>NW_020664375.1:4489036-4506515 GCF_002925995.2 Terrapene triunguis
TGGTATGGCGTCTGCACTGTTCACCCAGGAAAAAGGCGCGAAACGGTTGTCTGCCGTTGCTTCCCTGGAGAGGGGGGAGGATGTACCCAGAACCACCCGTGACAATGTTTTTGGCCCCATCAGGCACTGGGATCTCAACCCAGAATTCCAATGGGCAGAGGAGACTGCAGGAACTATGGGATAGCTATGGGATAGCTACCCACAGTGCAACGCTCCGGAAATCGACGCTAGCCCCGGTACATGGACGCACACCACCGAATTAATGTGCTTAGTGTGGCTGCATACATTCGACTTTATACAATCTGTTTCCAAAATTCGAATTATATAAATTCGGATTAATCCAGTAGTGTAGACATACCCTTGGTCTGCAGCAGATAGTTGGTAAAATCAAGAATTGGTTTTGATTCACAGACTGACCACAAATTAGCTTTCAGAAACCCGTGCTACACATCTTGAGGATCTCACAATATGAAAGCAGGAATCAAGGCAATTTGGAGAAAAACAAAGGTACATTTTTGTTGTGAATGACTGGGTAATTATACTGTCTACCTAAAATTCTAGAGCTGTGCAAAACATTCATACCTACACAGCTCTCTGCAGGGCTGCCTGCTGCCACCATGGTAACAGTCTGCCCTGCAGGGAGAGCTCCCAGGGATGGAGCACAAGCTTAGGGATGAGAAGGAGGTGACAGCTGTTCTGGGTTTGGATGGCTGGAAAAAACAAAGGGAGAGGTTTTCAAAGGTGCAAATGGCAGGCAGGTGTCTATCTGCCATTTGTGTCTTTGCAAGTCTCCCCCAGGGGGACTCAATCTGACTTTTCACAGTATCCTTTTACCACAGATGATAATCCTGCCATTATCAGAATCATTAGTCTTATTTACCCCCAGAGGCAGAAGCTAATATCTGAGATTCCACAGGCAAGACAATACTTTGTAATATTCTGTGGTGTTTTTCAGTGTATAATGAATATTTAAAACAAGAAAGAGCTAGGAAGATCAGCCAGTGTTAAAAAACCCATAAAACCCTGGAGATGTGCTGAGAGTGTCTCAAAGTGTCTACTTTAAAGATGATGTCAATCAGAGAGAAAAGTGATAACTTTCAATTACAGAAGCTACCTGCTAGATTTTCTCCTTTTTTTTCAAAGCATCACTATTTTATGCCTTTGCTTATTATTCTCATGTTAAAATGCTTACTATTTCCAGAGGGTGCCTCATTCATTAACTAGTTTCATTTATGTAATCTCTTAATCCATCTCACTACCTGGCATCTGTATACTCCAGGAGTGGCTATGAGCAAGAACAACACAGAGGAAATACCAGGCTCCAATCAATCAGCAGGGACCAGTCAAGAAAGTGATCAGTCAAGTGATCACCAGCATAGATTTAAAAATTTTATTAAGATGATGTTAAAAAAAAATAGTGAACAGAGTTTGAGCATAGAAGTTTCTGGTTATCAGGGAATAACATACAGATTATCGAGGGTGCAAAGTTTGGTTTAAGATAAAGTGGCATGAGGAATACATAATCTGCAATATCTCCGATTGGGGGTAAAAGGTTGATGGGTCAAAGTACAGACATTGACTAATCAATCTCAGTAAATGGGCACAGAAGTGAGATGAACATTTTTAAATGTCAAATATAAGCAGACTGAAGTAAAATGAAGATATACACACACATTTCTATTTTAATTACGGTACTACACTTATATTTCTTACTGATAGAGTAATTCTCCAGAATCACAGCTATCCCATCCCCCAAATGACTAACGCAAGCTTGCTCTAACTCTAGAAAACTTTCTTTCCTAATCTTCTCCTCCTCCTACTTTTTTCCAGGAATTTATTTTTTTAAACGACAAAGAGAATATTTTTAAAAGATGGAGAAAAAATTGCAAAATAGAAACAACTTTCTGTGGAATTTCTTTGCTCTTTTTTTTTACTAGCTCTACCAATGAGTTCTGATATTGGTTAAATAAATTCCAAGTCCACGATGTTGCGTAAATGGCCATTTATTGATAGGGGGAAAAAAACAAAGAAAAATATTCTACTAAATAAATAGTAGTTCACATGAGAACTCTAGGAACCACAGTACCTCATTAATGTACCACCAATGTTCAGGAGAGGAGCCCTCTGCTCCAACCCCCTAGCTGACACCAGCCTGGCTGCCTATCCATCTGTAGCAAGACATGCCCTCACTCTCAGAAAGTCTGGAGAGCCCACCCTGTCCTGGGGAGGAAGTTCCCTCACAGGCAGAGTTCACAGCATAGACAGCATACCTATAGGATGAAAAGAAAGTGGAGACATCCACTTGCCTATGCCTGGCTGCTCCATTTTCAGGGACTTTTGAACCAAGGCACAAAGAGACTCCCAGCTCAGACTCAGCCCCTCAGAAATTGTCTGTTCCCCTCTTCCGAAGTATTTCTCAAATTCATCCCTGCAGGAGAGACAACATCCTGTACTCCAGGGATGATGAGGTGCTCACCCTATCACAATATGTAATAAGATGACAAAACAACTTGGCCAGGCACTTCAGAAAATGGAGCTGTTAAATCTAAATTGAATTTTTATACTGAACTCTTTCATACACATTATAGACACAGAGTAGCCTGGAAACACAGAGGAGAGGTATACTCAGTGAGCTGTGACTGTAACATTACATAACAAAACTCATAATGCTAGATTACCAGAATAAGATAGGACTAAATCTAGATCACCGAAAACAATACGATGGCTCCAGAAGGCCTCACTTAACACTAATGTGCTGAGCAATTAAATGACTAAAGATACTGTCACCTGAGCAGACAAGAGAGCAACATTTTAGGCAACAATATATTTAAGAGAAAATTACCTTAAAAACTGAAAATAGAAAATCCAAACACTGTAATGAATGAATGTTCACTAGTGTTTCTGCATATATCACAAAGTGCTGGTCCTCAGCTAATGTGAATCAGCACAGTAGTACCATTTACTTCAATGGAGCTAGGCAGATGTATGCCAGAAGAGTCTCTGGCCCACAATTTTTTTTTCTTTTGCATTTGGAATGTGGAAATACATAAGATGTTTTTCTTTTCTCACATAGCAGCAAACCCTGTGTCAAATCATTAAAACTGTAATTTTCTTGGGTGCACAGAATTAACAAGAAATGCAATGTGGCGTTCAACTACTGTAGGCAACTGGCTTCTTATTTTTGCTGCTTGAGTGTGCTGTTTTTTTGCATCAGGCCACTTTTTTTTTGTCCATCTCATTATTCAAGGGGCTCATCCACAGAATGTTCCTTGCACTCCTTTGTAGCACAATTTTCCGCACTGAATGAGACCTCTGATGATGCCACAAAGTGAACCACCTGGCAGGAAGAAATGGAGTTTTCATTAGGTCCTGGTCTCTCCCCAACAGTGATCACATAACTTCAAAAATTCTCCCAGGCTTTGTGCACTGTAAGTGAAGTTACTTTCAAATATGCTAGGGCTTTACCACTTGAGTGAGTTCCAATCCTTCAAAGATGGTGAGAGCCTTCACTCCCACTACATATAGCCTTCAGCTGAAAGCTAGTCCCTGAGATATTAGGTGCAGGGCCGGCTCCAGCTTTTTTGCCGCCCCAAGCGGCGAAGCGGGGGGGGGGGGGGGGAAATAGCAAAAGCCGATCGACGGTACTTCGGCAGCAGCTCAATCGTGCCACTCCATTCTTCGGCGGCAATTCAGCAGCGGGTCCTTTGCTCCCTCTCTTCCTCTTCGGTGGCACTTCGGTGGCAGCTCAAAGAGGAAGAGAGGAACTGAGGGATCCGCCGCCGAATTGCCTCCGAAGACTCGGACGTGCCGCCCCTTTCCATTGGCCGACCCAAGCACCTGCTTCCTTCGCTGGTGCCTGGAGCCGGCCCTGATTAGGTGCCACTCCCCTCTTCTTTCTAAGTAAGTCTTTAAATCCTTGTCTGTATTAGATGATTGACATGGTGGTCCTTCTAACCAGCAGAGTACTATAAGTGAACAGTTACCACGACAATGCTACCCTAAACTGGCAAATAGCTAGTAAAAGGATAGATATGGATTGCCATCCTTCTCCAAGAACCCAGCCTTTAAATTATACCTAAGCTCCACCAGCTAAGAATGCCCCTCATTTCTCATAATTTCTCCATGTGGTAGCATATTTGCATTGGGCCAGGCCAATGGAGTTGTTCCCTGTGATTTTCAGACTACCTTTCGTTTGTCTTTCTTCTCTTCAAGTGAGGTTCTTACTGTGCGCCATCATTTTTTTCTGAAAAACTCTCTAATGCCTTCTTTTTTTATATCACACATTTCCCATGCTTACTTTTCAACATTTGCCTCTGTTTGTTTGGTTTCTTTTCTTTGCTGTACTGCATCCACTAATATGCTATTTCTTGGCTCCAAAAAAAAAACCATTAAAAATTTCTCTACCCCCAATATTTTTCTGTAATTTGCACTATTTATTTGATAAAGAAGTTACTCCTTAGTGTGCTGATTCAAATTCTTCATGTGGCCCCCTCCAAATCCCACCTCAGCGCAATCTGTAGGGATTAACAATACTAACACTGACAGTATAATTTAAAAGGAATCAGACTAACACACAGCAGCCTTACTTCAGATACAACCTTATGCAACAGGCTGCACAAAATTTTTGAGGTTCTATTTTGTATATTAACTGTTTAAATATATTATTTCTTATCCATCAGAGGCAAAAGAAGTTAAAAAGAATAGGGAAAGAAATGATCGCAGCTAAATATTCATCACATTCTTCTTCCACAGATAATCTATAAAATAGATCTGATCGGGAATTTTTTTGACAAAATGATTTTTCATCAAAAAATGCTGACTTGTCAAAAACAAAGCTGTTTGCAAAGCAGGGTCAATTTCTACAAATCTCCTGCCTCAAAAAATGTTTGAAAAAAGTTTCCAAATTATTGAAACATTTAGTATCAGCATTTTCAAAATGAATTTTTTTATTTTTCTGGTTTGGAAGGACTTTTTGGTTCGAAATTTAACCTAGCTACACTAATAAAAAGTTGAAAAAGAAAAAAGGTCAAAATCAAAATGAAACACTTCAAAATTACCAAAGTGAAATGTCTTGATTGACCTGAACAAAAAACCAAACACAAAAACAAAGTTTTTCCCATTTGCAAAAATTGTAGAGATTGACTTTTCATCTCAATTTAGGACAAGAAAATTTCAAATTCTTGAAAATATCACAGGAACAGAAACACAAATCCCACACAGCATTACCTATAAGCTAGCATTGACTTCAGATCAGGCTGGATTCAAAGCCCACTGAAGTCAATGGAAAGGCTCCCACTGACTTCAGGGGGCTTTAGCAGGCCCATAATTAGATTCTTCTCTCCTGCTTAAAAAAGAACACATAAAGTGGTACTGTTTATATCAATGGCAGGATCTTTAAAAGAGCTCTCATGTCTTATATGGTACCAAGCTGTTGACTCTCACTTCTGTTCTGCCAGTGGTGCTGGTCTTCATCACCCATCAGTCCAATTTTCCTTCAAACACCTTCAGGCTTTCTCCCATTCTGCCCCTTATGCATAGCAGGAGCTCCCTGAACAAAAATGCAAAGCCATGGGAACGATAGCTCAGTGGTTTGAGCATTGGCCTGCTAAACCCAGGATTATGACCTCAATCCTTGAGGGGGCCATTTAGGGATCTGGGGCAAAAATCTATCTGGGGATAGGTCCTGCTTTGAGTAGGGGGTTGGACTAGATAACTTCCTAAGGTCCCTTCCAACCCTGATATTCTATGAAAATGGGGTGGTTTGAAGGAGGAAGGTGGATTTTTAATTGGGTGAGGTGGGATTAGGGTTTTGTGGGAACTGAGGAAATTTTGATTTTGTGGCCTGACTTCTTATGTGTTGAGAAAGGTTGTTCATTTGCTCCTGCTATTTCTGTCTTAGTTGGACTGTATTTGTAATTATGTGTCACAAGTGTCTGGACCCTGGGATAATCTTTGATTTTATTTATGTTGAGAGACCAAGATCCATCTGTCTATCATTGCATTCCATCGTGCCTCGGGAAGACTTAACCTTCATCGCACCATCCATAGCTGCGCTGTGGGACACTTACCATAAAAGATCCTGACATCTCCAGTGCCGTGCCTGTCCTGGGATCATGTGTATGCAAGTGTAAGTGTGGAATACCCCTCCCCCTTCTTTTGAGCTTAGCTCTCAGTATAATAAACGTGCTGCTTTCTGCCAAATTCTGGTGGGTCATTAGTCCTCCATAAGCTTACTAGCTGGCCCAATTTTGGGTAACAGGAAGAGTGGTAGATACGCTGGAGGGCAGGGATAGGATACAGAGGGACCTAGACAAATTAGAGGATTGGGCCAAAAGAAATCTGATGAGGTTCAACAAGGACAAGTGCAGATTCCTGCACTTAGGACGGAAGAATCCCATGCACTGCTACATACTAGGGACTGAATGGCTAGGCAGCAGTTCTGCAGAAAAGGACCAAGGGGTTACAGTGGACGAGAAGCTGGATATGAGTCAACAGTGTGCCCATGTTGCCAAGAAGGCTAATGGTATTTTGGGCTGTATAAGTAGGGACATTGCCAGGAGATCGAGGGACGTGATCATTCCCCTCTATTCTGCATTGATGAGGCCTCATCTCGAGTACTGTGTCCAGTTTTGGGCCCCACACTACAAGAAGGATGTGGAAAAATTGGAATGAGTCCAGCGGAGGGCAACAAAAATGATTAGGGGGCTGGAGCACATGACTTATGAGGAGAGGCTGAGGGAACCGGGATTGTTTAGTCTGCAGAAGAGAAGAATGAGGGGGGATTTGATAGCTGCTTTCAACTACCTGAAAGGGGGTTCCAAAGAGGATGGATCTAGACTGTTCTCAGTGGTACCAGATAACAGAACAAGGAGTAACAGCCTCAAGTTGCAGTGGGGGAGGTTTAGGTTGGATATAAGGAAAAACTTTTTCACTAGGACGGTGGTGAAGCACTGGAATGGGTTACCTAGAGAGATGGTGGAATCTCCTTCCTTAGAGGTTTTTAAGGTCAGGCTTGACGAAGCCCTGGCTGGGATGATTTAGTTGGGGATTGGTCCTGCTTTGAGCAGGGGGTTGGACTGGATGACCTCCTGAGGTCCCTTCCAGCCTTGATATTCTATGATTCTATGATCCACTGGCAAATCTTTAACCTGCTTTCCCACTGATAGTTGTATATGTCTGCTTCTTCTACATCTCCAAATAAATGGTAAACTGTGGTATCCCCAGGACATGTAACAAAGTTCAGATTGCAGAAACAAAAAGAGTTATTGTTGACCATTTGAGAAATGTTATGAACAACTCTGCTCATCTCCTGTGGCAAAACACTCTAGTGAAGATGGACGGAGTATGGATGAAAACTATTGGATAAGGTATGTTCCAGTGATGCAAAACACAGGCTGCTTCAATACCAAATGTGAATATTTCTCTAACTGAGGGAGCTAAAGTCATGAACATTCTAAAACAAGAACTAAAGCATATCATGGCCTCTAGTGTTACTGTAAATTGAAAATAAGCAATAACACAGCACATGCAGTCAGAAGAATAGCAAATGATAGTCTGAAAATCATAAAATTAAATAATACTCCCTGGTGTTTTAGAACCTATCAGCAATCAATGAACACCAATGCAAGTTCTGTGCTCGAAGCCAGTCCAAAAAGACAATTAATACCATCTCACATTTCAGGTCTTTCATCCTGAAGAACTCCAAAGCACTTTAGAAAAAACACAGCTGTACACAGGCATAACATCATCTCCTACCAAAATGCAGCCACTTCTGCAATGAAGCATGTCAGCTGCTAAACAGAGCACAGCAACATTGCCCAACAGTTGAATACAAGAAGTGAAGAATAATACAATTAACTGCACAGGGAATTCAGGCAGGCAGAATTTAATTACCAGAACTGAAATTTGGCCAGGACCCAGGCTTAGTGCCCTGCTATAAATTGATTAATGTTTATAAGTGTGTAATTATAACAGTGTTTTGAGTGGGTGACTAACATGCCATGCACAAGCCTGTGGCCTTGTCTACACTAGGCTTTTTGGCCCCAAATTTCCCACCATTGCCATCACTACATTAGCCCCCCAATAGGAGCAGCATGTGGAGAGCTAATGTAGACTGAGCTCCAGGAGCCACAGGCATTTTTACCACCAGGCTATGCCCACCTAGGCCTGTGAGCAGGGTTAAATGAGATGCTGCTTCAAATGCCAATGGCTGCCTGGAGCCCTATCAATACTAATGCTCCCAGCATTGCTACCCAGAGTAGAAAACTTAGGGGGGGAGGGAAGAAGTCCTGGCAGAGAGCTTAAAATTGGTCTATGTGGATATTAATTTAGATGTAATTATTCTCAGAGGAAGGGATATACTTACTGTCTGAAATAAGGACACCCAACCAACACCAATACTTTGGGATACTGTTTGGAACAGCTCTCATTGCTTTCACATACATATGAGCTAAGTGGGAACCCTTACAATTCAGCCCAAGGAAGGGGCAACACAGAGATGCCCTGCCCCAGGAGCGAGGCAAGGACCAAACCGTTCGCTTTGAGAGTCAAAACTCTAACCTGCTTTCCCCGTGCTCCAAGGAAGAAATAAGCAGCATCAGCCCTTTTCCTGGCACAGTTCAAGTCCCCCTCCCTGCTGGGTCAGCTGTGTTAGTTGGCACACTGGGGGTGTAATGAAACCAAGGCACAGACCACTGCCTGACCCTGCTCCCACACACTGTGCAGGGTCTGGCAGTGTAGGAGGTCGGTGTAAGGGAGCAAGGGGCTCCTTACAGCCCTTTGCTCTCCTGAGCAGATGCACTGCCAGATTCAAAATTGAGCTTCATGAAGAAAGGACCAAGTGTTTTTACCCACACATCTCTGATGTGTATGTAGAGTTCTCAGCCCTGGTACTGCAACAGAAGACAATAATTGGCCCCCAGAGCAGGGCTGTAGAAATGTATCATGTTCTGAGTTCATGTAACTGCAGTAGTTTTAGCCAGGTGAACTTTGGCTGCATCATTTCCATTGGTTTGTCGTCAGCCCACCGTCAAGCTGAACCTTGTTTCAGAGGTAAGGTTACAGGGCAGAGGAATCTAAAAGTGCTTTTGTCCTACCTTTGAGTCTTTCCTTCCCCCCTACATCCTCTGTTGAACAGTATTAATCAAAAGTTACAGAAGCTGAAGTTAAAGAACAAAAATAGGGAATATTGAACAAGGTGTCAGAGAAATGAGGTTACTCATACCATCATGAGGAGGCATGGTGATTACACACACACTAAAAGCAGAGCTAGAGACAATAAGATTACTCACTCTACTTCAAATTATAATAAGGTGCATCAGTTACACTCCTACAGCAACCTGAAGAAAGAATGAGAGTAAAATATGCTGTTTAGCCTAATGAGGAGTTTATAAGAGAGTCACAGTTAACATGTCTTACTTATAATATGTCACAAACCTGCTAAAGAGGACAGGCAGAGTTACTGTATGTTCTCATTAATCCATTGAAAAGTGAAAGGTGAGTATTCAATTCATATGACCAATTTCTGAGCCACCTGTGACTACAGAGCCCCTGATAATAGAGACTATAGAAGAAAAATTATGATAAACAGGAGAAGCTGGTTTGGAGATAAAAAAATCTCACTGGATTAAATTGACTCTGGTTTGTGCATTGTTGTAAGTCATTTTGGTGCATCTTTAACAATGCATTCAAATAAAGACAGAACATCAGGAAAGTTTTTCAGCAAACGCTCTATCCCAACCAGATCTCTGAATAAAAATGAGGGCTGAGTCAACTGTGTGTCATGTGCATTTGTGAATATGTAACGAGAGTCAGTATCTATAAAACATTCAGAAAAGAGTGGCTGGTTCCAAGTGGCAAGAAGGCATGCAAGCTGCAATCATCTTGGTCCCAAATTGTTATAAGTGAAAATGCAGGAAGAAAGGTCTATGTTTCATAAATAGAGAATATTCTACTTAGGGGGTAGCCTATCCTTTATGGATAAAACTTTTTTTGTGAAAAGTTTAGACAACTAGCAATAATATTCCTTGTTTCATTTTTTAAAAACTTCTTTGGAGTTCATTGTCCTCCCTGTTTGATAACTTCCAACTCATCCAGTTTAAGGTCTATTGAGGCCCTGCTCTGCAGTTTTAGGTGTCCTCTGACCTCCAATAGCATAACCGGTTTGATCCATTTCCACTTTATCCGGCATTAGTGTTCTTAAGAGTTAAATATACTGTAAAAACCCTTTTACTCACTTTTCTGAGCCTTCATTTCAATGAAGCATTTAAGCACATGCTTATGTCCATCCCTTTTCAGGACACATTGCTTAAGTGCTGTCCTGAGTAGGGATGCTTTCTTGAATCAGGCCCTAAGGCTGCCAATGGTAATGGTATCTGTGATGGAAGGCCATGTCCATGCGGGACTAACAATGGGTGAACCTCTGGCTATATCTAGCTGGTAGATGGTCCCTTGGGACCAATGTGAGGGGCAGATTATCCCACATCTGCCTACTATGGGGTTCTTGCACCTTCCTCTGAAGAATCTGGTACTGACCACTGCCAGAGACAGGCTACTGGGCACGAGATGGTCACTGAATACTAGTGAGTCTGATCCAGAATGGCAATTCCTAAAGCCGAGGTTAGAGCTGCCAAAAGCATGGATGTGAATCAAAATCTCTCCAGTCAGCAAGATTGGGCTCAAGAGCTTTCCAAAAGAGCCTCTCTCTCTCTCATGAGATGCCTACTGCTTGCTCTTTTTTGGGTGGGCCAGAGCTAGTGCATGAACAGCCTTTCCTGGGGCATTTCCACATTTTACATGCAGATCTGGCTGTAATCTGGAAGTGAAGAGCCATGCAAAAATAAACAATAAGATTAATCAACTGATTCATTTATTGCTAATCGAACTGCTTTGAACTTAAAAAAAAAATTGTGTTTGAATGGGTTCAACACTCCCTACTAGGAGCAAGGAAAGCCTTAATCTCTCTCACTGGAGGCTCAAATAAACCCAGAAAAACGGAAAGTCTTTTTTGGATAGATTACATATAGCTAAGAATCTGAAAACGCAGAAGAATATATTGAATGAATGGAAAAGATGCATCCAAAAAGAAAATTTAACTGTCTGTACTGTCCATGTATGTAAAATATTCTCCAAATATACAATGTGAACCCTGGAACCATCCCTTCCCAAATGTTTCCAAGTAACAGGATAAATAGGAACAAGAGGCCCCTACAACTCCTCACCATCTATCCTGTTTAAAATGCTTATTTTGTGAGAAGTTCAAATACCTACCTTTCCATGACTTAAGGGAAGAAGAGTGACAGAGCCTGAGAAATGCAGGCCCAAAATCCTTGGGAGCTATGCTTTGAGTTATCTTAATGAATGTCATGACATTCCAGGGTAAGAGAACTTTCTAGTGATTTTTTTTCTGGATGCTTAAATTAAATGGGCCAAATTCAGCCCCAGTCTATCTCCACTGAATTCACTAGAGTTGTATCAGGAATGAATTGGGTCCAGACAGGTTCAGTATTATAACCAAAACTGAGTTCAAATATCAGTTGCTTTTATTCTTGATAGAAATTCCATGTGATTCACTAATGTTAATCATCATTATCGGAGCTGGGTGAAATTCAGAATTGCTGTCCCATGCGAAATTTCAAAATTTCAAAATGTGGTTTCATCCTGAATCAGGACAAAAAGTCAAAAGCTCAGAATTTGTTGTGAAATGAAATATTTTGAAAATATTTCCTTATTAAAACATTTTGTTAAAATGGAGACATTTTGTTTTGACTTTATCATGTTGACTTTTACATTAGGTCATATTATAAAATAATCTAAAACAACATAAAAGTCAACATGATAAAGTCAAAACAAAACGTCTCCACCTTAACAAAATGAAACATTTTCAGAATTTCCTGTGGAAACTAGTGAAATTGATACTTTCCACAAAATGTTACGATTTTGTCAAATCCACATTTTCTGACGCAAAACTGTTCTGTCAGAAAATTTTCAATCAGCGCTAATCATTATATATTTTTGGAGCTGCTCAAATGCTGCTTTCAATGGTACACATAATTTTCTGTAAAAATTCTATTTCTGCTTTTCTTTATTTAAATTTCAGAACAAACATTCATGCAGCTCCTCTTTGTTAATATCAGCATGTTGCTTCTGCCAACAGTGCTGATCATGATCAGAAGGTTCTTTTATCTCTATTGAGCTCCTCTGTATGAAAAATCTCAAAAGATATTATGTGGAAGACCCCTCAGTTTCCTTTCTGTCTCCTAGATCACCTCCCTGGGGCTTTCCAACTGCATAAGTGGGACATGGAGCTCAATCCAAACTTGTTGCGACAACCCTTTGGTGCTTCTGTTTATTATCATGCCTACAGTTAGAATAGAGCACTGGGTTTTTTGACCAAACAGGAAAACAGATGCTTCCCCAAGGGAAAAATTCCATGAAATACTTTTGACATTGTCAGATGTTAACAAGCACTTTATTGCCAGTATTTGGAAGTCTTAGAGTAGACCGTAGCTTTTTGAATGGCCTGAAATAAAGCATAGGCAGTTTGGCAAAGTTTCCACAGCTTGATTTGAACATACAACTTAATTGACTTCAGTGCAGGAGTAGAGTTACGTTCACACATGGTCCACTTGCAGAATCGAGACCTACAAATTCACTATCTGCTTTATTATGAACCTTATTTCCTTATTTAGTGTTTACAAAAATGTGGTGGACACATGCAGCACCACCAATACATATGTTTGAAGGCCACTCTCTTGTTCTTCCTGTTTAAATGCAAAACATTAAAAACAGAGCTTCCAGTGCCAGAAAGTAAGAAAAATGGAGGAAAAAATTTCTTGAATTTCCCCCCCAAGTTATAAAATTCCCTTTCTTTGCCTTTTTGTGATTATGGTACCAACAAACAATTTATATGGGAACCACATTCTAACTCAATACAGTCTAGTGTAGGAATGAGCACTTACCGTTCAGTGAATCAAAGACATACCAATGGTCTTCCATATCAGTTTCCTATCTTTCCCCTGATGTTGCCCCCTAAGGGATAACATTCCAGTGGAGATATTGCTCTTTTTATGTAGAAACTGGAAGCTTTTGAACCTTCATTGGCCACTATTGAGGGACTTGAGTGGAAGATTTTTGGTAAACCTTGAGTTGATTTTTTTTCTCTGTATACTAGATACTGTATAAGTACCTTGGTATGCACGATTATCTGAAAGGTAAGTATTTTATTAATAGTCAAGTTCACACAGCTAGTCATTTGTGTGAGATTTTAACTTTATTACTTATGTTGTAAAAAATAAAACAAAGAATATCGTGCCAAACTCAGCAGTTTGGTCTGCAAATAGAAACCATATTCTGGACAAATAGTGAATATGAATATTTGCAGGGTCCAATCTATGCAGTGTCAGGAGGAGTAAGTCACGAGGAAATAGGTGATCCCGGGTGCCCATAACCTTGGAATTATGCAAATGTCACCCATCTCAGATTGTCTGTTATATTTAGAATGGGATTGTAAGGCCTCCATTCTCTGCTGCACTCCATTTCTACAGAGAGTTGAGAGAAGGAAGGGCATCAGAGACATAGTCACTCTGATTCTCTGGCTGGCTCTATGCCAGCCCCAGCCATGATAGTTTCAAACAACATGGGAGGCGCCTTAACCTTTGCCAGCCAGGCAACTATCCGCCAGCTGGGTATGAGCCAGAGCATGTGCCTTCCCACCCTGCCCCCCCCCCACCTCCAATAAGCTCTATATGCAAGGGCTGAGGGCTTGGCAGTGGGAGCTGTCTATGCTGGCTGTATATCACTGGGGTCTCTCCTGTGCTAGCTCAATGTCAATACCATTTGCAATGCCATTGATTTCATCAGCATTCCTTGTGCCAGCTTCTCTTTCAACATACATTTAGTTTCACCAGCATAGAACAAGGTACAGTTGGTTACCATCTGAATTTTCTGTTTTGTCTAAGTTCTGAAGATATTAGATCATTAGCTGGGTACTAGTACTTCCTGTCAGTGGCCCAAGATTTAAAAAAACCCACTTTCCCTTACACATAGCATTGTGTAAAATGTTCCCACTGAAACCTCACAAAACGTGCCTGGGTTTGAACTTCAGTGTAATCTTGAAACTTGAGTTATGTTCCTTGCTTCTCAAGTGTACCTGAGCCAGTTGATGGGTTTGTGATGAAATAACACAAAGTTCACAATGTTTCTAGGTTTTGACAGAAAACTAGGTATAACTCAGTGGTTTTAACTGAGTTTCATTTTTGAGAGTTTGGTTCATTCAAACACAAGGCCAAGTTCTGCTCTCAGTTATTCACAGGTAACTGAGAGAAGAGTCTGGGCCCCAGAACTCCAGGTGTGCAAAGCCATTGTGATCAAAACCAAACAAAAAGTTCACACAAACCACTAGGTTTTGCGCAGCTCTAGTTATGAGCCCCTGAACTCACTGTGATTGTTCTTAGTGTCTTAGAGCTGAGTATAGAGCAAAATAACTGAGTGTTTAGTTTCCTCTTTGTGTTTGCTTACTAACCAGAAGTTAGAAACATTACTAATGAACTGTTTTATTTACCATTATAGAATACTTAGTTTGAAAAATATTAAAATATTTAAAATATTAAATATTAATGTTTTCCTTGGAGTAGAGCTGATCATGGGGACAACATTATTATTATTCACATATTTAGAACAATTATAGGTATTTGTGCAAATGTTCACAAATCCCCAATATTTTACAGATTTTAGCCTGAATGATTATGCTTCAGAAAATTTATGACCAGATATGTGTTATTCATCATTCTCTTATTTTAAAAGTATCAGTCATCCAAAGTGGAAACAGAATCAATAGTTGACCAATTGCAAACACCATGAATTGGAATACACAGGTTCGCAAACAATCCACAAGCAGAAAACAATGGCTACATTTGAAACCATCATTAAACCATAAATAATTAATCCATCTGTATTTTAATCTTGTGATTATATTATCTTATTTTTATAGGCTTTGATTAAAGATAGGCTCACACCACATTTTTATCAATTTGTCCAATGTACCAAAGTTCCAGGGTGTTTGGATTTAGAGTTTTGGTTCAGCCTTAATGAAAATAGTGGCCAGTTTCAAAATTCAAAAAAGATCCAGTTCTGAATTGAGATGTTAGACCTCCAAAATCTGTGGATTTTCAGACCCAGAATTTTGTTTTTGGTCTGCCATTTATTTTTGGTCAGAGGAAAAAAAGTGAAAAGTGTGATTTCCATTTCACTTTTCAGACTTTGAAGAGAAATATCCACTTTACGTATTATTACAAATCTTTTAAAAAGGAACTTTCTAAGGCTAATCTAAAGGAGAGAATGTTGCTGTGTCATCAGCATGATTTTTAACAAAACTGTTTCAGTGTTACACATCTTTCACCAGATCTATTCAAATAGCTGTGCTTAGGTAGTAATAAAAATGATTGATTACACTGCTCTACAGCCAAAATGCTTCTGAAATAAATGTAGTCAAACTTTACTAATTCTGGGTCACTGAGAACGAAAATGATGCTTAAAATTGTTGATTGGCTCTAGTTTTCAAGATATGCTATTGGGTCAGTATATACGACCCTTGACTTGGGAATGGCGGAGGATAAGTGAGTTATAAAGGGAAGGGATCTCAATTTAAACCAGAAATGACTAAAATACATCTTTGACTGGATCTATGAATAAATCTATGACTGGGTTTGGACAGTACTTGCTTTTTAGGCAAAACAATGAATGATGCAATCTGAAGCTGGTATTGCATCAGACATGATATTAATTGCATCATGTTATTCCTAGAAGTCATGGATGATGCAATCATAACGAAGCTTACATCACTCTGCTGAACAAATTGCCCTATATCAGCTCTAGAAATCATACAGTGTCGTGCTCTCTTATTTGTCAGTGTTTGATTTTGCAAAGGGACACATTTCTGTTTAGCCAAAGTGAGCAGAGATGCCTCGTACTTGTGTGAACAGTGCAGATAACTTCTGCTATGTTTGTGGTGAAGTGACTTTTGCATCACAAAAGCGCAGTATAACCACTATGGTTAAGAAAGCCTATCACCTTTATTTTGGCTGCAAAATTGGAGATCAGGACAAGAGGTGGGCCCCACACATATGCTGCAACACTTGTGCAACAAATCTTCGCCAGTGGTTGAACAGGAAAAGGAAATCTATGCCTTTTGCAGTGCCAATGATTTGGAGAGAGCCAACAGATCATACCAGCAATTGTTACTTCTGCATGGTGCCTCCAGTTGGGAAAGGTGTATCAAAGAAGAGAAAGTGGACTGTGCATTATCCAAACATTCCATCAGCTATACGCCCAGTACCCCACGGAGAAGGACTGCCGGTTCCTGATGCACCAGAATCATTCTCACTTGAGTCAGACGAGGAAGAGGAAGAGGATGAAACTTCTAGTCCTGAACCATCAATGTCACAGGACCCACATTTTCTCCCATCCTCCTCCTCTGAACCACACCTCATAACACAAGGTGAACTGAATGACCTTGTCAGGGATTTGGAACTACCCAAGAGTAAGGCAGAGCTGTTGGGCTCCAGACTACAGCAGTGGAATCTCCTGGCAGGTGATGTTAGGGTTTCCATGTTCCGTGACCGTCAAAAGGATCTTGTCCCATTCTTCTTCATGGAAGGTGATCTTGTAGCCTGCAACAACATCGATGGTGTGATGGCAGCCCTCAACATCGTTCACGATCCAGATGAGTGGAGACTGTTCATTGATTCATCGAAGACGAGTCTTAAAGCTGTTTTACTGCATAATGGCAATGTTTTGCCATCAATTCCAGTTGGTCAAGCAGTCCATATGAAGGAAACCTATGACAACATGAAACAACTTTTGAGGTGCATAAACTATGACCAACATCAGTGGCAGCTTTGTGGCGATTTGAAGGTTGTTGCTCTCTTGCTTGGTCTGCAGACTGGATACACAAAGTACTGCTGTTTTCTCTGCGAATGGGACAGTCGTGCAAGAGATTCCCACTACATCAAGAAAGATTGGCCACTCCAACAGTCATTGGAGCCTGGGAGGAAAAGTGTTCAGCATCCACCACTTGTTGAATGAAGGAAGATTTTGTTACCACCCTTACACATCAAGCTGGGTCTGATGAAGAACTTTGTCAAGGCCATTGACAAAACACAAGCAGCTTTCAAGTACCTCCGTGGAAAATTTCCAAGGTTAAGTGAAGCTAAGAGAAAGGAAGGTGTCTTTGTTGGTCCTCAGATTCGTGAACTTCTTCGAGATGATGCATTTGACCATGCACTGCGTGGCAAGGAAAAGACGGCATGGAAAGCCTTCCAGTTAGTGGCAATAAATTTTCTCAGAAACAACAAGGCAGACAACTACAGGTTGTTGGTGGAAAACCTCCTCAAGGCATACAAAAGCCTTGGTTGCAACATGTCACTAAAGATACTTTTTTTGCACTCTCATCTAGATTTTTTTCCACCAAACTGCGGAGCAG
>NW_020664375.1:4506915-4634737 GCF_002925995.2 Terrapene triunguis
ATTTCACCAGGACATTGCAACAATGGAGAAACGCTATCAGGGCAAATGGAGCCCATCAATGCTTGCAGACTATTGCTGGACAGTGACAAGAGATGCTCCATTTAATGAATACAAGAGACAAGCCAAGAAGCGCCGAGTAGACACTGAATAGGACTAAACTATGTACATAATAGTTTTTTGCCTTTTGTTTCATAATAAATTTTATTTATATAACCTTTTTGCTGATTTTTAAAGTGTTACATAAACAGGACAGGTGAAATATTATCACGTAAAGCAACCATAAACACATGAAAAGACCTAGGTTTACAATTTATGATTAAAACTCTACTATCTACACAATATACATAGACATAAAATGTAAAAACTTAAATATCTTAGAAACAGTGTTATGAGGACAAAGCGTAGATTGGTGTCTAAATGGTTAGTAATCTGAAGTACATAGACAGCATGTCACTCATTTCTGGTAGAGAGTATGGGTGCAAGTTTTATGGAAGAAATAATTAGAATTAGCTTCTATTTTGGCTTTTCTGCGGCTGAATTTCCATAAAGTAGAGCCATCACATTAAGCCAATATTATACTCCAGCAAACATTGCTGTTAAGATTGTCCTTTGACAGGGCAAATTCATTGAGTTTACTTGAGTTACCTTTTAAATTATTTTTTAGCTTGAATAGTTACACTTAGCTTTGAGTTGTTTGGCAGTAAAATTATAGGTGAAAAAGTGTTATCACACATCCCATGTGTTATTTTTAATAGGAAGGAATCATCATTAGGGCTGTATTCCACTCTTCCAGATGCCTCATATGTTGCTTTTTACTGCCTTGATAGGATTTTACTTTTGCTGCCATCAAGCTTGAAGAGATCCATTGCACAACTTGTGAAAGACCCTGCTTCGTTTTGCTATATTAGCTATTGTACACATAGACAGCTCTGAGGGGTTCTTTTTGTGTGTGTGTGATTTTAAATGAGCATATGATGTTATCAAAGGATTTTCAAGCAAACTCAGATCATGGGCCAAATTCTTATTTGCATCTTTGCAAATCCATTGACACTAGGGGGAGTGCAAAGATGTAAGTGAGGGATAAGTTTGTCTCCATTTGTCTATAAACTAGGGTTTTTTTGGTACAAAACCAAAAAACATATATTATTTCAGGTCAACCCCAAATGGATTTTTTTTGTTTTTTCTCATCAAAGTGAAAAAAAAAATCACACTGAATTAAACATTTTATTTGACCTTCACAAATTATTCTTTCGTTTGTTCATTTCATTTGCCGCAGACAGAGGCCCTGATGCAAGGGCAAAGAGGGTGCTGGAGCCACTGAAGGAAGTGGCTAGACAGTGGACTGCAGTTTGCCACTGAAGGGAGTGGCTGGACAGTAGGCTGCAGGTCCCCCCGGAAGGGGGTGCGGGGGACATGGAGTGTGGCACAGCCAGAGGGCAGTGTCACTCAAGAGGATGTCGCAGTCCTGGGAGTGACATGGGTCCAGGAACAGAGGTGACAGTGGGCGAGACACTACCAGAAGAGTGTGCAGCGCTAATTCCCCGGACAGCCAGCAGGAGGCGCTGCAGTGGTGAGTCGTGCCCCATCACACAATGAATAAACCATTCCAAAAAATTTGTCCAGCTTTATAAATCTTGCATCTTTTAAAAATATTTCATTTATTTTCAAACTGACTTAAGCTGTGCATGTATAGTGGGCCTAGTACAATTAATATAAAATTAGTGTATCAATTTCAAATAAACAACTGTTGTACTCTTATAGTTTTCCCATCTCCATAATTTTTTGGTCAAAGTCTCTCTCTCTCTCTCTCTCCTTCTATCTTTCCTATATGAATTTTAGTATATGAAGGTGCTAAATACAAGCTCTACAGTTAACTGCTGATGCAACTCTCCAAGACCATTCAGAGAGCTACAAGTGGTTGAATAGTATTACTTGTAAATGTTTGGAAAATAAAGTTTAAGGTGCAATCTCAAGATGTGGAAGGCCCAAGACTGCATGTCTATCCAGGGCCGACGAGAGGTGGGGGAAGCCAGTACAAATTACCGGGGCCCGGCGGTCTGGAAGGGGGCCCGGGGCCTGGCTTCCCCGCCTTCCCCCCACCCCCCTCGTCACCTTACTGTGGCCCTGCGGTCCAGAAGGGGGCCCGAGACCCGGCTTCCCCTTCCCTCTCGTCAGCCCTGTTTAGTCGGTCCGCCCTTGCTGGGGGGCCCGACAAATTTTTTTCACCTGGGCCCGAACCCGCTCTCGGCGGCCCTGTGTCTATCTAAAACATATGATCTAGCTCAACCAGAAGTTATAGGCTTGATGCAGGAATCTCTGGGTGAGGTTCTATAGACTGTGGTGTGCCAGAGGTCAGACTAGAGCAGTGATACTCAGACTGAGGATCAGGAGCTGCAAGTGGCTCTTTAATGCGTCTCCTGAAACTTGTTGCAGCACATGATATTAAAAACACTGTGTGATTTAATTATTACCCAGTCTAAGTTATTAACCAATCAGGATGCTTTTACTATGTTATAAACCAAGTGTAGAATACTTGGTCAGTCATTTTGCTGTGAGAATTATATATAACATAGTAAATGAACAAATGAATTCACACTACTGGGGCTCTTTTGAGTAATGTTGATTGCTAATTTTGCTCCTGAACCACTGTGGTCTTAGTATCACTGGACTAGATGATCTTAATTGTCCCATCGAGATTTAAAATGTATCCATCTATGAATTAGTGCAGCTGAGCAGACATAATGCACAGTATTTGCATATGAAAACCTACTCCTCTTCTACTTCCCAAACTGTATCTATGGGCGTTATCTTGTGACCTAAATCAAGCTATCATAGTCCAACAGCCTTTGCTTTCGAAGAGTAGCCCAAATAAATAATGCAACAAATAATTCAAATTATAACTAACCCATATGTTACAGGATTCCCTCCTCAGGCATCTATGCTCCAAGAGTCCAGGTCCGTTCTTCTGTCTTCCCCTAAGCTAAAAACATTCCATACGATAAAGGAATGTTGAAACTGTAAATAAATATTCTGGTGGGGAAAGAAGGTGGAACCATTCTACATTATGTTAAATAGACATGGAATACTTTTTTCTTTGTTAAATATTAGTCCATTTATTGTTGAAGGGACTCAATTTGTTTACAGCAATGGAAGGGAATTGCTGTGCTAATTAAAATAATTTGTTGTTTCACAGTGCAAGCAGCACTCAGCACATCAGAATAAGCATTGTTGTTTGCTACATTTCATTTCCAGGTGCATGGGGTCTTTTTGAGAAAACATTTTATAGAGTCCAACTTTATATGGAATTGTTTGTAAAAAAAAAGTGGTTTGGTTTGTTTGTAATAATCTTAAATAATATATTTAGTTTTTAATCTTAAATCAAAGATTTTTCTGTCCTTGACAACAACCCAGTTCACATTCTCATTACTGAGGAGAAGCCTTGTCACCGCTAGCTTGAGGTAGCGTACAAAGTAGGATAATGTCTGGGAAATTGACATCTTATATTGACTACCTTTCATCTCATTGTCCAAGGTCATGAACCCAGAGGAAGGGGTGGGGTGGGTGGGTGTCAGAGAGTAGTTAAAACATGAACCCATCATCCACTCTTCTATGAGAACAGTTTCTTGGCAGGATGTTCTCAAATCCACAGTGTAGCAGGTAGATACATCTTGTTGCTACTAAGACTTTTCCAATGTGCAGCAATGCACATGCAATTAAAGATTTGTCACTGGAATAGTCAATAAGCCAAATGTTTCCACAGGTAAGTCCTGTGTGGCCCAGAAAGGAAAAGTTTAAAAAGTTTCCAAAGTTTCCAAATCCTGTTTGTCTGCTGCCTCTGCCTCAGTGGCTGCCTCAAGCCCTCCTCCCAATTGTAAAAGTTATGTCCAGAAACAAACAATACCATGTGATTGATGTGACTAATCGCAGCCAACCAACACTTTTCCGCTATCAGATACCAAATGCTTATAGTGAACTGTTTGTGAGCAATTCACAGAGTTTAAAAAAATTGCACATAAATCCATTGAGTAATTCTGAATAAAAAAATAAATTTAAGGAATTTGTAATCTGCTCATGGACATTTTGTAAGAAGAAAGAAGCTAAATCCATTAGAGTACATTATTCCCTGCACCTTGTTTGCTCAGTTCTACTGCTGAATAATTCTTTATGGAAGAAAAGCAACCTTCCCAAAGACTCTCTCTGCCTTCCTGGCCTTTCCAGGACTAAATAAAGATAAAAGTGATATTTTTGTGGGTCTTCTCCTGCTAGATAGACCTTATAAATGAGACATCCTCATC
Organism: Terrapene triunguis; assembly: GCF_002925995.2. Taxonomy (NCBI): domain Eukaryota; kingdom Metazoa; phylum Chordata; order Testudines; family Emydidae; genus Terrapene; species Terrapene triunguis. The sequence continues at coordinate 4,511,211 of NW_020664375.1, forward strand.
CTGCTTGCTGGATTTGATGTACCTCAGTTCTCTGGAGGTTCATCAAGACTTCTAGCACTCCAGACATTCAATTAGGAACTTTGATTTCGTAAGGGCAAACTTTAAAAAAAATAATGGAATTAGCTAGAGAAGTAGACTGGACTGAAGAATTCAAGGATCTGAATGTGGAGGAGGCTTGGATTTACTTTAAGTCAAAGTTGCAGGAACTATCTGAAGCCTGCATCCCGAGCAAGGGGGGGAAATTCATAGGGAAGGGTTGCAGACTAAACTGAATGAACAAGTAATCACCTGAATGAGACAAGAGAAAGCAGAAAGCCTACATGGAATGGAAGATGGGATGGATCAGCAAGGAAAGCTGCTTCTTGGAGGTCAGAAGATATAGAGAAAAAAATGAGAACTGTTAAAAGCCAAGCAGAGTTGGACCTTGCAAAGGGAATTAAAACCAATAGTAAAAGGTTCTATAGCCATACAAATAAAAAGAAAACAAGGAAAGAAGAAGTGGGACCACAAAGCACTGAAGATGAGGTGATGGATGGAGATTAAAGATAATCTAGGTATGGCCCAACACCTAAACAAATAGTTTGCTTCAGTTTTAAATAAGGGTACTAAGGAGGAGTTTGGGAGCAATGGCAGGGTGGTTAATGGGAACAAGACTATGGAAGTAGGAATTACCAAATCCAAGATGATCTGTGCTACTAGGATGATCAGAGGAATGGAGAACCTGCCTTTCGAGAGGCGACTTAAGGAGCTTGGCTTGTTTAGCTTCACAAAAAGGAAGCATGAGGTTGTCGAGCTGTTTAAAGTAGCTCACAAGCATGAGTGCCAATCCCAGGGTGGACTGTCAAGGAACAGGGCACAAATCCCAAGTGTTCTATAATTAGATTTCATCAACCAAGTAACGAGTGTCATCTCCTAAAGGACTATAAAAGCCTTAACATGGAGTCACAGACAGTCCCCTTGATCACTCAGGTCTATTTCTACCCAGGCAAGCTTGCCTCTGTGATAGATGGTCCCTTTCACCAAAAATCACAACAATATTCAGTGTCAAGTATCCGAAGAAGATGGTATTCACCCACAAAAGCTCATGCTCCTATACGTCTGTTAGTCTATAAGGTGCCACAGGACTCTTTGCTGCTTTAACAATATTCAGGTTACTCCCAGTCCCAAAGGATCAGTCCCTTACCCCAGGTCAGTTGTACCTCAGATCTCAAACCAATAGCCAATCCTATAATACTAACTAAAGATTATTAACTAAAAAAAAAGAAATGAGAGTTATTCACAAGGTTAAAGCAGATAAACATATACACACAAATGAGACAGTCTTAGGTTCCAAAAGGTGATAGTAGCTGCTATAATATGCAAGGGCTAAACCAAGCTAAGCAGTTTGGGGATCCCTGGCTTATGCTTAGAAATATTGCCCTCTCTGAATTCTAAGCAGCAGACTGATGATAATTTCTCCTTAAGAGGGATTTTTTATTCCCTTCCCCCGGCATTCAAACTGTGATGGGATGAGGATTTGTGCACGTACCCTCTTTGTGGGTGGGAGGGAAGCAATCAACAAAGTCTTTGGTCCATGGATGCTCCACAATGGCATGTCGGGTGTCTATAGGCCTTCTTTTGTTGGGGAGGAGATGAAACCTCTTGTTGTAAACTAGTATATCACACTTGGTAATACTACTCCCTTGACTGTGGGGGTTTACAGGCTTAGCAAACATTTTTATAGTTACAGAGCAAACACTTAAATATTAAAGTAAGCACCCTGGCGGGCCGGGCCAGTTTTATTTACCTGCTGACGCGGCAGGTTCGGCCGATCGCGGCCCCCACTGGCCGTGGTTCGCCGTCCCGGGCCAATGGGGGCGGCGGGAAGTGGCACGGGTGAGCGAAAGCCTTAGAGTGAAAACTGACTGAACAGAATTCAACTATATATACAGACACTTCCAAAGGGGTCCACACCTCCATTCAAAATTTATTAGGGGTCTACAAATGAAAAAAGGTTGAAAACCACTGAGTTAAACTGGTTTTCATGTATCCACTTGTCACAGATAAGTGAGGCCTAGGGACCATGGCATAAACTGGCTGTGGTCTGCCAGCATCACAGAGGGGAGATAGGATCGCTCTCTATAAATACAACAGGGGATAAACACCAGGGAGGGAGAGGAGTTATTTAAGTTAAGGGCCAATATTGGCACAAGAACGAATGGCTATGAACTGACCACCAATAAGGGTAGGCTTCACATTAGGCAAAAGTTTCTAATCATCAGAGGAGTGAAGTTCTGGAACAGCCTTCCAAGGGCAGCAGTGGGGGCAAAAAACCTAACTGGGTTAAAGAATGAGCTTGAGGGGATGGTATGATGAGACTGCCTACAATGGCACATGGTCCATCTGCCTATGTGATAGCAAATATCACCAACGGCTGGTGATGGGACACTAGATGGGGAGGGCTCTGAATCACTACAGAGAATTCTTTCCCAGGTGTCTGTCTGGTGGGTCTTGCCCACATGTTCAGGGTCTAACTGATCACCATATTTAGGGTCGGGAAGGAATTTTCTCCCAGGTCAGACTGGCAGAGACCCTGGGGTTTTTTCGCTTTCCCGTGCAGTGTGGGGGATGGATCACTTTCGGGTTTGAACTAAAGTAAATGGTGGAGTATCTGTAACTTGAAGTCTTTAAATCAAGCTCTGAGGACTTCAGTAACTCAGCCAGAGGTTAGGGGTCTGTTAGAGGAATGGGTGGGTGAGGTTCTATGACCTGCAATGTACAGGAGGTTAGACAAGTTGATCATCATGATCCCTTCTGGCCTTACGGTCTATGAGTCTATATATTAATATTCATTCATGATGGCTTTTCTGGAAATACCTAGTAAGATGGGCCAGCATAATATGAATACACATAATACTTCAACCAATATGTATAGCAGCTAAGACACACACAAGTTCGTTCTGTTTAGACTGGACATATCAGCTCCCCAAACATGTCAGCCATCAGTAAAGCGAACATTACTGCTAGTATTCAGTTGAAACAGTAGGTGACACTAGTCAGTATCAGGCCTATATCCAAACATGGTATTTAGGTGCCTAGCCTGCAGGAGGTCCTATGAGATATAATACTTAAATCTTGACCACTTGTACTCATTAAAAAACCCATGGCACTCTTCAGAAGAGAGTGCTAAAATCCCAATTTCCTAGCCCATTTCCAAGTGGAGTGATTAACATTGCGAACAAAGTACCTCCATTTCCCCCTCAGCTTTAATTAGATGTACTATTTTCCAAAAATTGTGCAGTTTGCCTCTGTTGTTAAATAGCTGTCCCACTCCACCTCAGAGGTGGCTGCATATGAGTGATGCATGATGTGATCTCTTTGCATAATCCAAATAGCAGTTTAAATCCATAAAATATTAAGGTATTTTGAGAGGAAGGAACTATATAAAATGCAAAATACAATTTACAACAGAACAGCAAAATAGTAAACCTAAAAGCATGGGCACAATTTGATTCCAGACTGGTAAGTCTGAGTACCCTCTCCTCACCTTGGGTAAAATTTACCCTTGTATATAGAGCCTGCCCAAGGCCTATGCACTGCCTAAATGCCACTTAAGCCAGGAGCCTTTGTAAACCCTCCGGTAAGGGACGAATTTCACCCAGCGTGAATAGCTGTGAATTAACACCCTACATGCATTTCTTATACCATGTTAGCTGAACTCCAATTATAATAAATTCCACAAAATTCTATGTACCAATGCACCTGCAGTATATACATTATTTATTCTAAAGACTGTAAAGAAACTTTCATGTTATATATGTCCTCGGGTGTAAATTATATAGAAAGATTTTTATGCAACTATAAAGTATTGTGTATATTTGATTTATAAGAATAAAAAATAAAATACTTTAAATTAAATACACCCTCCAGAATTATTTTTTATTTATAAATCATGTGCCTATAAATCTAAGAAACAAAGTTTTTTAAAATAATAAATATTGAATAAGATCCATATTAAATCTCTCTTCTAGTATGATTTGCATTTATACACTGCCAATAGGTGACTATCTCTCTATAATATAGACATATTTATAATAAATATTTTAAGACATATTAAATACATCTTCAGAAGTTAAAAGTAATTAATGCTAGTGGTGGTGACAGGGTTTATGAGAGTTAGGTGGGAAACTTTTTTAAACACTAAAAAATACACCTCTACCTCGATATAACGCGGCCCGATATAACACGAATTCAGATATAATGCGGTAAAGCAGTGCTCCGCGGGGGTGGGGCTGCATACTCCGGTGGATCAAAGCAAGTTCGATATAACGCGGTTTCACCTATAACACGGTAAGATTTTTTGGCTCCTGAGGACAGCGTTATATCGAGGTAGAGGTGTACCAAATAGGAAGAGGAAAATAATAATTATACCTAACTCTCATATAGTTCTTTTCATCCATAGATCTTAAAGCACTTCACAACTTTTTCCCCATTTTACAGATGGGGGAAACTGAGGCATCTAGTGAGAAAGTCACTTGCTCAAGACCACTGGCAAACCAATGATAGAGCCAGGAATTGAACCCAGGTCTCCTGAGTCTTAGTCCAGTGCTATTGCAGGCCATGACAGAAGGCCATTCTCATTGCTGATCCTTAACTCTGGAAGCTGCATCTTCCACTTGATAGAAGAGAATGTGGTATGGTGTCCTTCAGGGCACACTGCAAGTTTCACCAGTTTTCTCTGACTTTTCTTGCATATGTGCATGTGGTTATGGATGAGTTGATTTAGCAGAGGACAAATTAATAACTTGTATTCAGAATTGGCCACTTCTTTTTTGGACAGATTTTTAATGCCTTCTCACCTGTTGTATATTTGAGCGTGTTTTTAAATTTTCCTGGCACATAGTGAGCTACTGTTGGTCCCTTTGTATAAACTCTCTCAATAAACTCTCTAGGTATAAACTCTCTAAATAAATAAATAAATAAATAAATACATGCAATTAGTGAATTGTAAAGGAAATATTCTATAATGAGGAACAGTAAGATACATATCTATTTATACATTTGCCGTATAAAAATAAAGATTGTGATCCTGACTGTGGTCATTGAAGTCAATATGCTTATATGCTTAAAATTAAGTACCTGTTGAAGTCATTTGCTGGACTGTGGCATATCTGTAAAAAAAAAATGTTAAATTTGGGGGTGGATAGTGGGTGGGAAACAGACAATAAAGAAAGCAACGAAACACCATGGCTTTTCTCCTCAATCATAACTTTTCCCCCTCTGTTTCTTTTTCTTGTTTCTCTTTTACTATTTATATTTTTAGTTCTCTTTATAAACGGATTCATTCTATATTTTAATTTTACTAGTTCACATCTTTAAGTTGTAGACTTTTCTTTCTATGAAGAACAGCAGGAGAAGAAAATTACACATTTGCTTAAAACATGGTTGTACGCTGAAAACTGATTATGTAAAAATAGTGTCTTCTTATGCAACGAAGTTGTCCCTTTTTGCATTCAGAGTCGTCTGCCAATTTTAGTGAAAATGATAAGTTTTACATCTGTTATTCCTGTTTACAAATGTAGAATTCACACAGCTAAAGAGGGAGCTATGGATTCTGCTCTGTCTTGTGCACCATAAGCAGAACTGTTTACTAAATTTTAATCAGTTACATTTGTGCAGGCCCATTGAAGGCTTTGGGAATGTATAGATATATCTCATAGTTTGACCTACAAATCATTTAGCACTGATGATGACACTCAAGATAGAAAGAACTCAGCTTGAATTTCTACATCTGGCAGCTAGTCATAGCTTTTTACTTGCAAACTGAGTGCTTTTAATATAGAAATCATTAAGACGCAATAAATATAAAACTCCATCGTGCCATCTTTACAGTCACCTTTCAGAATGACCTGTGTTGTTAACACGTCGAGTAAGTGGCCATTTTCTTACTCCTAGGGCCCAATCTATTTAGTTTATACAAGAAAGGTGAAGAGATTACTTGTTCATAGTCTATAAGTACTTACATAGATTCATAGATTCATAGATTCTAGGACTGGAAGGGACCTCGAGAGGTCATCGAGTCCAGTCCCCTGCCCGCATGGCAGGACCAAATACTGTCTAGACCATCCCTGATAGACATTTATCTAACCTACTCTTAAATATCTCCAGAGATGGAGATTCCACAACCTCCCTAGGCAATTTATTCCAGTGTTTAACCACCCTGACAGTTAGGAACTTTTTCCTAATGTCCAACCTAAACCTCCCTTGCTGCAGTTTAAGCCCATTGCTTCTTGTTCTATCCTCAGAGGCTAAGGTGAACAAGTTTTCTCCCTCCTCCTTATGACACCCTTTTAGATACCTGAAAACTGCTATCATGTCCCCTCTCAGTCTTCTCTTTTCCAAACTAAACAAACCCAATTCTTTCAGCCTTCCTTCATAGGTCATGTTCTCAAGACCTTTAATCATTCTTGTTGCTCTTCTCTGGACCTTTTCCAATTTCTCCACATCTTTCTTGAAATGCGGTGCCCAGAACTGGACACAATACTCCAGCTGAGGCCTAACCAGAGCAGAGTAGAGCGGAAGAATGACTTCTCGTGTCTTGCTCACAACACACCTGTTAATACATCCCAGAATGGGGAAAAGACTTCTGCTACAGGGCTCTTTAACCTATCAAAGGTGTAACAACATCCAGTGGTTGGAAGCTGAAACTAGACAAATTCAGCCATGAGGATAATTAACCAAACAACAGTATTAGAGATGTGGTGGATTCACTCAAAGTCTTTAAACTGAGATTGAATACCTTTCTAAAAGATATGCTCAAACTCAAACAGAAATTATCAGCTTGATGCAGGAATCACTTGGTGAAATTCTATGCCCGTTGTCAGACTAGAGGATCATAACAGTCCTTTCTGGCTTTAAAATCTATGTTGCCTACATCCTATTTTACCATTATGTTCCAAAAGGCAAAAAAGGAGAGGTATTTATTTTGGAATCTCTTCAGGGCAGGGAGTGTCTCTCACTGTGTGTATATAGAGCACCAAGCAAAATGGAGTCCTGATCTTGGTTGGAGCCACTAGGTGCTACAGGTAAATAATAATACAGAAATCTTGTATCCATTAAATACAAATTTCTAATCTTCCCACAGTAGCATTCATTATTAAACATTTGTCAGTTAAGTGATGGTAGTGAGCCATGTCCAAAATTCTTCCTTCCTTCCCCAAAATGACTGTTCCTGCTAGGAGAAGAGAAAGCCCCAGAGCTTTACCACAACATGTAAGCCAGGGGGAAAAATCAAAAGGATTAATCACATAAATGATGACTGGCTCCATGGACAATAGCAGCGAAAAAAACCTGGTAACACCACCATACTGAGTAGTTGTGAAGTATTAGTCTTATCTGTCCCCCCCATAAGGAAATTTAACTTTTGAGGTCATTTGTGAAGGCCTCCAATGTGAGCCCCATATCACTATAAATGATATATACAATCCTTTTGGAAATGAAAACCTGAGAGTATTTCAAGCTCTTAGCCCACTGAAAACTCCCCAAGTCAAAATGGCATCTACAGCATACAATAAAAATGGCGCAAAACTTCTGAATGTCAGTGATATAAGACAGAAGAGGCCTTCAGTTTCTCAGTGCTGTCATGATCTCCAGCAGCAGTGTTTCCAACAGAAAACCCCATGTGTCTGCTGTACAGAATCCAACATCAGGTAGATACTAAGGAGATGGATGACTGCTGGAAAAGTGTCCCATCTTCTGCTCTGATGTGGGAAAGTCCAGTAAAAGGGGGTCTGGGCTAAATGGTATGCACTAGAATCGGCCAGGCCATAAGGTATCTATGCTGACTACCCCAGAATGACAGTTGCAGGGTCAGATTTCTATGACTGATTAATTCACAAGAAAACGGCTGTTACCACTGTTTTTGTTGGCCAAGCTGATACCATAACACCACACGGAGAACTGGTGATATGAACATTGTGAGCTGGCAACCATGGAAAGTGCAGCATATAACACAAAATCTGTCTTTCCCTGACTCTCTCCCAGTCTTTAATATCATCCACCCTTTTGTCACCTCTCATCTTAACTTGTGACCTCTTCCCGGAATTGACACTATCCACTCAATAGAAATCGCAGTGACTCATCGGACAGCATTGTTTCAGGAGAGAGTAGGGCTAATGCCCCTGGAAGATGCACTGAGTTGCCTGCCACACACTGCAGAGGAAGCCAGATGGTGTGATCAGAGCACTGTAATTTGAAGTACAACCCTGTACATGACAATTATGTGCACAATGGCCATTTTCACTATTTTAAGACACTCTTCCTGGCACACCAAAGCCCTGCTTTAGCTGGCTGTGAGGAGACGCTGAGGTGCTAATGAAAGCAGAGGGCCAGACACAGACACAGAAACAGGCTTCCAATGGAAAACTCTCTCAACAAACTGCTGATGTGTGCTGGGCACAATGTCCTTGCCAATCCATCAGCTGACTGCACTAGCTCCCCAAAGTTTATTTCACCTTGGACTATAACAACAACACAACATGCTCAGCATCCCTATCAGTGGCTCAGCCCTGCACCTTTGCAACTCTCATCCACACACCTGCAGGATGGATCACTGATAATTCCTATGAAATAATAACTCATATGAAGTAATCTTTTGACTCTCATTCAAAACGTAGTTTGGAATTTAAAAGGTTGTGAGTTGTGTTTATCAATTCTCAGAAATGCCAAGAAAAGTACTCTAGGGCAAAACAATGCTGCCTTGATCTTCAAGCTCAGACAGGCTCATCATCCCTCTATAAATTATATAAACAAACAAAAGTATGACATTGTTTTAATTTGGCTTGGAAAATGTCAGCAGGAGATCTATTTTCTCTCAAAACATTCCAAAGGCAGGAGAATCCCTCCCTTCATATTGCAACATTAATTCCTAAATAATTCCTGTAAATTATTGCAGAAAGTTTATTTTGACTGTCTTTATGTTGTAGAGGCTTCAGGCAACCAGTGTGAGCTATCTGCTGTCCACCCAACCTCAGCAGGAGCCATATGCCAAAGGTTCCCAGCAGTAAGGATCCTCAGAATTTCATTCAGACTTTTTCCTGGACTGCTTATTAATAAATTAAATAATAATAATCCCAATCCCCACATGCCCTTTGATTGTAGTCGAGCTCCCTCTAGCTGGGAAGAGATGATGTTAGAGCAGTGTGTGTGTTTAGCAGAGCTCCCATGACGCCCTCAGCCTTAAGGGGTGGGATTTGTAGAACAGAGTTAGACCAACAGTGAGTGCTTTTGAAAATCTCACCCTACAAGTCCAATTCAAATTGAAGTCAAGAAAACTGATGACACTTGTTACTAGAACTTGCGTCTCTTGCATAAGCACTCTTTGCTATACTAACTGAAGCACCAGGCCTGCTATTCCAGAATGTATGTTTCAGCATCATTTCCAACTAATATGTGTGACAAGTAGTACATTAATGGCTTGGTTTCCAGTTCTTCTTTCACACAGCCTCTCCTTTTCCACTCATTAAATTGTGGGCACAAATAACCACAGATGTACCGTTGCAACCACAGTTATTTGTGATCACAACTGAGATCATTTGGACATGTAAATACCTGATCGCTCTTGGTACTTAAATGTCTACATGACCAAAGCTGTGTCTGCAACTACTTGTGCCCACACACAGCATATGTACAAAGGGAATCCACAGTATGAAAAATTTGAACTAACTGTTAAATTAGGGTGCCCGCTTCTAAAAGTTCAGCAGATAACCTGATGCAATCTAAGCAAATCTGTGTAGGAATCTAAGAAGCTGAACCTGGCTATTATGATTCATAGCTTAACTATAATATTTAGTTGCCCCTTAAGAGTGCTTTAGCTGATTCATTTGTTTCCTGCTGAGATTACCCAGACTTTTCTGCAATATAGTCAATATTTTCAGTATGATTTCTTTTCTAGACTTATTTCTTCAGAGAATTTAATCTTTTAAGTCTATATTTAAGCACCAAAACAATTCCCTGATTCTGCTAAGACTTACACCATTGCTTAAAAGTATGCAAATGGTAATTCCATTGAAGCCAAGAGGACTGCTCTCTTGCCTAACGTTATGCACGTGCAGGATTGGGGCCTAAGTGACCCAGTTTTCAAAAGATGATGAACACCCACCACTCCCATTGACTTCAACTTTCCATTGGCCCAGCACCTCTGAAAATCGGGCGCCTTAGGTGCCTAAGTAGGAATTTCAAAATCATGGCCAAAGAATTGAAGTTAAAATCAGGACACCATGCCAGTGCTAGCACTGCAAGGTAATACTAAGCCAGTGTGGAGGAAGGAGTGTTCTGCGCTACTGAAGCTGATGTGTCCTTTGGTTTTGGAGAAGATGGCTCTTTTAGCCCATGTCTAATAGAAGTTAAAGATCCAATGACACCTTCTGAAAAGAGTAGGGGATTACCTCATAGATCTCACTTGTCCCATATTTGAAGGTCACATCTGGACTTCAGTGGAAGCAGGACCACACCCTCAAGACTTGCCTTGACCCTCCCTCACACAAACCAGGTGTTGTCTCATCATATGTAAGTGACACAGTTGTGACTTCTAAACCCTAAATATCAACTGTTGTAGAAAATTATTAATTAATACTAAATGGATAAATCCTGAATTATTAAATGTTCTGCCCTAATATTTTTCTTCTGGCATAAATTTAGACTCCTTATTCCATTCTGTGTGTCCCACAATGGTTCCTTAGCCAGTTGGAAGGTCTAACTCCAGTGTCTTGGCCAACATTCCATCTCTGAGGGCTAACTTGTGCCTTCAGGTATAGTCTGAAGTAAGGAGCACTGCACAGTGCCTCCTTGCACTCCTTGGTTGTGCCGGGGGGAGTGATTTGTGACACCTGTTTTCAGGGTGAAACATATTCCCCACAGTGTGTTCCACCTGTCGTGCTGGCTGGCACGTAGGGCTGGAGCCCTTGTTTCACCTATTCTCGGCACAATTGCTCCCAGGTGAACACAGACACTCAGTCCCAGCATCCTTCCCATTCCCCACTCCCAAGTGCAAGTGCCGGGATTCTGAGAAGTCCTTAGATGGCTCATACAAGAGGGGGAAGGGTCCTAATTCCCTCCTACTATGTTATTTCCCTGCCTAGCTGCACAGGGCTAGTCCACAGTAGAAGGTTCTAATGGGCGAGCTATTTCAGCATGTTTAACAATATTTAACTCAATACTGTTGCAGCACTCTGGGGTGCCCAAATATCAAAAGTACTCGGTCAAAACAAAACTTATTCTGTGTTATGCATTTGTATTGTGTAGCCACTATCATACCAATCAGTGGTTTGTAGTTAGTCTTTAAAAACTCATTATGGGATACAGAGGACCTGATCCTGATCTCGCTTACTCTGGCTTTACAGTGGTGTCACTTCATTGTGTTACACAGCTAGTGAGAAGGTCCAAATGAGGCCCAGAGTGAAACGTTTTTTCAAAGATGAAAATGTAGACATCTATGGCTTACTCCCTTCAGCCAGCTGTAATGTAACATGGGAGATGCAGTAATGTCACTCATAGGAATAAAATTCTAAGTCCAAATTCATCACTGACAGAAGGTCTTTGGAGTTAAACTAGTGTTGACTTTTTCTCCTTGTTCATATATAGGAGTAAAACCATTCAACAAGCCTTAGGAATATTACATTTTGCAATATGACCATTATTATTCACTTTAAAAGTACCCATATCCTAGTGATCTAATACAAATGCTAGAGCCAGACCCTCTCTGCTGCTATAAATCGATGCCAGTTCTTTGGCTTCAATGGAGCTATGGTGATTTACACCTACTGAGGATCTGGACCAAATAGGGGTGGGGTTTTTTTTTCACCTTTCCAAAAAATAATTACAGCAATTCCCTGCTGAAATTGATGAGCAATCAGATTTCAGGAAGACACTCACTGATCACCAGGGGAACTACCCAACTCAAGGATGGCTATATCACATGTAGAAGTATGTAAATCAGATGGTGCCCTTTTCCTTCTCTTCTTTCTATTCTCAGTCTGACAAGGTGAATTACTGTAGGAGACAGAAGATCTACCTCTGGCTCCCTGCTGAAGATGAATGACAACAGAGAGTCAACTTCATTAGGTTTATTGGGCATTCAGCACACCTGGATGTGTTTCATGTCAGACACTATGGCATACCAAGAGGAAAATATAACTATAGCTCATGAAAATACAGAACAAAAAATATCAGGGCAAAGTCTGGTATTTGGAGGATGTTGTATATGAAGATTTTAAACCAAGATGGTTGAGGGATATACTCTGTTTTGAAGGAATATTATCAAGATGATTGGTTTACTGTGGCTTTTCTTTTACCATCTTTGATTTTTCCATGGGCCATATCTTGCTCTTCATACATACATGAGTAGCCTCATTAATTTCAATGGAGCTTCTTATGAAAGGGAAGCAGGATTTAGCACCGTTTCTTGCCTCATAGGCCATGTCTGTCTCCGGGCAAGACTGAACTCTCAGCAGGAACCCAGTTAGCTAACCTGGTTACATTTTAAAAAATGATTATGAAACAATTTTCCTCATATCAACTCTATTTGCAAAGTAGCTCATAAATACTGGGCTGAGCTGTGAGGATCCCCTAGTCCCATCTCCAGTTTTGCACGATTCCTCTGCACTTCCCAGTGCTTTCTAGAGAAAGGAATTGTAGCTTTATAGGTTCTCAGTAGTCAGTACAAAGTGTTAAAGGCAGAAGGGATATTTTGTTTTTTTGTTTTGTTTTTTGTATTATCAGATATTTGTGGTTTTAGAAAATGGCCTTTCTTATATATTTTTTTTTATTACAGTATCACCAACAGGCCAATTGACAGAGAAAGGCCCCATTGTGCTAGGTGCTTTACAAACCGAGTAATAGACAATCCCTGCCTTACCTCATCTAATATTACCAACAGAATACAAATTCATAAAATTCTATCATGAGAATTACATAGACAAGTAGGAAGTGACCCTTCAAGGAAATTAGCATGTAAACAAAACGAAAATCAGCATCCAGCATCTTTGGACACTCCATCTATTGCTACAGAAGTAGCAGAAACTGATTGCTCATATAACATGGTGACTTTTTAGTTTAATTTAATTTTTGTGGAGATTGGAAAAATATAAGGACATCTGATGTTTCAGCCCTCTGGCCTTGCTTGGAGGAACTCATGAGGCAATTACTTAAGAAATAAACGGCCTGGTTTTAAAGATCAATTGACACCACATGGATAATAGTCTTCTGATGTATTATATAATGTATCATATTTTCTATATTTCTCTTTCTTTGCCGTTTTATTAAATAGGGAATATGAAAACTTGCTATGTATGTTTATGAGTTTGTCTGCCCCATCTACTTATTCCCACTGAAGCCATAATCCTGTTTGTGATATTACAATTGATTGCTGTGGAAAAATGTCATAAGCAGATTCTTAGGATATCCTATGGGAAATAATCAGATGAAGTCTGGAAAAAAAAAATTTCCCCTCCAAAATGATCTTTGTAATTAAAGATCAGGGAGAGACACATAACATGTATAATTCCATTCTATATAGGTTCTTATACCGTGCTCATCACCATAGTATCTGAGCACCTATAATCATAGAATCATAGAATATCAGGGCTGGAAGGGACCTCAGGAGGTCATCTAATCCAATCCCCTGCTCAAAGCAGGACCAATCCCCAACTAAGCAGAATCATCTCTAAATTCAATATTTTTCAAAGTTTCCCATCAATAGCTCTTTTTAGATCTTGACTTTTAAGTATATTTAATGCTCATAAGAGGGGATCTATTAATAGCCCCTCAAGACTGAAGGCCTATGTTCATCTAAAGAATAGACTGAGCAAAGGCAGCAATTACACAAGCTCTCCCACCAGCATGCAGTCCTGACATGGAGAAGCCATTTTAGTGGAAAGTAGGTGATTCCGTCTCTGTGCCCAGTCAGTCCCTGTCTGCTCTGTTGCAATTGCTCACCAGAGCAAGTTGTAGAGGTAGTTTTTGATCCGGAGGCTCCGCTAACAGGAACTTCCAACTCATTTCACACTGTCCAGCTCTCAAATTATAATGATCCCTATCCACAGAGCTGGTCTAAAGTTTTCTGATGGAAAATTTTCCTGTTGGAAAATTTCAATTGATAGAAATCTAAAAGTTCCGCAGGAACATGTCAACTACAGCATAATTTCATTTAGAATCCTCCCATCCCCAAAACATTCCATTTCAACCTTATTGGAATGGGACTTTTTATTTTTTCATTTTGAAACAACTTTTGTTTTTAAATTTACATTTATTTTATATTTTACTTTTATATTTTATTTTATATTTTTATTATATTTATTACTTTAAATTAAAAAATAGTAAAATCATTATGAAATGTTCCAATTGATCCAAAATAAATTTAATTTCATGGAAATATTTTCCTTTTAATTACAATTCAGAATGGGGGGGGGATTCAAAACTTTGGAATTTCCCATGGAACTGAAATTCAGAATTTTGACCAGCTCTTATCAGTCTATCCCTATCAATGGTAGCAGTTGCTATCATTGGCCCCTATCATACTGAGCTGACTTTAAACTGATGATCAACCAGTGAAAGGTTTTGAATTCCTGAGCTATCCAGCTATCTATCAACTGCTCTTTAAATCCATTGCATTCACAGTGATACAAATCTGCATATTACTATGGAAACTCTAAACATAACCATTGCTACAAGACTTTGTTTTAACCCCTAAGAAAGAGGGGTGGTTGAAATGTTGGGCATTTTGGGAGGGATGTATTGCACATGTGAGAATTGTGGAGCTAAACATGCAGTCCCGTACCTTGTTGTAGGGTAAAAAAGATAATATATTTATAGGAGAAAATGACTAGCAATGATTTAAATGATTTAGATTGAAAAAGGAGGCAGAGATTAGAAAGAATGAAGTTGAAGAATATATAATGCATAAAAGTTGAAGTGAAGTCACAGATAGAATTCAGTTCTTGACCAAGGGAAAATACTACCTCCTTAGAACGTTAATTAACTGGACAATGTGTTTATATGCATGCTGCACAACCAATCAGTAAAGAAGACTTTTAAAAGCTGGATAATGCTACCTTATCACTGAGGCTGTGGGAAAGAAGAGAAAGAAAAACACTTCCTGGAGTTCCATCCAACTTCTAAAGTATTCTGAAATATTAGGTGTTCTTTTCAACTCCTTCCTTTAACTTGGTATTTCTTGGCCAGAGTGTAAAAGCAAATACTTTTGTCCAGGTAAATCCCATGCCCCCTCTCTATGATTCCTTTAGGTTTGTACTCATGACTACTTTTCTCTCTCAAAACAGTTACAATTTTTTGGGGAGGGAGGGAGACAGTTATACCTGGCAATCTTGTTTCCACTTAGGGTGTTTCTGTGTGGGAATAGGGAAGCTGAATGTCAGAGTTATCCATTATTTGGAACTGCTTTTTTTTTTTCTTAATGTACAGGCTACCTTCATGAGTTGCACCCAGAGCACTGCAGTTCAGCTGGCAATGAAAAACAGGAAACATTTTGGCACATACTTTCCCTTTGTGGGGTAAGAGAGGAAGCAGACATAAAATCTGGCCTAACAGTAAGAACAATAAAAATGAATGCACAAAATGACTTGCCCATGGTTCAGTATGAGAACAGACCTGGAGCACCCTTCTATTCTGCTTCTCTGCTGAGAGTAGACACAAGCCTAGTAATCTTTTTTAATTGGACTGGCTACAACAAGTGTGCACTGTAGTCTCTTTGAACACTAATGTGTATGTCATCCCTAGAGGTCTGCTCCATAGGGCACTGAAGTCAATAGGAGTCTTTCCATTGACTTCAGTGGGTTTTGGATCAGGCTGCAACTCTTGTTCTGTAGTGAGCAGTGGACATTGTAATTGTGTGGCTATAACAACTTCTGTCATTTCAAGATCATTGGTATATTTGACACTTCAACATCATTAAAAGTTCACATCACCTGAAAAAAAAAAGGCATCTGTATTTACAGTGAACTGCCAAATCCCTGAAATGTATTATTTACATGTACAGGTACACTGGATGTGAAAAAGCAGGATATTTCTAATGGTGGTGATTTCAACCAAGCAGGCTCATGTTGAGAAGCTATCTGCAAACTTGGGGCCTAATTCTCCATCTGTCTTGGTGCTTATTGAGCCTCTTCACAGTATAATCTAAAATACTCATTAATTAATTTATCCTCACAACACAACTCTGAAGTAGGGAAGTGTTATTTTCCCTACTTTCCCAACAGAGAACTAAGGCATGGAAAGATTAAGGCCGCAACCTTCAGCTATGGGCAAGATGTGCTCAGTGTACTGGGGAGAGGAGGTTAAGGTGGCTGTTTGTCAGATGAACAGCTTCTGAGTGTGTGGGTGGGGGTGGGGGAGCATCTGCAAATGTGAATAGAGAATGATTTATGATTTCTTTTTCTCCTTAGTGTCTAGAGAAGGTTGAAAATTTTTCTGACTGAACACTTTTCCACCAGAAAATGCTGGCTCGGTAAAATTGAAATGTTTCATGGGAATGTATCACATTCATCAACATTTTTGTTGAAAAATTATCAAAGCACATCATAATAAATATAATATAATATAATATAATATAATGTTAAAATGACAAAGTCAAAACAAAGTGCTTTGTTAAGGTCTTTTTGATATTTCTAAATTGAAATTTTTTGGGAATTTTAGTTTTGCAGGAAATTTTGACTTTTCATTACAATCCAAAATGAAAGAACATTTCAAAATGTCTGAATTTTCTGCTGAACAGAAATTCCATGTTTTGACCAGCTCTATTAGTGACTATTTCTGTCTATTTTCTAAAAGCTAGTGCTGGTGACAACGATCTAAGTGAGAGTTGTTGCTAATCTAATAGCCAGTTATGGAATTTCTTTAGGAACAAAAAATGGACCTGTCAGGCAAAAGATTTCTCACTCTGATCATCTGAACTCTGGAGCACCCATTGAAAAAAATTAGCAGGTGCTTAGCAACTAAGTTCCCTGTATGCTGCACATGCAGCAGCCTCTTTAGCACCGCACAGGCACTCAGGGAAGCTGCCTGGACAGAACCTCCCCCGGCCCCAACTCAGCTCTGACCTGCCACAGCTGGGGCAGAGGTGGCCAAAGCCAGCCCTGGCCAGGACCTGCCACAGCTGGGGGAGGGTCGCCTATCCAGAGCTGCCGTGGCAGGGAGAGGCACCTCTCCCCTCCAGCCCAGGTGCTGCAGTGGGGAGAGAGAGCTGAGGGGAGTCCTCTCTTCCCACCGTAGCCCCGGAGCACCCTCCTGCACCCCTCATCCCCAGCCCCACCAAACCCCTCATCCCCAGCCCCACCCCAGAGCCTGCACTCTCAGCTGGAGCCCTCACACCCCTGTGCCCCAGCTCTGAGCCCCCTCTCACACTCCAAACCCCTCGGCCCCACCCCACCACGATATGAAGGTTATGTGTCACATATCACCTCCATATTGGTGCACATAACAAAATTCATTCCGCACATGTGTGGGAAAAATTAGAGAGAACACTGCTTAGCACCCACCAGCAGCCAAGCTCCTCCCCGCCCCCCAGCACCTCCTACCCACTGGCAGCTCCGCCGATTAACTCCTCCCCCTCCCTCCCAGCACCTCCCACCCGCCCCAATCAGCTGTTATGTGGTGTGCAGGAGGCACTGTGAGGGAGGGGAAGAAGTGGGGATGGGGCTGAAAGAGGCGGGGACCAGGTGGGGAGGGGCGAAGTGGGGGCAGGAAGAGCAGGGTGGGGGTGGAGCTGAGCAGGGGTTGAGCACCCCCGGGACAATTAGAAGCCAATGCCTGTGATCTGAACCCACAAGTTGTCAGGATGGAGGCCTGCTAGAAAACCCCTTTCTCCAAGGCACAGGCATATTCTCTCAAAACACACACACACACAACCCTCTAGCTTGGGACATAAGACCTATCAGTACCACCTAAGACTTTTTCTTTAGTAAATAATATCATAAATACATATTAGTTGCTTGTCTAAAAAGCACCTTCCATTTCAGCGGGTCATGGAGGCTAATCAGCCGAACATGAGCTCCCACTGCAACACCATTGCTAAAAGGACCAATGTGATTCTTGGTTGCATAAACAGGGGCATCTCAAGTAGCAGAGAGATTGTTTTACCTCGGTACTTGGCACTGGCGCAACCACTGCTGGAATAGTATGTCCTGTTCTGATGTCCACAATTCAAGAAGGATGTTGATAAACTGGAGAGGGCTCAGAGAAGAGCCAGGAGAATGATTGAAGGATTAGAAAACATGCCGCATAGTGACAGACTCAAGGAGCTCAATCTATTTACCTTAACAAAGAAAAAGTTAAGGGTGACTTGATTGCAGTCTATAAGCACCTATATGGGGAATAAATATTTAATAATAAGCCCTTCAGTCTAGCAAAGAAAGCTATAACACGATCCAATGGCTAGAAGTTGAAACTAGACAAATTCAGACTGAAAATAAATGTACATTTTTAACAGGGAGAGTAATTAACCACTGGAACAATTTACCAAGGGTCATGGTGGATTCTCCATCATTGGCAATTTTTAAATCTAGATTGGATGCTTTTCTAAAAGGTATGATCTAGGAATTATTTTGGGGAAGTTCTATGGCCTGTGCTATACAGGAGGTCAGACTAGATGATCACAGTAAAGGCATTCTGGCCTTGAAATCTATGAATCTATGAAAAACCTCAATGCATTTTACAAACCATCAAAAAGAGAACCTTCCAACACACTTGTGAAAAAGCTAAGGGATTACTGGGAGAGTCAGAGGAGTATATTTGGCCCAGTGTCTATAATGAATTGCACATCTCTGGAAAAATCTAAAAGTGAGCAATGCTGCATGAGAGAGATCTTCAATTTAACACCATTAATCTACTTTTTATTGTGTCTGTCAGAATTGAATTTATCAGGTTAAAATCTGTGTTCAGGAAGAGCACTCCAGTGAAAGAGCAATGATGACAATTTTTAAAAAGGATCAGGTACAGTTTTTATCCTCTTCATTAAAGGCAGAATCCTGCAGCCCTTTATGTTTACTATTGGCCAAATAAATTGTCCAAACTAAAGTTATAGGGGTGCTAAACACGGGCTTTATAATGGAAACTGGTGGCAACCTTAGGTATGGAGAAGTTAGCATCTCCGCATAATAGATAATAATCCCTTCCAGTGTAGCATGATGGACAGTACTTGATGCAGGGTCATTCCAGCAGCCAATTACTCCTATTAACTGAAAAGAACTAGCATTCTATGACGGCACAATAGAATTTCCTGAGTCGCAAGGAGAAAGGAAACTTGAAGAAGTGACATTGATCAGTTGCTCCTAAATCTTATGAGAAAACTTCTCTCGACTCTGCACCATAGTATTTAGCTATGACATTCTGCACTCAAAACGAGTGTAGAATGCCTATTAACACTACTGGGAGCTTAGCACAATTAAACGAAACAGAAGTTTGCCCAAGGAAATGAAACTTCAGAATTCAAACTCTCTGTCTCTATATTATGATAATCAGTGTCATGAGAATGAAGGCACTGGTCTGCAGAAAACAAGATGTATGACTTCACTGGTGGAGAGGTGCTAAGCGATAGCCTAATTTAGATGCCAAATAAAAATATTTTGGATAGTCTTAGGCTTGTTGCTAACAGGTATGAGTCAATGCAACACCTATAATTACACCACAGCTTCATATTTGTTTGATCCAATTTATCCTACTTTGAGCCTTCTGTCTGTTGACTTGTCATTTCTGGAAACTCCAATTTGTATTAAGAATTGGATCTAAGAGGGCCATCAAGATACACATAGCATGAAAAAAGCAGAGACATGTTGGGAAGTAGGGAGAAGACAGAAGGGAAAACAGGGGAAAGGAGATGGAAAAAAGGAGAGAAAGGGAAAGAAAATAGAAGAAAGAAGGGAAATAGAGTGAAGAGGATGTGGAGATGGGAAGAGTCATGGAAAGAGGAATCAGATGAGAGGCTAGATAAGATTGGGAAATTTATTTTTAATTATGTTCCTGTAGTTCTTCATGCACAAATTACAAAGTAAAAGCAACATAAACTATTTTGCTGCAGGCATGCTGGGAAACAATCCATAACCAAGAATACATTATAGGGGAGCTGATAGTTAGTGACTTACTGCATTATTCACTATGTAATAATGGCCCAGAAGAAATTAATGAGGCCTTTTTCAATTAGCATGGCAGATAACTGCAAAGACTTATAAACTTCCTTGCTTTGGGGGTTTTATCCAAATAACTGATAAAAGGCAACCAAGTGCATTAGTATTTAGGTAAATTTATATTTTTACTATGGTTATTTGTACGATATTGGTGCCTAGGATCAGGGGCACTTTGTAGTAGGAAGCATATAGTCAGAGAGTCCCCGCCCCAGAGAACTCAGTCAGGACAAAAACCAAACACAACGGGGAGGGAACGGGGGAGAGACAAATTGGATGGAGAGGGCTGGGAAGAAAAGATAACAGTAAAATGAATAAGTTGTACATATTATTATTGTTTGTATTATCATAGCACCTAGGAGCGCTAGTCATGGACCTGGACCACACTGTGCTAGGGGTTGTAGAAACACAGAACAGAAAACAGAAAAACAGTCCCGGAAACAGCAGGCCCATATTTTTATCTAGCAATGGACATAGTAGAAATAGCCAGATAACGTAGATAGACAAAAGGCCCAACCGCTGTCATTTCTAGAAACGCATCTGACACATGTGCAGTCATGTTGCCAAAAGAATCATGTTACCTTTTGTATCTGCTTCCAGGGGTTGATTAAGGCCACCTGCATCTGAGATCCATCAACATTTCAGATTCCTCCTTCTCCCCCGTGGATATTCCTCCCACTTCCACCGCAGGTGATCTCCCACCTTTATGATGACCTCTACTCCTCCTAGCCCCAGATGAACTCTACTCTCAAATTTTTGATCTTTGTCATAAGAACATAAGAACATAAGAATAGCCATACTGGGTCAGACCAAAGGTCTATCTAGCCCAGTATCCTGTCTGCCGACAGTGGCCAATGCCAGGTGCCCCAGAAGGAGTGAACCTAACAGGTAATGATCAAGTGATCTCTCTCCTGCCATCCATCTCCATCCTCTGACAAACAGAGGCTAGGGACACCATTCCTTACCCATCCTGGCTAATAGCCTTTAATGGACTTAACCTCCATGAATTTATCCAGTTCTCTTTTAAATGCTTTTATAGTCCTAGCCTTCACAACCTCCTCAGGCAAGGAGTTCCACAAGTTGACTGTGCGCTGTGTGAAGAAGAACTTCCTTGTATTTGTTTTAAACCTGCTGCCCATTAATTTCATTTGGTGGCCCCTAGTTCTTGTATTATGGGAATAAGTAAATAACTTTTCCTTATCTACTTTCTCCACATCACTCATGATTTTATATACCTCTAACATATCCCCCCTTAGTCTCCTCTTTTCCAAGCTGAAAAGTCCTAGCCTCTTTAATCTCTCCTCATATGGGACCCATTCCAAACCCCTAAACATTTTAGATGCCCTTCTCTGAACCTTTTCTAGTGCCAGTATATCTTTCTGAGATGAGACCACATCTGTACGCAGTATTCAAGATTCCCAAGAAGTGAGGGAACTAAGCCCACACCAGGGACATGAGGAATTGAATCCTGTCCTCCTCCAATATGGTATCATTTGACTATGGGTCCCAGATCACAAAGATCCTGCCTTAGTTCTCTCCTTGCCTGCTTCCACATTTCAAACTTCCTGAATTATAAATCCACCATCTGAAATACAATAGTACTATATTGCATCCTTATCTCAGACTATTATCTGCTGTATCTTCCATGATGGAGGCCACTGAGGCTGATATTATTAGCTGAGAGAAAAAGAATAGAATGTGGATTTGTGTCAGTGGGAAGATATTATTTTCTTACAACACTGATAATGCATTTTAAAATTCCTTGTCAATCCGTCCTTGGAATCTATCCTGTGGAATCTGATCCTTGCCAAAAACCACAACTGCAAAACTTGTATTTGTTTTTAACAAAGGGCTCTGTGCTGGTCAGAACATTTTCAAGCTGAAAACTGAACAAAACCCAATGTAAAACGATAATGTGGTGTCTGCTCTCACTACGTGTGTGTGTGCATGTTATGCACAGTGTGACTTGACATCTACACTCTGATTGATTGTCACACCTGCAATATCAAGATTTTATTGCATGTCACAGAATGTGTTTTATGATTCATCGTGTGCATACTGATTAATTGGCACAGCACGCTGGCAAAGTTCAGACCAGTCCAGGACTGTACAGATTAGTATATTGTACATCAGTAATATGATCAACTGCCTACAGCACTCATTATATACACCTGTCTGATTGACTTAAACATTACAAAAGGCCACTGGTTAGACGCATGCTGCTTTCTGAAATAGTCAATGTCTTTTTAATGTTCTAAATCCACTATTCTAATCTATATTTCTCTTTTAAAATGGCTTATCACAGGAAAAGTGTGTCCATGGAAACCTTACTTGCTTTATACTAGCTATGTACTGTAGTTTGTTCTACATTTCCACATCAGATTTCTTACCAGTACTTATTCCTTTGGAATGAAACAGTAAACTTGTCCGGAGATGTTCTGAATTATTCATAGACAACACATACAAAGATAAGTCAGGGCATGAGGTACACCTGAGTACCCAAGCCAGCGCTGGTATGTAATAGTGAGTGATGTCTGTGTGGCCTTTTGGGGGTGTTGAATGTTAACTGGTGTGTTTAACTAGGAATGTGGTGATTTTCATTGAACCCGGCAAGCCAGTTTACCTTTGACTACAGAAGTCAGAAAAGTTTTGCTCCTGCTGCTCTCTTTTGTTTTGCCTTTATTGTATATCTGACCTTAAAGACCTAATTTTTAAAAGTGGTCTCACAAGTTTGTATGTATACTTTTGCAAGAGCCATTTTGTGGGTACACAAATTTAGATACAACTGGTAAAACTACCACATTATGCCTGCAAAGGGGGTAGTTGGAGCCTAAAAGTCAATAATTGTATGTGCTAAATTGTGCCTACAAAACTACCGGTAGAAAATGGGAAACCATTTGATTTTAATGCTATTGTCCAGCACTCGGTTTGAGCTGATTTTAATAAAATAATGACCCTTACTTACTGTGCATTACAAGTATTTTTTTGTCTTCCTCTGAAGCATTTGGTACTGCCACCACTAGAGGTGGGATGCTGGACTACATAGACCAGTTGTGTGATCTGGAATGGCAAGTACTATGGGCCTGATTCTGTTTTCATAGCACTTATACTTTGGTATATCTCCACTGACCTCAATGGCATTACCCTTGATTTACATCAATGGAAGCGAGATCAGAATCAGGCCCATTGTTTCTAAAACTAACTCTTGATAACATGGGTACACTTGACTAAAAACAGACCATTCTATTTCTCTGAGAGGAATTAAAACAATTTTCCCCTTGTGGACATCCACCAGGGAGCCTGAGGAGCACATGGTACAGAGAATAGCTATCTGGTGAAATAGAGCTGCCTCCATAAATTCTTCCATGGCAGACACAAAGTTTAACTGAACCCTCATGATAACAGTGGATGGAGCATGGTGGCCCCTCTGGATTCTAGGGCTGTGCTCCCTCTTTATAGGGATCAGATGTGATTCACAGCAGATTGCGAAGATCATCATTTGTGTACAGTGCTGACCAGTGAAATAGTCCAAATTTTTGCATGTAAATGATCATCATTAGTTTTCAGTGTTAACCCCACACTGAAAGGAATAGGGACAGCTCACACCTGTCAGATTATTAGCAGACTCAAGCGAGTGTCACAGTCTTTGTTAAATCCCACTCACAACAGGAAGGTTATCTTCACAACTATCAGGTCAGGTTAGGCTGCATTGAAACCTGCTACTGTAATGGCCGTAGTCAGTACCACCTGTGACTGGCCAGTGCTGGATGCTGAGCAGTATTCAAGTAACTTGGCAAACCTCAGGAAGTGCCAATGGCTTTGGACGGATGAAGGCCTGGGGAAAGAAGTGGGGGGAGGAAATGCAATTGAAACGCAGAAGGGTTAATCATGGGTTTAACCATGGCAGCTACAGGCAGTGGGGAAGGCAATGGAAAACCAGCTTCTGTACTTTCTCCCACAAGAATTATCATGGCAGAACAAGGGGAAAGCATTGATCCATGCATGGTGCTGGATAGTGAGGTGCCCAGGCCAGAAGGCATGACAAATGATACAGGGGAGGTGGTTCTGGTCATTAAGAGTACAGATTGTGGGTAGAATGGTGCTGTACCAAATCCTTCAGGAAGTTCAGTGGCCAATGTTTGCACCAAGGAAAAGAATTACCTGAACCTTTGTAAAAAAAATAAAAAAAAATTAGAGTAGGAACATGGAATGTGAGGAGTCTGTATGAAGGTAAGCTCACCCTTGTGACTAAAGAACTGGAAAGATGTCATAGATGTATTGGGAATCTCAGAGCTGCGAAGGAATGGTAGGGGTCATGGCGATGGATGGATATGCAGTGTACTACTCAGGATCTGAGAAAATGGGTTCACATTTATCTTATCCAAGGAGACATCAAAGTGGGCGCATGGATATAACCCAATCAGTGATAGATTCACTACAGTTTGCCTTGAAGCAAAGTCAGGTAATATATCGATCATACAGGTTTACACTGCTATGACAGCAGCTGACAACCACACGATTGATAAGTTCTATGAATGATTCGAAGAGACGCTCATTAAAATACAAAGCAACCATCCTTGTAACTGGGGACCTGAATGTGAAAGTTGGAGGTGTAAACTTTCATAAAGAAGTAATGGGAAACAATTGTATGAGTTTACAAAATGAGAGAGGAAGGCATTTAATGGAATTCTGCTGCTGTAATTGCCTGGTCATTACAAACACCATTTTCACCTAACATCCTAGATCTATAGAGACATGGAGGTCACCTGACAGAATGATAAAGAACTAAACTGACTATGTAATGATATAGCAGTGCTAGAGACTGAGCATCTAATGGAAAAGACTTTTCTGAGTGCAGACTGTGGCTCAGACCATCAACTGTTAGCCTCAAACAAAAAATTAAAACTTAAATACATAAAAATGTTCAGCAGGTCCACTGTGTCTGGACTTGTCCAGAATCAATAAAAGCTATGAGACTTATGTCCAGAATGGATTTGAGGCACTGTCACAGGTGAAAGAGGAGGACAACCCAAATGAACTTTGGAATAAAATAAAAATGATCGTGCTCAAAGCCGCCAAACCACGTGTTCTGAAAAGTCAGCATTGGACTACACTATGATTAATGGAGAAGGTTTTTGACTGGCAAAAAAATAGTGCAGAGTGAAAGAGAATGGCTTGGAGACCGAAGGATGTAGGAGAGAGCACAAGGAAGTGAGCAGACAGATCCAAAGGTTGACTAGACAAGACAAGAGCAAAATGCATGGAACTTGAGAACCACAAAGACAGTAATAATAGAAAAGGTATGTTCCCGGGTATATTCAACTTAACAAAAAGTTTCCCCACTATCAAACATAAAAGATCATGAAGGCAGAGCCCTCGCTGAAAGTGATGATATAAAACACTGGTAGCGCGATGACTGTACCAATGTGTATCCTTCATCAGAGCGAGTTACAATACAGGACTACAGAAAAGAGAGTACGGAGCAGGAGCCATCAACTCTGCAAGAGGAAGTGGTGCATTCTATTATGAAAATTAAGCCTGGGAAAGCATCAGGGTAGATAATGTAACACCAGAATTGTTAAAAGCAACTGGTGACTGCGATATTGATCTCATGTGGCAAATCTGCCACAATCTAGTACGGATGAATAGAAATTGGCCAGATGACTGAACGAAAGGAATCTTTCTGCCCTTAGCAAGGAAAGGAGACCTCACAGAGTGTAGTAACAATCAGATTATTTTTCTGATAACACAGGTGAGAAAAGTTTAGCTCTACATAATCCATTATTGCAAGAAGTGAATGATAGAAGCAGAACTACCACGACTACCACAAGCTGGTTTCAGAGAGGGACAACAATGCAAAAACTGTGACATCTCAAAATATACGCAGGTTTGATTGGTAAGTTTATTTTTTCCCCAAGAGTCTTAGGATGTGAATCATAGGATAGTAATGCTGCTGACAAGAAGAAAACTGAAGCTTTTGATATATGCTGCCAGCAAAGACTCTTGTGCATATTCTGTATGGAAAAGTGTTGTATCCACCAGGCAAAGTATTAACCACTTCAACAGAACTTTATTTACAGTGCAAGTCTCTTCTCCAAGCTGTAGCTGCACACTCTGTAACTCTCCCAGCCTCCTCAACTCCTCTCCCCCTTCCTGTTTCCTGTCCTTTCAGACTCCCAACAGCCAGTGCTCCCAGTTCTAATAATTACAAGCAGCATCTAAACACCACATTCCCTCCTCTCTTAAGAAACTTTCCAAATTAAAATAAACATTGTTGTTCTAACCCCTGGAACAAATATGAAACAAGACACTATACTGTTGGCAGGAATATTACACTGAAAACACTGTAGATACTACATAACATAAGTCTTTAGTCCAGGCAGGTGGTCGTCTGAGTCTGACAGGCCGTCTCTCAAGCCCAGGTTCCAGTGCAATATCTTGTTGTGTTGGTTCTACAGTGAAGTCATCCAATGCATAGTGGGTATTGGCATAATCTCCTCTTGGTGCATAGGCAGGTGCAAGATATGAAGCATTCCATACCCGCCCATCAGAAAGTCGATAGGTGTAAGGTCCCTTCTTCTCTATGATTTTAAGAGGAGCTGTGAATTTATGGTCCCCTTTGCGTAAGATTCCAAGTTTTCATATTCTAACAAAGGAACCACACTCCAACTTTGGTTCCTTAGCACCCCGCCATTTGTCTGTGAAAGCCTGAGGGTATGGCAGAAACATTTACAGTGCACTTCATCTGTTCTGGAATATGTGCAGTAGTGATTTTGTCTACACTCAGCATAGTAACATCTGCTATTGTAACTGCATGCACCTTTTGATTGAACTGGCTACTGCGACATACTTTAGCAAAATGCCCAATCTTTTTGCAATGATTGCACTGAGCTACTTTTGCTGGACATCCTGTGTAGCTTGCAAGATGTTGTGGGGATCCACAGCGAAAGCATGCTTTTACTGTATTTTGCATTCACCGATTCAGTGGCTTTTCATTAGTTTTCCTTTTGCAATTGTTTGTCTGCAGTGATAGTGGACTTTTCTGCAAAGGAGTCACAGTCTGGACTGGGCCTCTTGTACCTTGGCTCATTATTTTGGCTTCAGCTGTAGCTGACTCAATCTGAGTAGCGATGGTTATTGCTTTTTCTAGTGTAAGTTGTGGTTCTAGAAGTAAGCGTTCTCTTACCTGAAGCATTGTTGTTTTCTCAATGAGCTGGTCTCTAATAATCTCATCTGCCATATTCCCAAAGTCACAAGTTACAATCAGACTCCTCAGGGAAGCCATATACTGCATTATAGTCTCCCCTGGTTTCTGCTCACGCTGGCGAAATCTGTAGCGATTAGCTACTACATTCACTTTTGGCACAAAGAAGTTCTTTAATGCAGTGAGTGCAGTCTCATATTTATCATCTGCAAGGGGAAAAGTGTAAAATATACGCTGCCCTTCTGCTCCAAGGCAGTGGATTAGCAGAGCACGCTTTCTTACTTCAGAAATCTCTGTAGCACTGATTGCAAGCAGATAAGTCTCAAACATACAGATCCAGGCAGTAAAAGCAATTGGAGGCTCACCTGGGCTTTGCAGAAAGGGTGCAGATAGATTCAGAGGCAGAAGATCCATCCTCGTCGCCAAAATGTTGTATCCACCAGGCAAAGTATTAACCACTTCAACAGAACTTTATTTACAGTGCAAGTCTCTTCTCCAAGCTGTAGCTGCACACTCTGTAACTCCCAGCCTCCTCAACTCCTCCCCCCTCCTTCCTGTTTCCTGTCCTTTCAGACTCCCAACAGCCAGTGCTCCCAGTTCTAATAATTACAAGCAGCATCTAAACACCACAAAAAGAAGATGACCAATTGTTTTAGAAATTATATTGGAGAGAACCAGATCCTGCTGTCCGAAATAAACAGGCGCAAACTTATGTACTTTGGTAACTTCAGGCATAGAGATGGAAATAACCTTGAGAAAGTTACTATGGAAAGAATGGTAGCAGGTCATTGTAGCAGGGGATGACCAGCAAGGAGATGGATGGATGGTTTGCAGCAGATCACTAGATTCAAGAAGGCTTCTGAAACTTCTGCTATGATGTCACCAATATTCAGACATGAATAATTGGATTTCACTTCACTTCTCAACCACAAGAGTTATCACACTCTGTAGCACAAGAGGACAGACTCCAGAAAATAGCATCATCTTGCTAAGCCACTGTTAGTTATCCCAGTTTGACCCCTGATAATTGACATTTGTGTATAAATGACATGTTCCTAAAACTCACGCTTTCCCTCTGTCCTATTTTTGTTTAAAAATCAGATTTGCCATGATAATGTTTTCCAGAAATAGCTTCAGGTCTATGCCAGTACAATTGGTATCTGAATTTAAACTGAGTGTATTGTGGTATTGTAATTGTTTTTAACCAGAAATAAATATTTAAATTACTTTAGAATGCCTATAGAGGCATGCTTGTTTTGAGACCTATTTCTGTATAATGTGTACACAAGCACAGTAAACTAAGAATCTAAGGATTTTATGATTCCCAAACTTCTACTGAATGCATTAAAAAGTGACTAAACATTCAGCAATGTTTCAAGTTAACTTATTGCCACACCCGAGCAGATCAACCCTTCAAACAACCTACATTCCTTTACCTGGGAGTGGAAGGAAACCATGAAAAAAGTAAATAAAGGAGTGAGTTGGAAAGCATTTTTGTAACACGATTATCCCCATCGTTTACTCCAATGCCCAGGGCAGTGAGACAAGAGATCAGTGCCACAAGTGTTCCTCAGTCACGTTAGGGAACACTAGAAAGCTATTGCTTAAGGGCCCAGTTCTACCACCTTGACTCACCTGGAGCAGTATCTTACTCTGTGAGTACTCTCATTGAATCCAGCTAGTGGTACATTCCTATTCAGAGAAGCATCCATTACTTTAGCTTCTTGCAGAGTTATATTCTATACTGTAAAGCCTGGTCTACACTCAGGAGTTTTGCCACCATTGCTACGTTGGTTGGGGTGTGAAAAAAAATCACATCCATAATGACATCACTAATATACCAGCAAAAGCCCTGGAGCAATTATACTGTCAAAACAGTCCTTTTGTTGCTATAAACTATACCAGCAAAAGGTTTTCCCCCTCCCCCAATATAAGCTGTGCCTCCACTAGCTATATCACCAAACCCTTTCTCAGGAGGACAAAGCCTTCGTAACCCTGAGAAAGGACAGTCTCCTTTAATTTGCATTACAGGGAAGTTTTAATGATAAGAATTATATTAATAAGAAGAAGTGTACTTAGAACTTTAATATTAAGCACCTTTACATGTCTGTAGCACACGATAAACATTAACTAGTCAACTCACACAGTACCTGCCCTGAGGGCCAGATTCTGCTTGGCTCTACCGTTGGGCTGCAGTGGAGAGGAGGGAGGGTTCGAGGAGTTTTCCCTTTCATTTTGTGTTGCTCACATAAGGGCAAAGCAGAACTGCAATCCCTGTGCTCCGTGGACTTTCTTTGAGACTGCGTGTGAAATGGGACTGCTCAGAACAAGTCAGGATGGCAGACTCTAGCCCAGAGAAGCTGAGTGACTTGTCAAAAGCCACAGAACGTTTTTGTTTCAAAGATGATCTTGGAACAGCACTGAGACTGGAACTCAGGCATATGGTACCTGGTTCCCAGTCTCATGCTTACATCAAACAGCAAGTTGCCCAACTTTGTATGCAGACACATGCATTTGGATTGGAGGGTGGGAAAGAGGCAGGTCTTCTGGGATTTCCTCCTCAGCCCCATTACTTCCCACTCACTAGCCCCATATCAAGCTGATCAGACCTACTAGCTAAGCAGAACTGGACTTAGTATCTTCAAGGGTCTGTCAACCCTGCTCTCTGAATTGTCTGGAGGAAGTAGCTCAGGAATTAGGGCAGGTCTACATTTAAAACGCTGCATCGGAGCAGCTGCACTGACACTCCCATTGGCATAGTTAATCCACCTCCACAAGAGGTGGTAGCTATGTTGACAGGAGAAGCTCTCCCACTGACATAGTGCTGTCTATAAGTGGGGCTGGGTGATGTAGTTATACCAATGCAGGTCTGTAGTGCAGACCTGGCCTTAGTCTCTCTCTCATTGTAGATGGTATGCTGCCTTTACAGGGAATCAGCCTCTCGCTGGCTGAGAGGGTGAATTTTCCCCAACGCTATCCAAGACTTGTTTTGCCATTTAGTTCAAGGGGACATGCATGCTTACTTATAGAGCAGGTTTTATCACTGTTCTATGTTCAGATATTTTCCCACTCCAGAGCATCTTAAGAAGTGACAGTTTGCATTTCACACACCATCAGAACCACTGACACTTTTTCTTTTTTAAATGTTGACCTGTAACTAAGACACAGCAAATGATGTCTTTTTAAAACAAGATGACATTATTTCGCTAGCTACAGTTCATACACTCTGACCAGTTAATCAGAAGTGGTTATCAATGGTATCTGCTCATTGGCCAGGTTAGCACTTAGGTCTCCTCAAGCAGAGGTTGGTAGGTAGGAGTTTTGAGGGACATTCCCCTGTAACACTGGCATTTTAATTTTGAACTTTCAAATATACAACAACAACAACAAAAATAGCAGAGGATGTTGTAAAAAAAATACCACACTATCTGATTAGACAAGAATAGGCATTTTAAAAAAGCACCCATAAGGATATTAGTGTGTTATCTTGCCTGTAGGAAGCATATCTGATCTATTAGGCCTTACTTCATTGTTCTCTCCTACAACGAGAGGTACCTTTGACGGCACCAATGGAAGTATGCTACAGATATAAGGAGATAGGATTATCCCATTACTGAAAAGATCCCTGCACCTCAAATAAAGAGAAGTCTGGGGGTGGGGGAAACACCATTGCGCAGTGTATGCCTCTACTTAATTACTTCGACTTAACATTGATGATAGCATTCAAGTATTTACAAGCTGCTTGATGAGATGACTCAGAGAAAGTTCGGCTTACACCCCTGGTGAAGGGGGAGGAAGTGGGAGGTAAAGATTGCCTTGAGATCAGAGTTTGTGGTTTTTTTAAAAAATGCTGCTGCTTCACAAGCCCACTCTTTGTGCTGGAGTTATGATGTGGGTGTACTAGAAAAAAGCTAAGCAGCTTTAAGAAAGGTCTGACTGTGAAGAAACCCAAATTTAAAAAGCACAGCAAGGTGGGACAGCTCTAAGAGACCCCCAGGTGAGGACATGTGAGCACCTTTTGCAAGGGCCCAGAGTAATTATTGAGCCAGTCCTGGAGTGCGACAAACCTGCAGAGTGCAGGTCAGGAGCATGAGTTTAAAGCTCACCTTTTCACTGCCCTGATTTACAGCTGTTCTGTATAGGGCCAGTCCCTTGTGCCGTGCTACAGCACAGGATGCAAATCTCTCAACTTTTTAACTGGAGGACTGCTTTAATTTTGGGCCACAACAAACCACATAGGACCAAAAGCACAGCTGGGGATTAGTACAGCATAAGGGTATCCTGGTAGCAGGGAGGAATGGCATAAGAGCCCCTATATCAGCTCTGTGTTGCTGGAGGATCATCCTTACCCTGCAATGATGCACCCCTGGGCTTGTTCAAGGACTTTAGGGCCGGGTGAGACCAGCAGCGTGAGACAAAGCAGCTGTACCACAGAAGAACATGGCCCAGAATCTCTGACTTTTCAATCAGCAAAAGAGAGAAATTTACATCCTGTGCTATAAATTACCATCTTAAAGCTGTGCGGCAGGAAATGCCTTCATCAAGCTGGGTGAGATGCTCCCAGAAGCCTTCAGGCTTAACTCTTTCCCTCCACTTGCCTGAAGTCTTGTTTGAGAAACAACAGGAAAATGATGGCAAAAATTTGGCTTATCTGAGGAACCCACACAGAGAAGCATGGGGGGTGGTAAGGCACCTCATTACTCCCTTGTGTGTGCTGCTCACATGATGTTACAAGTCACAGCACTGGGAGGAAAACAGCCTACGTTGAGCCACTACTTCCCCTTCCATGCAGGTGGGCAAGGAATGGTTGGGGAGGGGTGGGGAATGGGTGAGTCCTGACTCTATCCCTACCCAAAGCCTACACCACAGCTGACCCAGCATGATAGAGAAGTAATCTGAATTAGGTTGCCACAGATTACTTGCCTACCTGGAGCACGAGAGGAACCAGAGACCAAATTGTGACCATCTGAGCTACATGCTCCTTAACTCAGGGCTAATGGCAGGAGATGGACTAGAGCAGAGGTTCCCAAATGGTGGCTTGCTAGCCCACAGAGTCTTCAGAGAGCTGTTTGGTCACATGGGGCTGGCTCACCTCCTCATTTCAAATGGCTACATAAAAAGGCACAAAACACTTTCCTACTCTGACGCTCTCCAAGTAAGCAGGGCCGGCTCTACTGTTTTTGCCACCCCAAGCAGCACGCTGAATTTCTGCCACAGACGGTGGGGGCAGTCCATGTGCCCTTAGGGCGGTACATGCGTTTCCGCGGCGGTGGCAATTCGGCGGCAGCTTCTGTCTTCAGCCGGAAGACAGAAGCCGCCGAATTGCCGCCGCGGGCAGATGAACATAGAAGCTGCCGCCGAATTGCTGCCGCCGCGGAAATGCGCGTGCCACCCTAAGGGCACACGGACTGCCCCCGCCGTCTGCGGCGGCAATTCGGCGTGCTGCTTGGGGCGGCAAAAACACACGGACTGCCGCCCCTTGCAGATTGCCACCCCAAGCACCTGCTTGGAATGCTGGTGCCTGGAGCTGGTCCTGCAAGTAAGTGACTAATCTTGCTGCCACAGGACTGACATCTGATCATAAGTGGGAAAGGAGGAAGTCTGCGTGATTCTGAATGCAAGGGTGATATGTTGCACATGAATACACATGCAAAGGGCAGTGTCCCCCAGTCCCTCTTTTCTAACATGTGGCATACCCCATAAAAAGTGCTTAAGAACCCCTGGATTACGTGGTTTTCTGATCTCTAAGTCACTGGTCTTGTGAGTTTTATTTACTTATTTTTTGGAGGCTGAATAAGATGAAATAGGCACAGAAACAGCCAGCTCTTCAGTTGCCTTATTGCTTGTACCTTGGATTTTGTTCTCCATACTGGCTCAATATGGTACCTGCCACAAGGAGTCATGCTGGGCTAATTCACAGTATCTGAAAGCTAGTCAATAAAAATTACTGGAGCTAGAAGGAACAGCTCTTTTATGGGGCAGCATTTACAAGTTATTTCTTGATACGAAGTGCTCACAGGTCACCACTATAAAACGATAATGGTCTGGTATAACGTATAACTTCAATAATAAATCCAGCGTTGTATTCCAATTCTTTGACACCAGATACGCAAGTGATTAGATCCAATGTCTCTGTGTTTCCCCTTGATTTTAGCTCGGAATGGTCTGTCTGCTTAAGCTGAATGTTCTGACTCCTACTCCTTTCTAAAACTAACCAGCTTCATCTGCTGCCTGAAAAAAAGCCTCGTTTTAGTCACGACATCTTCCTGCACTGTTTTATTCACATACTTTGACAGAAAAAATATCCTTTATAAAACCCTCTTCTAAATATGGGGGAATGGGTTCCAAAGTGGCTGTCTTATTAAATTTAAGGCCGTGTAACCATAGCACAAGCATCATGGTGCTGCAGGGCATTCTCGCACCTGTCCCAAATGCTAAGGTCAGGCAGCATGCCAGACAGTCCAGTGCATTCACTACTGTGCTACAAGCAGCAGTACTAGCTTCATTGGAGGGGCAGTGTTAGCAAGAATTGTGTGGCACCAGCACTAGCTGCCCACAAGTTGGTGGGCGCGGGGAGTGGTGGATTCTGATACCCTCAAGCCGCTACAATCTCCCAATCTGCCAACCCAGCTCTGTGCTCAGGGGCAGGAGTGCAGAATGCTTCTGCTGACACCAGGTCTGCTCTCAGACACGGGACAGCTTCTCCTTACAAAGCAGCTCTGCTCACAGGGAAATGACACCCTCACACCTAAACCAGCTCTAGTCACTGGGAAGAGGGGTGAGACACACACACCCTGGATCCCCCAAAGCAACAGAGTCCTCCATTTACAAATTTAAAGCTTTCCCCAGAGGAAGGGATCACACTCTCCACCTGATAGCATAAATACGTTGCAGCTCTGACCACCTATGCCACAGATCCCTCACTAATTCAGCCTCTCAAGCAGACCCAATATGGAGGACAGATTTGCAGTATCACATGCTCTTGATGTGGACAGGGTGCAGGGTGCATTGCCTGACCAGTACGATCCCAACATTCCATACTTGTATCACTGCAGACCATCTATCATAGGGTTTTATACAGTCACACCTCACTGTAGTATCCAAACGCCTTCCATGTAAAATCAGTAGCAATAGGAAAGTCCCTAGTGGACTTCATGGATTCTCTGACACTTCTCTCTGTCCAGAATAAAAGCTGTGCAAGGGATAGTATTTTTGATTCTTAGATTTTCTTTCTTTCATTCATCTGTGGTTGGTAAGGGTTTGTTGGGTCAGCGACGTTGTTGTAGGGGAAAGGCTTTCTGAAAGAGGAAGGTTTTGTAGCATTTCCTAAGGACAGCCTGACCTCCTCTGGGCTTTTGTTCCACAGTCATATCCCTTCAACTGAGAATATTTTCTCCCCAACTTTCACATACTTTATACTGGGCTTTGTGTCCTGCACTATCCCAGAAGAACTCAACTGTCGCAGTGGTTCGCAGGTCCAAATTTGGACTTTAATGTAACTGGGGCTTGAATCATTAATTGCTTTGAAAATTCAGACCAAAAGCTTCAAGTGGCATTGGAAGCTGAGTGGAAGCTAGTGGAGGGACTGAAGCATGGACTTAGTGTGTTAACAGCAACTTGAGCCATAGAGGAGGTGGGCAGCCACATTCTGTACCAGCTGGAGTCTGTGTACCATCTTATCATCCAGCTTCAGATGCAGTGAAGTACAGTAATCTAACCTTAAGGTGACAAATGAACAGATCACTGTGGCTAGGAAGGGGCAAGGCTTCTTAGCACCTTGGAGGTGAAGGAAGGCATTTAAAGATACCTGATGCTACGTGAACATACAAGCTTAGAGAGGAGTCAAACAGGACCCTGCTGCTTAGCAGCACTCTGACAAATGGGGGTTGTATGCCTCCAATGGAATGGAGAGACAGTTTCTTGGCTAGTTCTTCAAACCATTTCCCCTTTATGACCAGCACCACTTCTGTGTTGCCTGTATTCAGCTTGAACCAGCTGTTCTTCATTCAAGAGCTGATTTCTTGTAGGAAAGTGATATGTACTAATATCACAGTACCACTGTGGTTTCAATTACCTCCTTCACCTTAGTTCTTCATGTTACAGTAAAATGCAGTTGAGAAGCTGGCATGGTGGCTTATTAGACTGCATACATCAGCTGATCTCTGTAGTAAAACAGATAATTTAAGAATCATTGGGGCCCAATCTGTAGACTCAAAGATTGCACATTGGATAATGTAGTGGTATACAGGGTCAGATTAAAGCACTCTAGGCCCATGCCTAAAGCCACAACTCCAGGAGTTAAGCAATGACATGAAAATTTCAACTTCCATTAAAAAGTTTCTAACCCTCGTGGTTGTGAAGAGCTTCGAAAATGTCAGTGGAGCCAACTGATGCAGCAAGGTTGCCTGAGTCTACGGACAGCCTGAAACAATAGCTCTGAGAATGTGAACTGCCCCATTCATCTCAATAGGGTGCTAACTCCAAGACCACTCAGTCCTAGGGAATCAACATCAACACTACTGCAGCTGAGGAGTCTGTGTGTGTAGCAGGAAGAGAAGAAAACAGACCCAGCCCACCCACCTAGTAGACATACTGTGATGTGTAATCTATTGCTTAAATCAGCTCTGTATCAGATGACTGAAGAATAGCTAATGTAACACTGATTTTTTAAAAAGGCTCCAGAGCCAATCCTGGCAATTACAGATCAGTAAGCCTAACTTCAATACCAGGCAAATTGGTTGAAACTATAGTAAAGAACAGAATTATCAGGCACATAGATAAACATGGTATGTTGGGGAAGAATCAATGTGGCTTTTGTAAAGGGAAATTATGCCTCACCAATCTATTAAAATTCTTTAAGGGTATCAACAAGCATGTGGAGAAGGGTGATCCAGTGGATATAGTGTACTTGGACTTTCAGAAAGCCTTTGACAAGGTCCCTCACCAAAGGCTCTTAAGCAAAGTAAGTAGTCATGGGATAAGAGAAAAGTCCCAATTATGGATCAGTAACTTGTTAAACGATAGGAAACAAAGGGTAGGGTTAAATGACAGTTTTCACAGTGGAGAGTGGTAAATAACAGGGTCCCCCAAGAATCTATACTGGGACTAGAGCTGTTCAACATATTCATAAATGATCTGGAAAAAGCAGTGAACAGTGAGGTGGCAAAGTTTGCAGATGATACAAAATTACTCAAGATAGTTAAGTCCAAAGCAGACTGCAAAGAGTTACAAAGGGATCTCACAAATCTGGATGACTCTGCAACAAACTGGGAGATGAAATTCAATGTTGATAAGTGCAAAGTAATGCACATTGAAAAAAATAATCTCAACCATACATACAAAATGAGGGGATCTAAATTAGCTGCTACCACTCAAGAAAAAGAGCCTGGAGTCATTGTGGATAGTTCTCTGAAAACATCTGCTCAATGTGCAGTCAAAAAGCTAGCAGAATGTTAGGAACCATTAATTAGAAAAGGGATAGATAATAAGACAGAAAATATCATAATGCCACTATATAAATCCATGGTTTGACCACACTTCAAATACTGTATGCAGTTCTGGTCACCTCCTCTCAAAAAAGATATATTAGAATTGGAAAAAGTACAGACAAGGGCAACAAAAATGATTAGGGGTATTGAACAGTTTCCAGATGAAGAGAGATTAAAAAGACTGGGACTGTTCAGGTTGGAAAAGAGACGACCAAGGGGAGATATGGTAGAGGTCTATTAAATCATGACTGGTGTGGAACAGCGGTTCTCAACCTATGGCCCGCAGGCGGCCCAATTTGCACACAGCTGCAGCCCAGCTGCGTGCTAAAAAAAATTCAACATTTGCCGCGCTGGTCTGGCAGGGGGCGGGTCTGACTGAGCGGGAGAGAGAGACAGTAAGGCAGCTGCAGAAGTGCTGCTGCCAGCAGCGGGCTGGTGAGTGCCGCAGGGGGTGGGAGAGAGTGGGTCTGAGGGTAGGGTTGGGGGAGCAGCTTTGGGCAGTGAGGGGGTACGGGGTGCTGGGATTTAGAGTTTTGCCTGGGTGCTACAGCACCCCCAGGTTTTAGGTGGGGCTCAGCTCCAAGGGTCGGATCCAGTTGTCCAGCCCCACATTGGGGAGAGGGGTCCAAGTCCATCTGCGGGCTGCCCGACCCCTCACAGTGGGGTCCCGGGGTCTGGCCACCCAGCCACACACAGTGTGGTCCCAGGGTCTGTCCACCCGACCCTGCATGAGGGTCTGGTGTCCAGCTGCCCAGTCCCACATGGGGGTCCAGGTCCCCGCTGCCCAGCCCAGCACCCAGGGCTCTGCTCCTGGCCCTGCTCTAGGTGGGGGCGCAAGGCATAAGGGATTGTGGAGGGGTTGGGGGGGCACAGTGGTTCTCAGCCTGCTGCCCACCTAAGACATACACCCTAGCTATTGGGGTGCAATATTGGGGGACCCTGCTGTTGCTATCTCTGTCTCTCTGAAAGGGAGTGGTGCCTCTGCTGCTGCTCCTAGTGAGAAGAATGGGGTCCCATATGATTGCCATTGCCTTTGAGAAGTGGAGAATTGAGGTAGGAACCACAGAGGGCCCCTTATCATGGTGTACATAGGACTCTGGATTGCCTAAATCTCACCCTGGTGGGATAGCCCAAAAAACCTTGTTTTACCCCATGTAAATATAATTTGTGGGTTACACAAATTTGGTTTGAGTCACACATCAGTATCAAACATATCAGAAGTGGAATAGACACAGTAACACGACTGCTCTCCCACTTGGAGATTCTAGGACATGTTATCTCATCAGCAGGTATCTCTGCCTCCAGAAGCTTTTATTTGCTTCAGGGTTAAGAGACATGTCAAAGAGAAGCCATAGGGATTTCAGAGCCCTAGAAAGGGAACAGTCAATGTCCATCACCTCCCCCTCCTCATACACACAATTGTGTACACCAGTGCAACCTTTTACCTTATTATTAATCATAACTATAACACCTCACAGTTGTGTAACACCTGTCATCCAAAGATTCATTACTGGTTTACACACAACCCTCACAACACCTCTGAGGTACTGTCTATGTAAGATTAAAACCTATTTTTCAGATAAGTAAACTGAGACATGTGGAGGTTAAGTTATGCCAAGGTCACGTGGCAAATTAGTAGCAGACTGAGACTAGAGTTTCAGAGCCCTGACTCCTAGTACTTCTCAAACCATCAGACAGATCATAGCATAGGCATGTGTTATTTTATTATGAGTACGGCTGGGGTGAGGGAAGTGTGGCTTGATGTCATCTCTTGTAGCCTCCTACTCCACACAGCTACATATTTCCTTTTTCATCTTTCCAATACTTTATTAGCCACTATGTGATGGTCGTCTTAATCTGTCCCAGCATCTGGGCACCTGTCAGTGATGTGGCTTGGGTTAGACTCTTCAGCCAAATAAATAGAAGCCTTCCCCTTCCAGAGCAAACAAACATCAGAGCTAAAATTCCAAACAAATTGTCTTTCACTCCTTTCCCTTGCTCAACGAGTATCTCAGGCATCTACCTCTGCATCTTACAGGAGGGGTTTTTCCCCTACTCACACATCCTTCCTCTTCCCGTCTTCCAGCAACTGCTCTTTTACATAGAGCTGTCAGGGGCTATCAGGTAAATGAGAATGAGACCAAGACAATAAAAATAAGGTGGATTACTATGACAATAAAGAGTGCATAAGGGTAAAATAATTAGTAGGGCTTTCATGTCTATCCAAGGTTATAAAAAAAAATCACATATTATACTGCATTACTTGGGAAAGAGTATGTGATCATGTAATTAGAGTTTGTACCATAATGCATAGGCACAAGGGGGCTCAAATCAGAGTCTGCATGTAATCTGAACATTGTCATTTCTTGACATTTGCTTAACAGTACAACCTGAATGTTTTCTTTTACAGGTTTTTAGAAAAATATAATTTCCTAAGGTATTTTGAAAGAAAAACACATAGAAAAGTATGGCTTGTGACATTGCAGTAAAGAACTTCTTTCCTGCACTCTGCAGGAGCTGTCACTACACAAGAGACAATGAATAACAGTAATAATATTTAGCTCTGATAGGGCCTGATTCTAAGCCAATAGAAGTTAATGGGAGCCTTTCCACTGACTTCAGCTGATTGGACTGGCCCATACAATGCTTGTTATGACTTCCTGGTCCCAAAAGACACTCCCTAATTTAGACTGCCTGTCCCAGGCATGGAACAAAGTCGTGTGTATATCTTGGATCCGTAGCCAATGAGGAAGTACCCTGCAGAACATTAAAAACTCTACTATTGATCTATGATTAAGGCTGATCCAACAGAACGTTATATTTCATTCACACTGGTCCCTACATAGGTTACAGTGCATGGGCCTTGTCAAAAAAGAGTGCTGTTGGAGATGTTTGTTCTCCCAGAGCCACACTGGCTCACATGTTTTGGGACTGTCTCAGGATACAGTCCTGTTGGCTAGGAGAAGGCAGGAGAATTAATACGATAATGGATACCTCCTTAAAAATTACTTTCCAGAACTGTGATTTGGGATATATCCAATTAACTTGGAAATGCTTCCATTCACAGAAAGCTTGGTTCTCTACAGCAGTGCTTGTAGCCCAGCAACTCAGATGGAAGACCAGACTGCCTGCAGGGACAGAAGCTTGGCTCAGTAGCGTGGCTGACCTGGCAGCTAAACAGCAGGTAACATTTTGGAGAGCAGGGACCTCAGACACATTTAAAAAGATTTTTTAATCAAATATAAATTTAAAAAATGTTTTCCCCCCAGAGATCTAAAAGTGACTTCAGAGAAGGATATCGTTACCACCTCGTTACAGATAAAGGGAGGCACAGAAATCCGAAGAGACACTTGCTCAAGGTCAGAAGTAGCAGAGCCAGGAAGAGTGCGTGGGTCTCCTAACTCCCACTCCAGAACCCCATCACCTGGATAATGCTGCCTCCTGAGGAGCTCTCTCTCATTTTGAGGGCATTTTATGAGATGGGCGTGACTGAAGGAAGAAATTAGTTGCAGCGCCTTTGCTTTCTTAACCAAGTTTTTCACTGTGCCACTTAGTTAGCCACAAACACATGTACAGCACAGCCTACCTTTGCTTCAAATGTCACTGAAAAAAGAAATCATGCCAATGGTACTGTAATAGGATACAATTCTGAGCTGGCCACTCCCAGTGGGCCCTTTAAAATTACCTCCATCCAGCCAGGCCCAAAATGACAGTGAAGTCTCTCAACTAAACACAACTTGAAATGCAACCTTCACAGCCAAAGCACCCCCTTCTCACCAGATACTCCTGTTGGGCTGGGGTTTTCCCAATGCTCCTTCACTATCTGGAGGCACAACCAAACAGATCAGTTGTATTCTCCACTGCCAGCGAGGTGGCCTTTTTCCTACCAATGTCTTCCCTTTTTGATGCGGGAGAAAGCAAGTTATATGGTGCCCTCCTTCCCAAAACTTGTCCTGGGTGGCTGAGAGAAGGTAACCCTGCCCCCACCCCACACTACTAGATTTCTAGGCCTAGACATTAAAGAGAAACCAACTGCTACCCCAGGACAACTTCCTCTCCCTTAGTAGCTGCCTTTGTTGTTCCCCAGGTCTCCATCTGCTGTAAAACTCCTGGAATGGGGTAGCCTGGACCCTGAGACTTCTCCCTCCAACCTTAAAGGGTCAGTATACCCTAGGGCCTATTACGGGTACCATGACTTGGCAAAGTGAGATTTTCACAATTCAGTCAAATCAAAAAGAATTTTCACGAGGGCACTGAAAGACACATGTATTCCATGAGAATTATTTCCCATGCTACTCACACTTTTTACCTCCAGCTGCTTCTGCATTAGAGCATTTTATTTATTTTCTTTTAACATAGTGGTATTTTTTTCCACTTTCCCCAAATTAAAAAAAAAAAAAGACTAAATAGTTGTACCTCAAATTTATACACACAGAGAAAATTATTTTTCGGCAGAGACCATGCCCATGTACATTGAGCCCAGTAGGGCAATGTTTGGGGAAGTTCTAAGGGACTGAACCCGGGGGCTAGAATAGAAATATTTATGTACCCTTAACAATAGTGGAAGCTTCTGCAATCATCAGACTAGTAAGGGCAGTGATGCAATACATTGATACTAACATAGGGCTGAATCCTGATCCCTGTATTTGAGGAGTCCCACTGAAACCAATGGTATTATTTTGCCACTAGGCGAGCAGGAACTGATATTCAAACAGCGGTAACTGTACGTATTTTGAAGAGGTTTCCTCCAAATGTGGAGAGAGCTAAATTACCCTAAAATAAAGTTCAATAAGAATGCAAGGAACGAAACGTTTTGATAACTGCAGTGTAGAGAGTAATTCAGTAACTGCAGTGTAGAGAGTCTGTCATGGTAAAAGGATGAGGCTCAGCTGTAGTCAGAGTTCAGATTAATCCTTTTTAATATTTGTCTTGTGATTTAATCTCAAATGCATTTGTTTCAAAACAATCAATTTGTCTCTATTTCAATAGTGGTTCTGTATACACTGCAATTTATTTCTCTATTTGTGCACTGTTCCATCCCATCACAAGTTTAATCGCCTTATTTAAAAATATTTAAGAACTTTAAATATCAGAAAAAGCAAACCTTTCACCATGAGGCAGACTGGAGACACGCATATCAGTGAATACATTTCCTGAGTAATGGCACACTACGCAGTTTATAAATGCAATTACGCAGTAGCAACTCTTATCAAGAAATGTATTTACACTGAATTCCTTGTAGCAATAGATCAAAGAACTTATTTTGCTGACCAATATCTGTACTTAATTGTAAAGCAATTTCTAACTTACATAAGCAAATCATTCCCCTTCTTCTGAATAATTTCCTATGTATGGAGAGGAGTTTTCTTGACATAGAGGCTTTGTGGAGAGAGCAACCTCTGAAAAATAAACATCGTGTTTGTATTTAATATGACTTATTCTAGAAAATTATGGAGTTATAAATTTAATTATTACAGAGTTATAAAGTTAAAAAAACCAATACACAAGGCCAGGGTCCACTGGAAAAAATAGTATGTGATCGTGTAATTGGAGTAGCAGGAGGATCCATTTGTCTGTATCCCAGCCATCGAGCTGGCTGACGGGGAGCCAGGATCTTGGAAGCCTGGGACGTTCCAGCTCCCAGGCTCCTAGCTCCTCAGAAGCTTGGGCTCCCAGGACCTCCAGGCAGACTGCCCCACACCCAGGACTCCCAGTACAACTGCGTGAACATGGCTCAGCTTCCACCATTGCTGCTGCTGGCATCATTGCGTCAAGCCCAAGGTGACCCCACCAGGCTGAGAGCCGGAGGTAGGAGTGTGGGTTGGGGATATCAATCCCATCGGCAGTGGGGAGGGAGATCAGGGAGAGGTGGGAGTGGCCTCCCAGCTGCATGCATTTGTGAACTTGAAGTAATTTGAGTGAACCCCGCAAAAGCCAAATGTAATTCACAAGGTTCACAAAACCTCAATCTCTACTTGTCATAGTCTGTGGTTTTAATGAGGAAACTAAGATGTGATAAATTCAAGTTTGTTTGGTATAAAGAGTATACACTAGTGTATCTGAAAAGCCCTGCGCAGATACAAATATATACCCGCGCATGCGGATATCAAACGGTATCCGTGGAACCGCAGGGCTCTCCCAGGAACTGCAGCGGCGAAAGGAGCAGAACGTGGGGCCACCCCTCCCAGGAGCCAGTGCCCCACACCGGCAGCTGCTCCAGTGCAGCTGTACCATCCCCAGCCCCGCCCACCGAGAGAGAGAGAAACAAGCCATAAGAAAGGAGGGAAAGATGGCACATAGAACATAGCGTATGAGAAAGAAGAAACTCCATGCACAGCCAGGAAAACATGACCATCAAACAGTGAGATAAACCAATAGCTGTCTACAGTACTGACACCATACAAGCCACAGAACTTCCTATACACAACACTCTGTCAAACAACTCTGAAAATAAAGACCAAATTTCAAACATGTAGCATTCTTCCCTTCTTTTATAGGTGACTCTTGAAAGAGAAGCAATACCACATAGTGCACCATGCCAACTATAATTTCTGGGAGGAACAGGTGATTTCCCCTCTTGTTGTATCAGACTTTTGCTACCAATGAGAATCTTAGGAACGGCATTTTCTTGTGACTCAATAAGGATGTGAGACTGGGAAAATCAGTAATGTTTTGAAACATGTTAAAATAGTGTCTCACACTACAGGTTGTTGGAAAATGTTTTTTTCCACAAAATTTGCAACTTTATAGTGAAAAATCAAAAGTCTAAAATATTCAGCTGAAGCCCAAGAAATTTCAGCCGAAAACCAAATAATTTTTGACCAAACAGAAAAGTTTTATTTGGAAATGTAACCAGGGTGCCTCATGCTCCAATCTGCCTCATTGGTCCAGGCTCCCTGGCTGGACTACATCTTTCTCCTAAAGTATCACAGTCTGTCCCCTTGCTACTCCACCAAGGTACCTTAGGGGAGTTGATTTTTCAACAAAAAGTCATCATTTCCTATACAAAGCAGGTATATTTTGCAAAAAAAAGTTCATTCAGTTGAAAACCTTATTTTCCATTAAAAAAGCTTTGACGGAAAATTTTTGACCAGCCCTAGCAAACACATGTTAAGTAATATCTTTGTAAACACCAATTAGCAACTTGTGTTGACAAAAATAATGAATTTTAAAATACGTTAGCTTGATCAGTCTACTCTAGATGCTAAAATATTTTAAAATGCATTTGCTGAAATGGGTTAGTCAACATTTTTTTAAACCATCATTTATTTTCTCAGGCTACATAAGTCCTAAGTGTAAGCTTTGGGTTCATAAACCCCAAGGTAAGAATTCTGAATGGAAAGAAAGGAGTAGGCCCAAAATAGTAAAAAAAACTATAACGTTATTTGGATGTTTGATGTTAAATAGAGATATAGTGGTCCTAACTTGAAGGGCACTATATATCACGCTGTGTATTTACAACTTAAACTCTAGTGTATATAGGGATTTTGAGAGGAGGGAAAGAGTATTGTAATATGCTAAACAAAAAGCTTAATGCCAGGTGAACTATTCCCTATTTTTAAAAATCAGGAAGTACCATTTGTAGTAACCAGGTTGTTCATTTAACATGTACTGGCTTACTAAGGAAAAGTAAATTAAAGAATGAGGTGGCAACAATGATAAGCAGTAAATTTGTTTGTTCAGTTGGGAGCTGAAATGAGTCGGCTGGTGCTTTGATGAAGCCGGACTGAAAGGTTTCAAAGTGCG
Organism: Terrapene triunguis; assembly: GCF_002925995.2. Lineage (NCBI taxonomy): Eukaryota > Metazoa > Chordata > Testudines > Emydidae > Terrapene > Terrapene triunguis. The sequence goes on from NW_020664375.1 coordinate 4,555,817, forward strand.
CACAGGAAATGCTCCAGCAGATAAACTTTGTCCTCCAAGGTTCATCCCAGTCACTTTTCAGCCTTCTGCACTTATTTATCTGATCAGAAAATCTATAATGCCAACCCCACAGAATCCATACATAAAAATGACTGTGATAAAATCAAAAGCTGACTTCTACAGTGGTGGATAAACAAAGATCTTTGCTTGAATGGAAAGGCTGTTAGGTACAATTGTTAACTGTAAAAATGGAAGAGTGAGTTTTCGGGGCTGGTGGTTGAAGAATCAGACAAAAATGTTTGGCTTGAAAATAATTTATTGGTGGCAAAGCTGTGATTACTTATTACAAAAAAGGCTTCACTGATACAAATTATAAAATGATCATCATTCCAGCCAAAACAATTCAACACATTAGCCATTCAAATTATGGCCTGGTCTACACTACGAGTTTAGGTCGACTTTAGCAGCATTAAATCGAATTAAGCCTGGACACGTCCACACGATGAAGCCCTTTCTTTCGACTTAAAGGGCCCTTTAAACCGGTTTCTTTACTCCACCTCCGACGAGGGGATTAGTGCTAAAATTGGCCTTTGCGGGTCGGATTTGGGGTAGTGTGGACGGAATTCGACGTTATTGGCCTCCGGGAGCTATCCCACAGTGCTTCATTGTGACCGCTCTGGACAGCGCTCTCAACTCAGATGCACTGACCAGGTAGACAGGAAAAGCCCCGCGAACTTTTGAATTTCATTTCCTGTTTGCCCAGCGTGGAGAGCACAGGTGACCACGCAGAGCTCATCAGCACAGGTAACCATGATGGAGTCCCAGGATCGCAAAAGAGCTCCAGCATGGACAGAACGGGAGGTACGGGATCTGCTCGCCATATGGGGAGACGAATCAGTGCTAGCTGAACTCCGTAGCAGTAAACGAAATGGCAAAATATTAGAAAAAGTCTCAAAGGCCATGAAGGACAGAGGCCATAACAGGGACGCACAGCAGTGCTGCGTGAAAATTAAGGAGCTAAGGCAAGCCTACCACAAAGCCAGAGAGGCAAACGGAAGGTCTGGGGCAGAGCCGCAAACATGCTGCTTCTACGCGGAGCTGCATGCCATGCTAGGGGGTGCAGCCACCACTACCCCAACCGTGTGCTTTGACTCCATCAATGGAGAATCACGCAACAGGGAAGCGGGTTCGGGGTACGCGGAAGATGATGATGATGATGAAGACAATGAAGATAGCTCACAGCAAGGAAGCGGAGAAACCAGTTTCCCCAACAGCCAGGATATGTTTATCACCCTGGACCTGGAACCAATAACCCCCGAACTCACCCAAGGCGTGCTCCCAGACCCTGAGGGCACACAAGGGACCTCTGGTGAGTGTACCTTTGTAAATATTACACATGGTTTAAAAGCAAGCGTGTTTAATGATTAATGATTAATTTGCCCTGGCAATCGCGGCCAGTACAGCTACTGGAAAAGTCTGTTAACGTGTATGAGGATGGAGCGGAAATCCTCCAGGGACATCTCCAGAAAGCTCTCCTTCATGTACTCCCAAAGCCTTTGCAAAAGGTTTCTGGGGAGGGCTGCCTTATCCTGTCCGCCATGGTAGGACACTTTACTACGCCAGGCCAGTAGCACGTAGTCTGGAATCATTGCATAACAAAGCATGGTAGCGTATGGTCCCAGTGTTTGCTGGCATGCAGACAACATCCATTCCTTATCTCTCTTTGTTATCCTCAGGAGAGTGATATAATTCACGGTCACCTGGTTGAAATGGGGTGATTTTATTAAGGGGACATTCAGAGGTGCCCGTTCCTGCTTGGCTGAACAGAAATGTTCCCCGCTGTTAGCCACGCGGTGGGGGGAGGGGTGAAGTGATCATCCCAGAGAATTGGGTGTGTGTGTGGGGGGGTAGTTGGGTTTGTGCTGCATGTTAACCCGGAAACCGCAGCCCCTCCTTCTACATTGCAAACCCATTTTAAATGGCCAACCCAATGGGTCCTTGGTATGGGAAATGAGGGCGCTGCTGTTTGAAACCATTCCCACATGTTATGAAGGTTAAAAAAGCCAAAAGACTGTGGCTTACCATGGCTGCCTGCAAGCCGAATTCTGTTGCCTGGCTCTGCGTGAGTAATCTCTCACACCAAACCGGCAGGCCCTCAATATAAAAGGAAAAATGCGACCTTGTAACGAAAGCACGTGCTGTGTAATGTGAACAGCAAAATTTAACGTGAAAGAGTGTACCCATTGTTCTCTAAAATGTGTCTTTTTTAACCACCTCTCCCTTCTCCTCCACCAGCTGCAAATGTTTCTCCTTCACAGGGGCTAGTGAAGATTAGAAGGAGAAAACAGCGGACTTGGGATGATATGTTCTCGGAGCTCCAGATGTCCTCCCACGCTGACAAAGCACAGCAGAATGCGTGGAGGCAGTCAATGTCACAGTGCAAAAAAGCACAATATGAACAAGAGGAGAGGTGGCGGGCTGAATCGCGGGCTGAAGAGAGCAAGTGGCAGGCTGAAGAGGATAGGTGGCATCAGCTTGCTGACAGAAGGCAAGAGTCGATGCTCCGGCTGCTGGAGCATCAAACTGATATGCTCCAGCGTATGGCTGAGCTGCAGGAAAGGCAGCAGGAGCAGAGACCGCTGCTACAGCCCCTGTGTAACCAACAGCCCTCCTCCCCAAGTTCCATAGCCTCCTCACCCAGACGCCCAAGAACACGGTGGGGGGGGGCCTCTGGCCACCCAGCCACTCCACCCCAGATGATTGCCCAAGCATCAGAAGGCTGGCCTTCAATAAGAGTTAAAGTTTTAAAGTTTTAAAGTTTTAAACTGCAGTGTGTCCTTGTCCTTCCCTCCTCCCCCACCCCATCCGGCGCTTCCCTCCTCCCCCACCCCTCCCAGGCTACCTTGGCAGTTATCCCCCTAATTGTGTGATGAATTAATAAAGAATGCATGAATGTGAAGTAACAATGACTTTATTGCTTCTACAAGCGGTGCTCGAAGCGGGGAGGGGAGGGTGGTTAGCTTACAAGGAAGTAGAGTGAACTGGGGGGGGTGTGTGGGGGGATCATCAAGGAGAAACAAACAGAAGTTTCACACCGTAGTCTGGCCAGTCACAAAATTCGTTTTCAAAGCTTCTCTGATGCGCACCGCACCCTGCTGTACTCTTCTAACCGCCCTGGTGTCTGGCTGCGCATAATCAGCGGCCAGGCGATTTGCCTCAACCTCCCACCCCGCCATAAATGTCTCCCCCTTACTCTCACAGATATCGTGGAGCGCACAGCAAGCAGCAATAACAATTGGAATATTGACTTCGCTGACGTCTATCCGAGTCAGTAAACTGCGCCAGCGCGCTTTTAAACATCCAAATGCACATTCCACCACCATTCGGCACTTGCTCAGCCTATAATTGAACAGGTCCTGACTCCTGTCCAGGCTGCCTGTGTACGGCTTCATGAGCCATGGCATTAAGGGGTAGGCTGGGTCCCCAAGGATAACGATAGGCATTTCAACATCCCCAACGGTTATTTTCTGGTCCGGGAAGAAAGTCCCTTCCTCCAGCTTTTGAAACAGACCAGAGTTCCTGAAGACGCGAGCATCATGTACCTTTCCCGGCCATCCCACATTGATGTTAGTGAAACTTCCCTTGTGATCCACCAGGGCTTGCAGCAGCATTGAAAAGTACCCCTTGTGGTTTATGTAGTCGGTGGCTTGGTGCTCCGGTGCCAAGATAGGGATATGGGTTCCGTCTATCGCCGCACCACAGTTTGGGAATCCCATTGCAGCAAAGCCATCCACTATGACCTGCACGTTTCCCAGAGTCACTACCCGTGATATCAGCAGGTGTTTGATTGCGTTGGCTACTTGGATCACAGCAGCCCCCACAGTAGATTTGCCCACTCCAAATTGATTCCCGACTGACCGGTAGCTGTCTGGCGTTGCAAGCTTCCACAGGGTTATCGCCACTCGCTTCTCAACTGTGAGGGCTGCTCTCATCCTGGTATTCTGGCGCTTCAGGGCAGGTGAAAGCAAGTCACAAAGTTCCATGAAAGTGCCCTTACGCATGCGAAAGTTTCGCAGCCACTGGGAATCGTCCCACAGCTGCAACACGATGCGGTCCCACCAGTCTGTGCTTGTTTCCCGGGCCCAGAATTGGCGTTCCACGGCATGAACCTGCCCCAGTAACACCATGATTTGCACATTGCTGGGGCCTGTACTTTGTGAGAGGTCTATGTCCATGTCAATTTCCTCATCACTCTCGTTGCAATCGCCTCTTCGCCTGGTTTTGCTTTGGCATATTCTGGCTCTGCATATACTCCAGGACAATGCGCGTGGTGTTCATAGTGCTCATAATTGCCACGGTGATCTGAGCGGGCTCCATGATCCCAGTGCTATGGAGTCTGGGCTGAAAAAAGGTGCGAAACTATTGTCTGACCGAGGGAGGGGCGAGTGATGACATGGCTTACAGGTACAGGGAATTAAAATCAACAAAGGTGGCTGTGCATCAGGGAGAAACACAAACAACTGTCACACAGAATGGCCCCCCCAAAGATTGAACTCAAAACCCTGGGTTTAGCAGGCCATTGATTTCACGGAGGGAGGGGGAAGCAAATGAATACAGAACAAATCTGGTCCATCTATTTTTTACATCTTAACCTGGCAGCAGATGGTGCAGCATGACTGATAGCCATCGGCATCTTCTGGGTGCTTGGCAGAAAATGATGTACTACGACTGCTAGCCATCATCGTCAAGACGGTTCAATAGGCCAGGAGACAAAACATGTCTGCCCAGGTGCCTCAGATTGAACTCACTGAGGAGTACAACGACGGAGGAGTACGGATACCAGTCGTAATACACCATCCACTGCCAAAAGGCAAGGAGCTGCTGCTGTGTAGCAATGGAGCTCCACGTCTGCCAGCACCCAGATAGCCGATGACGGCTACCAGTCATACTGCACCGTCTACTGCCAAAAGGCAATTAGCTGCTGCTGTGTAGCAATGCAGTACCACGTCTGCCGGCACCCAGATGACATATGGTGACGGTGAGCTGAGCTGAGCTGAGCAGGCTACATGCTTGCCATGGTATGTTGTCTGCACAGGTAACCCAGGTAAAAATGCGCGAATTGATTGTCTGCCGTTGCTCTGAGGGAGGGGGAGGGGCCTGACGACATGTACCCAGAACCCCCCGCAACACTGTTTTTGCATCATCAGGCATTGGGATCTCAACCCAGAATTCCAATGGGCGGCGGAGACTGCGGGAACTGTGGGATAGCTACTCACAGTGCAACGCTCCGGAAGTCGACGCTAGCCTCAGTACTGTGGATGCGGTCCGCCGACTTAATGCACTTAGAGCATTTTATGTGGGGACACACACAATCGACTGTATAAAACCGATTTCTATAAAACCGGCTTCTATAAATTCGACCTAATTTCGTAGTTATTATTATTTGAGGAGAGGGGAAATGTGCTATGTTGGTCAGATTTTAAATATTTTATCCCATGCTCTTTATATCTGCTATATGAAAAGTGAGGAAATATACAAAGTAACAATCTCTCCTGTCCCCCTCAACAAGTCTACAAAACTCGTCATCAGACTTATTGAGAAACTGAACTGAAGAAAAGGAACTTTTTGAGTTGCTATCAAATATTATCTTAAATATAATTTTTTTTATTGTATCGTTGAACACCAGAGTTACAAACTGACTGGTCAACCACACACCGCATTTGGAAGCGGAAGTACACAATCAGGCAGCAGCAGAGACACACACACATGAAAAGCAAACACAGTACCGTATTGTGTTAAAGGTAAACTACTAAAAAAAATGACAAGGTCAGGAAACTGTTTCTGTGCTTGATTCATTTAAATTAAGATGGTTAAAAGCAGCATTTTTCTTCTACATAGTAAAGCTTCAAAGTGTATTAAGTCAATGTTCAGTTGTAAACTTTTGAAACAACCATCATAACACTTTGTTCAGAGTTATGAACATTTCAGAGTTACGAACAACCTCCATTCCTGAGGTGTTCGTAGGTCTCAGGTTCTGCCGTACATGTGTTTTTAATTTTAGGGCTGCACAGAAAGGGCTTTTGAACAACTGCAGACTGACATATTCAAAATCCAAGAAAAGACCTTGATCTCTACCAACACAAAGAAACTTGTTAACTTTAGCATGGAAATGAGATTAGAGCTATATTAATAAATGTGCTGATGGGGGCCATGGGTAAGCCACCTAGTTTTTAATTTGTCCCACATTCTCAATATCTAGCATATTAATGTCCCATTAATAAGACTGTATTTTTCATGGGGAAAAATGCCATATTTAATACAGAAAAATGTTTAATTTCAGAGGGCAACGTCATATTTAATAAATGCATACTTTAACGCCCAATATCAGCCAACCAACAATTTATACAGTGTTTAAAAAATTTTTAGTACATACCCAAAGAAAAAAAGAAGCTCTGATCATTGTTTAGGGAGTTTTATTATCATTATTATTATTTCAATCTGAAAAATTCAAAGACTCAAAGGATAACTTAGGAACTTAGCAATAGCCACCCTGGATCAGACCCATGATGCATCTAGTACAGTATCCAGTCTCAAATTGTGGTCAGGAACAGAGGCTTCAGAGGAAGGTGTAGGAACCATGGAGTAGGCAGATATGGGATACCTCACCTCCAACATTTGAACTCATCTCTAAGGATATGTCTAAAATGCAGTGTAAGACTGGGCCCAGACTCAGGGTCAAGCACAACCTCTCTTTCGTCTGCACACAATTCTGTCTGACTCAACCCCAGAAAAGTTTGAGCCCTGGTCCCGTTGGGGGACGCTATCATGTGAACCTTCCCCTGTGTTTGTGATGGCCACCAACAAAAAGTCATCCTTTGCCAAGCGTGCTGCTAACTGGTCGTGGGAGCACAGCCAGATTTTGGTCAATTTCTGGTGCATGGTGAGAAAACAGTTCAACTTTAGCAACCATTCCAGGAATGACCACACGTACCAGCTAATAACAAACAAGTTAGCAGCACTGATTCACCAGACCCTGTGCAAGGAGCAGATTAAATGGCTGAAGACCAACTACCAGAAAGCCAAGAAAGAGAACTACACCTCTAGGAACTCGCCTCATCCTGTCCTTTTTCTGAGGGATTTGACTGGGTGCTGGGTACTGCACCGAGCACTGAGCCACCGGCTCTTCACAACAGCCTGGTCAGCCAGGATGGTAACCTTCTCACCCCCCTGAATCCAGTATAGGACTGGAGGGGAGCCAGCAGGAGCCGGATGAGGCTACCAAAGTGACTCTGGTGCTGAAACTGATCCTTGAGGAGGCTTTGCCGCCAGAGTAGCTGCGGCTCATCGTGGATCCCTACTCAAAGGAACTTTTTGATGCCACTTCCCCCGCCCCACCCCCCCACCCCCACCGCCCCTGGGAGGAGTAGCCCACTGCAGAACTGGCAGCAGAAACAGAAGAGGCAGAAGTCACCCCCAGAGCCTGGTAAGTTTTCTGGCTCCATGTTTGTTTTTATTAATAGAGATTGGGTTAAGCAGAACATAAGAACATAAGATCGGCCGTACCGGGTCAGACCAAAGGTCCATCTAGCCCAGTATCCTGTCTACCAACAGTGGCCAATGCCAGGTGCCCCAGAGGGAGTGGACCAACAGGCAATGATCAAGTGATCTCTCTCCTGCCATCCATCTCCATCCTCTGACAAATAGAGCGGCTAGGGACACCATTCCTTACCCATCCTGGCTAATAGCCATTAATGGACTTAACCTCCATGAATTTATCCAGTTCTCTTTTAAACGCTGTTATAGTCCTAGCCTTCACAACCTCCTCAGGTAAGGAGTTCCACAAGTTGACTGTGCGCTGTGTGAAGAAGAACTTCCTTGTATTTGTTTTAAACCTGCTGCTTATTAATTTCATTTGGTGACCCCTAGTTCTTGTATTATGGGAATAAGTAAATAACTTTTCCTTATCCACTTTCTCCACATCACTCATGATTTTATATACCTCTATCATATCCCCCCTTAGTCTCCTCTTTTCCAAGCTGAAGAGTCCTAGCCTCTTTAATCTCTCCTCCTATGGGACCCATTCCAAACCCCTAATCATTTTAGTTGCCCTTTTCTGAACCTTTTCTAGTGCCAGTATATCTTTTTTTAGATGAGGAGACCACATCTGTACGCAGTATTCGAGATGTGGGCGTACCATCGATTTATATAAGGGCAATAATATATTCTCAGTCTTATTCTCTATCCCCTTTTTAATGATCCCTAACATCCTGTTTGCTTTTTTGACCGCCTCTGCACACTGCGCGGACATCTTCAGAGAACTATCCGCGATGACTCCAGGATCTTTTTCCTGACTTGTATAATTAGCCCCCATCATATTATATGTATAGTTGGGGTTATTTTTTCCAATGTGCATTACTTTACATTTATCCACGTTAAATTTCATTTGCCATTTTGTTGCCCAATCACTTAGTTTTGTGAGATCTTTTTGAAGTTCATCACGGTCTGCTTTGGTCTTAACTATCTTGAGCAGTTTAGTATCGTCTGCAAACTTTGCCATCTCACTGTTTACCCCTTTCTCCAGATCATTTATGAATAAGTTGAATAGGATTGGTCTGAGGACTGACCCTTGGGGAACACCACTAGTTACCCCTCTCCATTCTGAGAATTTACCATTAATTCCTACCCTTTGTTCCCGGTCTTTTAACCAGTTCTCAATCCATGAAAGGACCTTCCCTTTTATCCCATGACAACTTAATTTACGTAAGAGCCTTTGGCGAGGGACCTTGTCAAAGGCTTTCTGGAAATCTAAGTACACTATGTCCACTGGATCCCCCTTGTCCACATGTTTGTTGACCCCTTCAAAGAACTCTAATAGATTAGTAAGACACGATTTCCCTTTACAGAAACCATGTTGACTATTGCTCAACAGTTTATGTTTTTCTATGTGCCTGACAATTTTATTCTTAACTATTGTATCGACTAATTTGCCTGGTACCGACGTTAGACTTACCCATCTGTAATTGCCAGGATCACCTCTAGAGCCCTTTTTAAATATCGGCGTTACATTAGCTAACTTCCAGTCATTGGGTACAGAAGCCTATTTAAAGGACACGTTACAAACCTTAGTTAATAGTTCCGCAACTTCACATTTGAGTTCTTTCAGAACTCTTGGGTGAATTCCATCTGGTCCCGGTGACTTGTTAATGTTAAGTTTATCAATTAATTCCAAAACCTCCTCTAGTGACACTTCAATCTGTGACAGTTCCTCAGATTTGTCACCTACAAAAGCCGGCTCAGGTTTGGGAATCTCCCTAACATCCTCAGCCGTGAAGACTGAAGCAAAGAATCCATTTAGTTTCTCCGCAATGACTTTATCGTCTTTAAGCGCTCCTTTTGTATCTCGATCATCAAGGGGCCCCACTGGTTGTTTAGCAGGCTTCCTGCTTCTGATATACTTAAAAAACATTTTGTTATTACCTTTGGAGTTTTTGGCTAGCCGTTCTTCAAACTCCTCTTTGGCTTTTCTTATTACATTCTTGCACTTAATTTGGCAGTGTTTATGCTCCTTTCTATTTGCCTCACTAGGATTTGACTTCCACTTTTTAAAGAAAGTCTTTTTATCTCTCACTGCTTCTTTTACATGGTTGTTAAGCCACGGTGGCTCTTTTTTAGTTCTTTTACTGTGTTTCTTAATTTGGGGTATACATTGAAGTTGGGCCTCTATTATGGTGTCTTTAAAAAGCGCCCATGCAGCTTGCAGGGATTTCACTTTAGTCACTGTACTTTTTAACTTCTGTTTAACTAACCCCCTCATTTTTTCATAGTTCCCCCTTTTGAAATTAAATGCCACAGTGTTGGGCTGTTGAGATGTTCTTCCCACCACAGGGATGTTGAATGCTATTGTATTATGGTCACTATTTCCAAGCGGTCCTGTTATAGTTACCTCTTGGACCAGCTCCTGCGTTCCACTCAGGACTAAATCTAGAGTTGCCTCTCCCCTTGTGGGTTCCCGTACCAGCTGCTCCATGAAGCAGTCATTTAAAGTATCGAGAAATTTTATCTCTGCATTTTGTCCTGAAGTGAAATGTTCCCAGTCAATATGGGGATAATTGAAATCCCCCACTATTATTGAGTTCTTAATTTTGATAGCCTCTCTAATTTCCCTTAGCATTTCATCATCACTATCACTGTCCTGGTCAGGTGGTCTATAATAGATCCCTAATGTTATATTCTTATTACAGCATGAAATTTCTATCCATAGAGATTCTATGGAACATGTGGATTCACTTAAGATTTTTACTTCATTTGATTCTACATTTTCTTTCACATATAGTGCCATTCCCCCGCCCCCCGCACGACCTGTTCTGTCCTTACGATATATTTTGTACCCCGGAATGATTGTGTCCCATTGATTGCTCTCAGTCCACCAGGTTTCTTTGATGCCTATTATATCAATATCCTCCTTTATCACGAGGCACTCTAGTTCACCCATCTTATTATTTAGACTTCTAGCATTTGTGTACAAGCACTTTAAAAACTTGTCACTGTTTATTTGTCTGCCCTTTTCTGATGTCTGCCCTTTTCATTTGTGTACAAGCACTTTAAATACTTGTCACTGTTTATTTGTCTGCCCTTTTCTGATGGGTCCGATTCTTTATGTGAATGTTTATCATCTGATCTGGCCCTTACATTATCCTCCTCCATCCTCTGCTCCTGACTATAACCTGGAGATTCTCTATCATTAGACTCTCCCCTAAGAGAAGTCTCTGTCCGATCCACATGCTCCTCTGCAGCAGTCGGCTTTCCCCCATCTCCTAGTTTAAAAATTGCTCTACAACCTTTTTAATGTTTAGTGCCAGCAGTCTGGTTCCACTTTGGTTTAGGTGGAGCCCATCTCTCCTGTATAGGCTCCCCCCATCCCAAAAGTTTCCCCAGTTCCTAATGAATGTAAACCCCTCCTCTCTACACCATCGTCTCATCCACGCATTGAGACTGAAGCTCTGCCTGCCTACCTGGCCCTGCGCGTGGAACTGGGAGCATTTCTGAGAATGCCACCATAGAGGTCCTGGATTTCAGTCTCTTCCCTAGCAGCCTAAATTTGGCCTCCAGGACATCTCTCCTACCCTTCCCTATGTCATTGGTACCTACATGTACCACGACCACCGGCTCCTCCCCAGCACTACACATAAGTCTGTCTAGATGCCTCGAGAGATCTGCAACCTTTGCACCAGGTAGGCAAGTCACCATGCGGTTCTCCCGGTCATCACAAACCCAGCTATCTACGTTTCTAATGATCGAATCTCCCATTACTAACACCTGCCTTTTCCTAGCAACTGGAGTTCCCTCCCCCGGAGAGGCAACCTCAGTGCGAGAGGTAACCCCAGCACCAGAAGATTTAATATCCTTTCCAAAATTCATGATAATTAATTATGACAACTCTGGCATAGTCTACTTCTCCATGTGGATGTCCAATCCCTTTTTTGACTTTATAACTTTGACTTTGATTTACAACTTCTTCCTAAACACAACAAATTTCAGTAAAAAATCAACTTAAACAGTCTCAAGCTAATACTGTAGGAAAGTTTTGGTTCAGTTGAGTTTGTCCTGCTGCACCATACTGAGTATATGCAAATTTTCATGTCTGGACTCAAGCAAGGTACCCAGAGCCTTTCAAAAGTCGGGAGAAGAAAACTCAAGAGGTTTGTTTGTTTCATTTGATTTAATCCATGAAAATAATCCTGACTAGACTCTATGGCAAATCCATTGACTTCAATCAGTATTGAGTTTTGACCAAAACATATAACGTTTGAAACCACTTCAGCGGATTGCATTGGAGCAGACTTCAGTGGAAATACAACAGATTAGGCCAGTGAGATATTGGTCCTTATGTAATAAAATATTCCAGGCCGCTAAATCTTTGTGGCCATAACACTCCACACTCCCTCAGCTCGGCTCTGAATGAAGCTAATTGTGTTGAAATCACGCTGTAGTGACTCATGCAGATTAACGACTAGTTCACATCGCATACAGCTCCCCTGTTATATGAGTCACAGAAGCTAACGTAAAACCAAACTTCTTGTAAAGCATGTATTTATTTATTTAAACATATCCTCGCTCATAAAAAAATTTCCCATGTGCTTTATTTCCAGACATCTAAAATGGTAAGTGATAAGGCAATCTGCCAGTAACAGACAACATAATAGTTTCTTGTTCAATTGACTACTGTACCATCATGGAAATGGGGTCTTCCTTCACTAATGCCAATTAGTGAGTTATATGATTTGCTATAGTATTGCTTCTAATCCTGTCAAGTGACCTATCAACTATGAAGAACAACAGGCAAAATGATTAGGCAATTGATGGGCTTCACTTTTTTGTAGGCAAACACAATTTTGTAGTTTCATAATCAAGCTCATGTTATACCACCTAAGTGACAGAAACCTAAAGCACAATGCTAGAATCCAAACATCTGACTCTCTGGATCACCCACGAATGTTTCAAAATATGCTTTTTGGAAACACCGCCTCACTTCGCCTCTCCATACATCTCACTATCTTTAAAACTTTTCACCTGGCAGGACACAAATATCTTTCAAAAAAATCATTCCCACAACAACAAAATACTCGCTCTACCTGTAAACCATGGAAGGGATTATTAATTGTTTGAGAAGCGGTGATCATACATGGTGGATTGCGGAATCGAACTCACATGGCTTCAGCATATTTCTTCTGTGCATCACTAGACATTCTCCCATTCCCATCTCTGCACCTTCTTCTATGCAGCACCTGGACCCTCTTCCTGACCCCTTTCACCATGCTTCCACCCCTTCCTCCTTAAAGTCCACCCTACACTGAGGCCGACCAACCCTATTTTTCCCTCCAGCCAAGTATTAACTTGAGAGGATTAATAGTAACAATTCAACCAAAAATCACAGAACCAACAAGCCACGCTAATCAACATTACTCTCTCTCACACTTGATTGTTGCTATTTCCCATTCCTTACCTGTATGTTGTCCATTAAGACTGTAAACTGTTCAGGGCAGGCAACCTATCCTCATCGCTGTCTGTGAAGCACCTGGCACATATTTGATGTTCTATAAAGAGTAAATAATAATAAACATTGGTGAACTTCAGAAGATTTAGAGGTTCATTTCTGGTGCTTATCCCAAATCATCTTGTTTTTGGTCTCCAATCAGGCTGGACATTTTACAACTGTCTTTCTTGTGAGCTGCCAGGCATTTCTTCAGGTTTGAGCCAGATCAAAAGTATCCCGAGAATAAACTTTCCTGTAATATTTCTGTCCTTCCACTTCTAAACCAAGTCAAAATGGGGAAGAGAGGTAGCCATGAAAGACCTTCAAAGTCTGTGCACCAGGAAAAAAAAGTCAAAGTGCTTGTATAAATTGGGGGGCAAATTACAGATTGCAAATTTTCAAGCATTACTGGTGAGGTCTGACTTCTATTTACAGGCGAACTTCTCCCACCTCTGGAGAAACCACCAGATACAGAAAGGAAGGAGGTCAAATCTTTGGTGTCTAAAGATCAACATATGACAAACATGCCTTCTGAGTGGTGCATTACACATTTGACACTATAGCCTGCTTGGCTGAGACAGCTATTACTATGCACCATTCCCTTTAGCTGAAGAATTATTCCAGCCTATCTTCTGAGGTCCACACTAAAACTTAGACCCAACCTTTAAAATGCTTAGAACCGTTCAGAGTCAAAATGAAAGACACCTTAGGAAAAAAAGATGGACATGTGATCCATCATGTTGTGCTTGGGCCTTCCCCAGACTACTCAAAGAAGAAATTTACTTTCAGATTCCAGAGAGTAACCTCCTCTTAACAGAGTTGGAAACAGTTTCAGTGATCTCAAAGGAGACAGACTTTTTTTTTTTCAAAAGTCACACTGGAAAATGTCAAAAAACCAAAGCCCTTGTCTTCCACTGCTGCTGTTTCAACCAGTGCATCTTCTAGTAAGCAGCAGGGCGATGGGATGTCTTAGAACGTTTAGGAAAAGCTCATCATCCACAAGATCTGTCAGTTTATGAGGACAATCCTTCTTCCTTGCATCTTTTAGTGGAAGACAGATAAGTCCTGTAAAGTATTCTGAAAGATTCTTTCCAACACATTTATGCTTCAATGTATATTAAACCACCAACTAATTTCCTAATGAATTTGGCCCCTTTGAGATTATATTTATTATTATTATACTGGAAAACAATAAAGCAATGTTGGCCCAATATTGCAAGTTTTGTTTTCGAATGCCTGTTTCCTACCTCTGTGTGAATGTCCTGGACAGCTCTTTAGCACAGCAGGAGATAATCAAAAAATATTACAATCCAGACGGCTATTGGAAAATGCACAGCATTTGGCATATTTGAAAGTGACGCTTGCTAGATTTGCAAACATGCATGTGTGTAACCCTTGAGCCAGATTCTGATCCCAATTTCTCCAGTGCAAATTGGAAGTAACTCCACTGAAATCACTCCCAATTTGCCTTGGCAGCAAAGAAGAGCATGATGACTAAAATAGGTTATACTGCCTGCCAGCCGTTATGCTGCTGTATGTTAGTCTTCTGACTTCTCAGTCTTAGCCCCATGCAGTGACCAATCTAAGTTTTCCTCCCCCTCCCCCCTTGCTTCATTCAGTATTTCCTAACAAGTGATGATACTGGGTGACAGCAGAATGGCTTTTCCTCTGTATCAGACTCTCATTGCATTTCTCTAATGAGCCCTCCTCCTTTCCTCCTTCAATACAGAAGCGAAGTACCTACACACTGCAAATCAAAGTTACCACTGCCCTGATTTCCATGCTCTGGTTTCCCTGAGAGTAAATGATTCTCACATCTCCCTTGTGGTTCATTTTATGCTGGTTATAGGCAAAGAGGAATTATAATTAATTTGCATTCCAACAGATCAGTGCATCTCACATTTCTGTGAGAGTCATAGTTACCTATTGGATGAAATGAGTATGATAGTCTGCATCTTTAAACAAGACATTAACTGTAAACATATTAAGTACAGATGAATCCATTAAGTCTTTCTATTAAAAATACCATAGGTCCTTTCCATGTTGATGCAAAAAAAAAAGTTGATGCATTATCTTAACATGACATCTTGAACCCCCTTTAACACCTGGGGTTAAATCTTGGACCCATTGACGTCATCATTGTAAAACATGAAATGTCTGAAAAAGTTTGAGAACCTCACAAAACCTCCAAGTCCACTGGGTTCACCCATTCGCCCAGTATGTATGTAGAAACAGAGGACAATGGAGCATGTGTGATCTGCCTGTTCCCAAGATCTCTGTGGACTTCTGCCAACATCTCTGTACTTATAACACAAGCCCGTTTGATTGCACTTGACGATAGTCAGCCACTGCAGGGGGAGTCATGATAGTCAAGTCCCATGGGCCCTCAGAATGAACTTGGACCCTCCATTGGTCTCTT
The DNA here is from genome assembly GCF_002925995.2 of Terrapene triunguis. Classification (NCBI taxonomy): domain Eukaryota; kingdom Metazoa; phylum Chordata; order Testudines; family Emydidae; genus Terrapene; species Terrapene triunguis. The sequence goes on from NW_020664375.1 coordinate 4,571,248, forward strand.
TGCTTCTTGGCCCCATTCTCTCCACAGCAGAGGAGACACAGAAGCTACTGCTGGACAGGGAGAGCAGTAGCCCTTTACAGAGGAAGACCTTTGTGGATAAAAAAAGGAGGCCTGAAGATGGGGACACCCAGCCACACTCACCCAAAATATTAGTTGTTAGAGGGTGTTATAGGGGACCTGAGCTAAGCTCCCCCCATTACCAATGGTCTGCAAGCAATGGGTCCCTGTTGCCATTTCAGAGTTGTCAGCCAGCTCCAGTGCTTGGGAGGGGGAGGCACCTTTTGACCTCCTCATTTTCCATCTGCCTGTCACTCAGTTATGGAGAGTCCCCTGCTATGAAGGGACACTGGGTGAAGCACTGCCTTCCCCTAATGATTCTCCCTAGTCTGCGGCAGTAGAATTGGCAGCAATGGAATCATGGATTTAACCTTTGGGAAGAAAGGTGAGGATCAGCAGAGGCCGTAGTGCTGCTCTGCAGCCACTGCCCAAAGAGATCCTGCCCACTCAAAATGGCATAAGAGTAGAGCCCAGCTGAGGCATGGAGCTGGGGATGGACTATGGCTAGGTCTAGTATTGGTATTGTGCCATATATATACATGACATATCAAGAGTCTAGCAGTAAGTCATTTTAATTTCTCTTTAATCCCAGCAGTTTCATGCATTCTGGCCTAATAATCGTTCAGGAAATGAAGTGAGCAGCCCACTATATGTGAGACATCTCAGTTTGTGTTGTCCTTTGTGTGACAGCAAGGAGCGTGTGTTCTAGAGACTGTGCCTGTGGGGCCAGTCAAGCAACACTGTTCTGTGCAGACTTCCTCAGCTGAAGGACAGTGAGAACTAGATGGGGGGAATCGATTGTGAAAATATCCTCTGCCCCAACAAAATGTGATGATCATTAACAGGGCAATCAATCCCACCCCCCTCCAAAACCCATTTTAGTATAGAGAAGTATCTGCTCTCCATTATGTATTATCCCACGTCACATTCTTAGAAGATTCTAAGTTATGGTGCACAAACTGGGACTGATCCAAAGTCCACTGAAGTCATTAGAAGTGTTTCCATTGATTTCCATAGGCTTTGGATCAAACCCATCTGTGAGCAGCCACAGAGGTCTACAAGTGTAATGAATGTTACAGGGAAGAGAAATGATTGGAAGGTTAGCCACAAGACTGGCTGTTCTTAAATTCCATGAACTCCAATGGAAGCTTTACCTATCTGAGAACTGCAGGAGCAGTCTGTCAATGGGGAAGAAAGACAAATAATCCACATCTCCAACCTCTCCTGATTTAATACCAAAAGTACAGCCACCCTTCAATAATCTACTAGACAGGCATCAACAGCTTCCCTCTCTGTTGCAGCAAGTGAGACAAAAGCAGTACAGACAGGAGCATCTTTGACATTCCTTCAGGTTTTCTGTAATGGATCACTTTTAATTAATTAGAAAAACAAGTTGGAGACAGCCTGTAGGATATTTTATGTACGTTTGCGCCTAGAAGTGTAATAGGAAACTGAATCTGTCTCTGTGTAACATAAGAACATAAAACATTTTTCATTTATTGTTTTGGCTTTCATGATTTTTTTCTTTGCTCATTGTAGAAATGTGAAGATTTATTTCATAGCTTTCTGTGTTACTGTGATAGAAGAAGACACAAAAAATGCAAAATGTGGTTTTGTTTGGTTCATCTTTTACTTTCAGATTCCTAAATATGGAGCCATCACCAGACAAAAAGGAACTAGCCTAGATGTATGCTATAACATGAAGCTATGCTTACTCTTTAGGATCACCGCCTAGGATCGAATGAATAGACATAATATTTCAGGCAGTTAACCCACCACACATTATTACCATTTCCACGGCTGTGTATTGCTATTAAGTAGAGACCAGGCTTGACAAAATCCCAGAACTGAATAGTGCTAAATTTTGGATTGATCTTGACTAGTAAATTCAATATCGATAATAAAGCCTTTTGAACAATACATGCTTTGGAGGCAACTACTGTGTTGCTCACTTGAGGACTGTGTAGTAACTATTTTATATGCTGCCCAAACCACAAGAATTCAAAATCACCCTTCTGGGAAGGCATCTTCCTCCTTTTTAGAAGGAATTAGTCTCCAAAGGCCTCATTTGCTTTCCCACGCTCACAGCTTGCAGGTTATAAAATGCGTGGGAGTACCGCAGTTTCAATTGGTCAGGTAGGCTGGGTTTCTGCTAGCCTGTCCGCATACCTTTGAGCCCTATCAGCGCACAATGATCAGTGGAATTCTTGACATTTTTGTCATAGCATCAGAGGCAGTACTTTACAGAGCAAATGCCAATGACCTGCTGTTTTGTCAGAGCTCTGTACTTACCTTTTATTTTCAAGTCAAAGGTTAGGCCTATTTATGTAAATCCTCAGCCACGGGCCAAGTTTTCTGACCTGGTTTTCATTCTCCTAATTGTTTCAGGTATTTTTCTTGAAAAGTTTTGGTCAGTTAAATCTAGTTTAAAAAAAAATTGCTTTGAAGGGTTTTAAGAGCTTTCATAGCCCACCCAGTTTGCAAAGTAGAAACATCAGTGACCTGATGCCCCTGGGCACTTATTTAAAATTCATTACCAGGAAATAAGGTTTTGATATACAGCTCCTCCATTTGAAGAGTATCTTTGGGAACACATGCACATTACTTTTTACTTTGGATTATGTGGCATTTGAAGTTGTGTATCGAGGCAATGCTCAGTTATATTCCCATTTGCCATTAGTTTCTATTAAGAATATTATTCAGTCAGAGACATCTTTGACTTCCCATGTCTAGGTCAGTGCTTACAATTACTTTGTTATTTTACAGGTTACCATGATGTTTATGATGGTTTAAAAGTTTGAATTTTAGTATTATAGTCTACACATACAAAGAGGCATCTTAGACCCTATACACTCAGATTCAATGCCCTGTTATAATCTTTTTATAAAAAATAAGTGACTATGCTGCAAATAATAATGAAATATGATTATCTTGCAAAAATGAGTACATCCATCTATCTTAGGGGGTTGAACTGCTGCTCATCACCATAATATCTGTGCCTTCCACATAACATAGTTTAGTTCTTAGCTGAGTCTCTAGCTCTTCTCCTTTTCACATCTATTAGAGCTCTAATCAGTTATCAGATCATTACTTCCTCTTCTGAGCATGGATAATCACGTAAAATACATGTGATCACATTTCAGTATTTATGTGCCAATCTTGCTGAAGTGAAATGTCACTTTAAGGGGCACAAGGAAAAAGTAACATTGTGTCTAAGAGTATAAAATGTTCTTTAAATGGTCCTGGTGCTGCAGTTCAGGCTGTCAGCTAAAAGGAGCAGCTCTGGAAACAGAATTCGACTTCCAAACCCTGGGCCTGCTGGGGTTGAATGTATGCTCAGAGAGCTGAAACTCTTTGCTTCTGGGGAATTAATTATATGGCTAGGTCTGTAGGTGCACTATTCATGTTAATCGTTGGATTAGTCATTTGTCTGCTGCAGATGAAGAAATTATTGGTCTGTTTTCTCCCAGAAAAAGCATTCACATACTTCACTGATGTATGTTATGACTTTGGTTAACATGAAAATGTTGCTGTTACCTGCACAATTCTTTGTTACAGAGGGACACTGAGGAAAAAATAGTAAGGAATGAATGGTGATATCTCCATCTGAACGTGTTAGTAGCTAAAACCATTTGTGTTGATCTCTTTCTATTGACCAAAATGTTAAAATACAATGGTTGAAAAATCAATACAAAATAAATTTTAAAAGAGTTACTACATTGACGAAGACCTGGAAACGCCAGTCAGTTGAAAGATTGTCTGCAGAACTTGCATCGACAAAACTCTATAGTATAGAAATGGCCTAATTGAGCAGCCAGTATCAGACACTATGGATGGAGTGTTTCCACTATGAAGACAATGTCAAAGTGACAACAAAGAACAGATGAGAAATGAAAAACTCTGCAATCGTGGGTCGGTGGTTAACGAAATTAGAGCCAGTGATTGGTAGAATTACATTGCTGCATTGCATAAACCCTTTCTAGCCTATCTTTTAAAAAGATATAAGAGCATCTTAACAAAACCAGATCCCATTCAATAATTACTACATAAACATGGCTTTTGTGTTTGTCTTTCAAGAACAGAGACCAACTTTCCTAATATTTTAAAATATCTTTTACTGCCCCCAGTTTCTCCTCTTCTCTTTTAGAGGAATATTTTGCACTTGCCATTTGGCTACATATTTGCTGTTATGCACTGATATTGGGGATAAGCCAGGAGGCAGAATTTTGGTTTGTAAAATCTTCTCATTCAGGTTTTACATTATACAAAATGAGGAAGAGGATTCTACTGTACCCGACCACCAGAGATGATAGTGGTTGTGGGGTGATAGGTTTTCTTTGTTTGTTTTTGTTTCAGGAGATGGGATATGGAGGCTGAGTAAAAAATCCTGGTTTTGACTCATTCCAGAGAAACTTTAGTTTTCTTCCACTCCAATAAAACATAGCATAGAGCTATTTCCCCTGAGATCTCTTTTTAAAAAGAGAGTGCTGAAGTTTAACCAGAGATGGGAACTATATCTTTGCTTTCAATCTGAAGAAGAGCCACTGAAATGTTTCTTTAAGGGGAGGAGGCATTAAGAAGACAAGGGTACGGTGTTTATTTTCCTGAATTTCAATAACTTGTACCCCTATGATCAATTTCACTATAACCAAGGATACTGTAGCACTATAAGTCTGAGGTAGATCTGAAACTCCCCCTGTTGGCATTTGCTGGGCAAGCAAGACAAAAAATCCAAGAAAATAGCCCTTTCAAGCCTCTACAAATCACCTTGGTTTTGCATAACCTCATGTACAGACTTGTTCTTTGAGGCTGCTACAGGAGGAAAGGCAGAATTTGCCAGTCTGTTTCTTAAATCTGTAACATTGATTCCCGGGGGGGAGGAGGGAGGTTGTGATGGGACATGTCCCCATCCCACTGACAGCAAGCCTAACGAGCATCCCTGCACGCAGGCAGTGGTGATTAGGTGCACCTGTGCAGAGCATGCTCTTTACCTGAAGAAGGGAAGCTTAAAAAGGTGAAGCTGGCACAGAACAGGGGGGAAGATTTCCTAAGAGGAGAGGCTGCTAGAGAGCCCACACAGAGGCAGTTACCAGCTTTCCCTTTTCTCAGACAGACACTGCAGCCCTGACAGGGGCTCTGGATGTTTGCTATCTCTCAGTGCCCTGTAGCTGGACCTGAGAAGCAGTGCCAGGGACGAGGGGTAATTGGACTCAGAGAGGGTCCCGGGAGTGAGCTCAACTCCTGCGGGAAACAGTGAACTTGCCCAGGAGTGGGGGTTCCAGAGGGCAAGAGACATAAAGAGACAATGGCTGAGCCCAAGTTTAGAGCCAGCCAACTACAGGGCTGAACAGGGAAAACATGCATGAATGTTCAGCTCAGTGAAGAGAAACTGCAGAGTAAGAGGGGAAATAAACCACAGGATTCGGAGTGAATACTAGAACGTTAAAGAGGAAGAAACAAGTCATTCTGGGGGAAGGGTGGGGAAGAGGGAAATACTGCATAATCAGCGGATGCTGGGGAGCAGATCTTGAGTTAGTGTAAACTCTCATGGCTCCAGTAATCTGACCCTGATTTGTGAGGCTGCAATGTCAATATACCGTATAATATAGACACTGAATTCAACACAATAACAAAGTGAGTCTAGGGAACAGGTTCCTTCCACTATTGTGAAAAATAAAGTGAATAAAAATTATATTAAAGCTTGGTTAGGATTAGAAAACTGACTGTAAAATGGATGCTGCTTAATAAACCCATTCCTCCTTAGTGTCTTCAAGTCATACATACTTGCTGGAGTTTTCAGTGACCGTTTCAAGTCTTTTGTGAACTTCATCCATTGCCACGTGGAGCAGGTTGTGAGGAAGTCCTTTCTTTCCCTTTGAGCAATCATAGCCTAGCCTAAATAGTCAAGCTGAATTTTCCATCTTTCCCCTTGCTAATTGCATATAGTTGGTTCTCTCCCTACCCCTGGAGGTTTGAGAAATGTCTTTGAGGATGCCAGCTTTCCTAACAATAACAAGTTTTTACTGCTGTTAGTATCAGAAATCAATATAATTATAAAAGAGCAAGTTCGATTCTAGTCTTCTGTGTGGATTGTCAATAAAAATGTTTGCTAAATTCTGACTGTAGAACCTTTATTATTGGTAATGATGTCAGGGCAGGAGGATGCTACTTGATAGAGTCTTTGGAATGTTGAGTTTGGCATACAGGAAGGTAGAGAAATCCTCATTCTGAATTGTAAACTAAGGCAAAATTGTTATGGAAATCATTGAGGGACAATAAGCTCATTTTATTCAGAATAAAGTCAATATAACCTCACCTTGACATGGGTGAGTGAGGGATTTAGCTCTTACTAGGCAGAGTTGTACAAAAATATTGATGCTGTTGGTGCAATCAGGAAAAATAATGGAGAATTAATTGGGGGCACAGTGCCCCAGCAACTAACTAACTCACATGAGAGACCCAAGCAGCACATCCAAATACTGAAATTTCAGATATATTTCCTATTGTCAGTACCTACAAGCACACAGTTTCCCCTAAAGAGTCAGGTCCCAGAGCTTACCGCTTATTGGTACCTTCTCATTTGGGGAGAACAACAAATGCACTTTACTGCTGCCTTAGGCAGCTATGACACTGGCAGACCAGTGCCAACTCATGGCAAGGCCCCAGGGCCTCGCTGAACACTGACAAATGCATAGCTGAACACCAGTCTGGCTCACCTATTGGTTAGTATAGTTTAAATGGATATTAGTATTATAAGAATGTGTTTAGTATTTAGATTTTATGGAATGCTTATAGGATGCTGCATGTATTAATCCTACTTACGATATCTGTATCCCAGTGTATAAAGTCACATTGAGTGTTTGCACTGTAAACCTCTGTCATTGTGTATCTCACCAAACAGGAAAAAACACATTTATTAAGATAATGTGCTCGTCCGGCACACAAGATGGCCTAATGAACGCAATTGAGGCACTGTGTAGCATCAAAGGGCAGAGACCTTGTTGAGGGCATTCCTCACTCCCTCCAGGAAGGGAAGGCCTGTGCACGAACTCATCCCATCAGTTTGGACTCTGGGGTGAAGGGGATAAAAATCCCTGACAAGAAAAAAGGTGGATCTTTCTGCTGTCTGGAATCTGAGGGCAAAAAATCCCAAACATAAGCAAGAGATCCCCATGATGCTTGGCATGGGTCAGCCCTAACGGCCACAGAGAGCTGCTTATTATACGAGCTTATGTTACCTTTTTCAATTTAAGATTGTAACTCATTTGTGTGTGTATGTTTCCTGTTTTAACTTTGCAGATAACTCTCTTATTTCTCTTCTTTGTTAATAAATCTTTAGTTTATTACAGGATTGGTTACAGGTGTTCTCTCTGATTTGAGAGCTGAGTACCAATGACCTGGGGTAAGCGATTGGTCCTGGGGACTGGGAGTAACCTGAACATTGTTGTGATTTTTGGTATAAAGTGACCATCTATCACCTAGTCCATCTTGCCAGGGTGGCAAGATAGACTGGAATGCCCAAGGGGACTGTCTGAGACTCCGTGGTAAGACTGTTAGAGTGCTTTAGGAGTTCACACTTGTTACTGGGTTGGTGAAATCTAATTATAGAACGTAAAAGTAGTTTGGGGTCTCTGCCTGCTTTTTAACAGTCTGCCCTGAGGTTGGCACTCATGGATGTGAGCCACTCCAGACAGCATGACAGCAGCTTTAAATTGTTTACTCTTGGCTCCCATAGTTATGCTGCTTCTGAAAGGGAACACACAGCATAAAGATTTTGACCTTGACCAAAGTTTTGGTTAAAACAGTAATTTCATGATGTGTGACTTTCAAAAGGGTGTTTGGAGACACACAGGTGTGGCCCTGAGAACATAAACAATTGACAAAGGCAATGAATCATGCCAGTAGGTGGCAGCACACAACTAGCAAAGGAGATGAGACCACTCTTCCTTCCTCTATGTGTGGCACTGTCAATGCAAGTATACTGTTCAGCAGCTGTTGTTTCTTGGAATTGAACAGAAGCTAAGTGATAGTGCATGTATAACACTCTACAGCATTCAGATGAGAGTATTAATCATTAAAGTGTATCTCTGAAGCCTGGCTAATGGTTCTCTTCTCTGCCTGCCTCTCTTGGAACAAAACCATCTGTAGGACTGAAGCCATGTCTATAAAACAGGCATTGCTATAGCTATGCCACTGTAGTGCCATCGTGTAGACATGATGTAGCTAATCCAGCTCCCCGAGTAGCAATAGCTAGGTCAACAAACCTAGCTACATCTACACTGGGTGTTAGATTGGCTTAACTACAACATTTGGGTGTGAAAAATTCACACCCCCGAGCAATGTAGCTAGATCCATCTAAATTTTATGTATAGTCCAGGCCGGTGTAACTAAGGTCTTGATCCTGAAAGTCCTTGTGTGGCACACAGCAGGGAGTTTTTAGTGCAGGTGGAGGATACCCATCAACACAAGTAAGTACTCTACATTGAGTGTCTTCCCTCCAAATGTTTCAGCCTAATTTTCCAAAAGTTTTTGAGGTTTTTCTGTTCTTGAATGCTTATCTTGAGACATCTAAGAAAGGCCTGATTATGCGAGGGTGGGTACTCAGCGTTTCTGAAAATCAGGCCTTTCTGAAGTGTCCCAAATTGGGTACTCAAGAATGGATTAACCCAAATCATTGTCACTTTTGAAAATGTAGGCTTTCACTTGCATTCCACACTGATAAATAGAATTGATTAAATAGTCATTCAAGAATGGTCTGATAGCTAAGGGCAGGCACTGAACAGAGCTGGGCAAATACTGCAACAAATAGTTCAGCAAATTTCAGGATATATGTGTTCAAATTTTGTAAGTGAATTCACTTTGGCTGTGTATGTATCCCTTCTGTGTTTCCTGAGATAGTCTTGCAAATGAGTTTGATGGCGTGAATGTTCAAGAAAACAGCAAATTGTAAGCAAATATGGCAACATTGTCATGGAAGGAAAATTCCAAATGTGTAAACGTGAATATTCACATTGAAAATTTCATTCCATAAGTTACATTTATTCTGTCCAGTACCAGAAACATACCATATGACCTATGCGTCCAATCAAAATTAACCAAAGCAGCATGAATTTTCTTAATACTATGAACTTCTTCTAATGAGCCACAGACCAAGAATTATTCTTTGAGAGTTTATTTTGCCAATAATGAATTGTTTCATGACATTTGCAAATTGTTAGCAGACAATTCATGAGCAGAAAAACAGGTTAAATCCTTTGCGTAAATTATTCATTAAAATTGTTTATACGGGTGTAGCGTTTGAACTGATAAACCAATTTGGGTCTTCCAGGGGTGCTCCAACCTGGGACTCTATCCTTCTTCCTCTACAGGTGCTTACGAAATTCATATTTCTCCACATTCTGTACTACTGGGACTGTCTGACTTGTAGCCACATATCTTTTCACAGTGATGTTTAGACCCCCAGCTTACCCTGGCTGTCAGCCTTAAAGCCCTAAAAAAGAGGAATGGAATAGTATCTCTGGCTTTCTATTTGACTTGCTCCCATGTTACTCCTGGATTTCCCACGCAACTGGGAGATGATACATCACAAAAGGAGATCTGGGCTCAAATTTCAGGGTATTTGGATGTAGGGTTTTGTTTCAACCCATTCTGAAGATTGGAAGTGTTTTCAAAATTTACATTTAGGTTTGAGATTGAATATTCCCAAAATTCAAGGATTTATCATGTGCTAATATCTTACCATGTGCTAATATTTAGAAAAGTGAGTGTTCCTGTAAACACTTCAAAACCAAAATGAAGATGTTCCATTAATGATTACACAAATCCCAAGATAGCCCTTTAAAACACTTGATTTTAATTGAGCATCCTTTTTTTGCTTATTCCTCTAATTTGCTTAGCAAGAATGAATACATAGTTTTACTTTAATTACCTAGGCTTTGAATGTGAGTTATTCAAAAGGAATAAAGAAAAAACAGTATTTTTGGCATAGTTTCATGGGGTTTTGTTCTTTTCTGAATGTAAAATTTGTAAATAGATTCCTATACCCTTGAAATGCTTCAGTGGAGGCACTAACTCACATCCTAACTGAAGAAACTTTGGGGAAAATAATGGAGTCCTTCAAAAACATTGAAATCACATTAAGTGACTTTAAATTACTGTAATGTGTATCAAATGGCTGTAACGCTGAAAGCTGGAATTTCTCAAGGTTCTTCAGACTGTGTATAGTGTGAAATAATATAAAATATAATGCCCCATAAGCCTTTCACAAGTACTGTAGTCTGGAAGTGAGTGTTCAAGGTTATTAAAATACTATCAACTTACTGTATTCATAAAAGGTGAAATTCACTCACTCTGCATAAATGCTAGCATGCATTAGAGTACAAAGGTGGGATATGGGGAAAGATGCAGTCCACCACTGAAAGTCATCAGACTGCAGGATTGCACTGCAGTTCATCAGACGCTGAAATTCCAGCCAATGGACAGGAGCAGCAGACATATTCCCATCCATTTGCATTTGGGCCACTAGATTTACCTAATCACAGAACGTGTTACTCCTTCTCAGGCTTCTCCCTTCCACACGGGCCTGGCCTGGGGAATAGCCTCCACAGCACACATGAAACATAGAGACTCCTTGCATGGCTACTCTCATGCTCACCACAGAGCCTCACCCTGGGGTTAAGTAGTGCATTAGAGGGCCCTGTGTCAGCCCTCCACACCAAGGGTGATTTTCCTCCTTACTAAATGTTGCAATAACAAAGGAACAAAGTAATTTGCAATCAGCAGAAACATTTGCAAACAAAAGAAGAAGAGAAAAAAACGGAACAAACAGGACATCACAGCCCAAGAACATATTGGGTAGCATTTCGTATATGGGTGGAACTGCTGAAGCCACAGCTGTGACATAATATGTACACCAACTTCTTTTCTTCACTCTCACTGGAATAAATGGCGGGCGGGGGGGGGAGTATCTCCAAATATTCATTTGAATCTGAAAGTGAATTTCAGTTTGATCATTCAAGCACTCAAACTTTACTAGGACAAAGTGAATTTTAAGGCTGAGAATTTGACAAGAGTGAATTTTGAATGGTATATTGCAGGGGTTGGCAACCTTTCAGAAGTGGTGTGCCGAATCTTCATTTATTCACTCTAATTTAAGGTTTCGTGTGCCAGTAATACATTTTAACATTTTTAGAAGGTCTCTTTCTATAAGTCTATAATATATAACTAAACTATTGTTGTATGTAAATTAAATAAGGTTTTTAAAATGTTTAAGAAGCTTCATTTAAAATTAAATTAAAATGCAGAACCCCCCAGACCGGTGGCCGTGACCCGGGCAGTGTGAGTGCAGCTGAAAATCAGCTTGCGTGCCTCCTTCGGCACGCGTGCCATAGATTGCCTACCCCTGGTATATTGAATTGTAAAATTCACAATTTGTACCGTCTGGGCTAGTTACACAAATCTTCCAATCAGGGAACAGAAATAATTCTGTGTGATTTAGATACACAGCAAAAATTTGGGACTGTCAACTCTTTTAGTGAAATGTTTGCAAACAATGTGCACTCCAAGAATAATTGCCAAATAAATTCAAAAGGCAAAATTGTTTGAATAAATTGTTCATTAAGAATTCTTCATGCACTTCTAATTATTATTACTATGTAGTAGTAGGTTATTTCTAGGTATCCGGTAATAATTAGTTTGTCTGAATGTATTTAATATGTTGATTAGTGTTTTGGCTCTAGAGTATCCAGCATATTTAATCAGAATAGAACATTTCAGTAGATATTAATCTTGGATTTGGGGGAATATAAGTGATATTGGTATGAGTAGCATATGTCTATTCCAGATAACAGAAAAGGTGCTTACAATGTATCTAGAATTATTAGGAGAATTCTTCCAGAATACCAGGCCCTGAAATGTGTAATGGTAAATTGCCAAAGACAGTTTCCAGGAACAATCAGTGAACATAATTACAGGGAAGTCATAGAAACATTTTTATTGAGTTTAAAGTTATGCACAAACTACTTCAATAAGGTGCTAGAACTATAATTGTGATTTTTTAAAAATATCAGATGATAAAGGAAATCAAATGGCCTCACCATGACGTAAGAGCAGCTGAGAAACAGGTAGAAGGCCATGAAAGAAAGCGTTCATAAAACAAAAAATAGAAAATTCATGGAGCGATTCACAACTGTGGCTTCTGCAGTTCCAGCCATATATGGTAGTTTCCAGTCAACATTCAGAAAATTAGCAAAAACTATACAGGCAGAGAACGTTTTGAACACATTTAAACCTACAAATCCCAATTCATTTCAAATCGATAATCAGGATGTATGTATGTCACACTCATATTCCGGATATCTGGAAAGCCTTTGGTATACAAAGGTACTAAATAATGAATAGTCAACTTTCCAGAAAAACCAGACCCCAACTTTAGTAATCTGGATAAATAAGAATCTCCCCAGGGAAATCAGGCTAAGATTTACTTCATTAATATATATTGCACCCACCATTAAAATGGCTGGACTTGTTTATAACAGGGCTGGTCAAAATTTTTCCATCCAAATTTTTTCTATGGAAAATTGAGTTTTCAATTAAATGAATTTTTTTTCAAAAGTGTCTGCTTTTATTTAAAAACAATGATTTTTCATTAAAAAAACAAATGCTCAAAAACCAAAAAATATTTGGCCAAAACAAAACAAAAATTCAATTTTGGGTGTTCAGTTTTGCAACAAAAGGGCAACATTTCTGCACAAAAACACCTTCCTCCCCCTATTTTCTGACCATCTCTAATTTATAATAATTAGAATCAGTAGCCTCTGAAAAATATAAACATTTTCAACCAACAACTGGCTACAACACAACCAATCCCTGCTGCCCTTACCACCTGCTGCCCACTAAATATAAAAATCCTCCCAAATATTGACCCAAATAAACCAGATTAAACAGATGTTTTGCATGGCATCCCAATAATGGACAGATCTGGGCACTTGCAGGCTGCGAGAAGGAGTGAATTCCAGAGCTTTTAGAAGTCTGTGGCGTCCAAGACTACTGATAATTATTTTACTTTACCAGACTGCTTAATCATTTCCTCTTGTTTTCTGCTGAGAACTACTAGCCCGTATCTTGTTCAAGTGTATGTGTGTGTATGAGAGAGAAAGAGAAAAGAAAAGTCAGGTAAAAGTCAAAACACATTGGCAGGTGTATTTAGCTGCAGCTGCATGGAAAGTCCAGTTTATCAGATCTTATCTTAAGAGGGAAATAACACTTTACAGTTAACCTATACAGTAACTTCAAAGGCGGGTTGTTGTCAGCAGCTCCTGGTTTATGACACTAGATAATCAAACCTCATGGATTACTTTAGTTTCAGGAGGTATGAGTATCTGCCTTCTGTTTATAACCTACAAGTACATGGACATTTCCAGATAAGACAGACATTTGTTCTGAGCAAATGCAACAAGAACTGGGTGTAATGTAGAGGAGGATGTGTGTGGGCAGACAGATTGTAGGTACTATTGGTTGTTGAGTATATCACTTAGATAGCTTGCTGCTAAATCTATTGCTTAATTATGAAGATGCATACAGGTAAGCAATGAAAACACGGTTTTCACTCGTACATACAAAAAATAACTGTGGTTAAGGGGGAGTAGAAAAGAAAGGTATTGTAGTTAGGGTGACCATATTTCTCAGAGAGAAAATGGGACACTGCCAGCCACTTGCCCGAACCCCCCCTTCCCCCCTCACACACACATGCTGTTGCCTGTTGTTGGAACCTTGCGTGCACACACACACACCCGCCCTACAAGGCTGTTGCCTGTCAGTGGAACCCTGCGTGCGCACACACACACACACACGAGGCTGTTGCCTGTCTCTGGAACCCTGCAGGGGCCCCCTCAGGAGGCTGTTGCCCATCCCTGGAAACCTGGAGGGGGAGGCAGCCTACCTGCTGGAACGCTACTTCCCCTCCACACCGCACCTGACTTTTTTGACAAAAATGGGCATTTGTCCCGTTTGCTTTTGCCAACTGATCAAGTCAGCAAGAGTAAATGGGACAAATGCCTCCTTTAGAAAAAAAAGTCGGGACAGCCGGAACAGGGCTTGAAAAAGGGACTATCCTGGCCAAAACGGGACGTATGGTCACCCTAATTGTAGCAACAGGAATTTCTTCCTTCACTAGTACAGCAAAGATTGAAATAACATAGAGCAATGGGAAAAGCTCAGAAAGTTTGGAGATTCAGTTCAGGTTAGGGACATAATGAATCTACTGACTAGATCTAATTCAGATATGAATGAGAATGCACCTAGAGTTTTCAAATCTCATCAACCTGTTACCCTCTATCTATCATTGACTTGAATGGGAGCTTTCCTTACTAAGTGCTGAGGAAATACAGCAGGATTTGGCCTGTGATAGATATTTTGCAATTATAGAAAAAAGAAATAAAAGAGAAAATTTGCATTCAAAACTTAAATAATATTATCTCCACACAGACACAAACAAGAATAAAAATTATGTTTTAAAAAGCTTAAATGCATAGTAGTGACTTTAATGACAAAACACACACATGGCAGCCAACCATGTAGCCTTTGCTAAGGAACTTTTTATGTAGATTCCCCTTCTGCCAAGAATTTAACTTTGTCCAAATGTCTTTATTGTGGGAGGTGATAGACATACATGCGCCTACATCTCTGCCCCACCCTTCCCAGTCTCAAGTCTTTGTGGGGAGATAAAAGGATACAGGTAGGCCCAGATAAACACCTGAAAGCCTATTCTAGCTTTTTTAGCCTTTGGTCAAGGTCATGGAATACAACAAATCTCCAAACCACATCCTGGTTTTTCTTAGGTTCTACATAGCAGTGGAATAGTTGGACTTACAGGATTTCAAGATTTTTCCTGATGTTCCCAATGAAAACCAAGAAATTAAGATGCACATGATTTTTTTTGTAAAAACAACTAACCTGAATATTTTCAAATCTCAAAAAAGTTTGAGTTAATTTGATTCAGTTCAAGTTGTGGGAGAAGATTTTACACACCAGCCATTGACAGAAGCTGGAGTAACATCAGAAAGAGTTGTTCCTGAATCCCACTCATCCCCATGCTGGGAAGCCCAGTAATCTCTCAAGGTTACTGGGTCCCAAAACCTCCTCCCTCTTCTTCAAATAGGGCAGCAACACCCAGCTCAGCACCCTCTGAGGGTGGCTCATCAAAGGTTCCTGCCCTCTGGAGCCACCAACATTCACAAGTGACCAGCAGGAGCAGAAGCCAGGGGAGACAACATTCCCAACCTCAGGAGCCCATCTGGCATCACTTAAAGGAGACAGCCCATAACTTTCCTCATCTTTGACTTTTGTAAGTTTACTATTTCACTCCTACATTGTATTGAACTGCTTCCTCACACCCAGTCATTCCTCTTTCCCCTGTCTGCTACCCAAGCTCAACCCACTATGCTTTTTTATTTTATTAATATGGAGATATACCTATCTCATAGAGCTGGAAGGGACCTTGAAAGGTCATGGAGTTGAGTTGAGTCGAATCAAGTCCCCTGCCTTCACAGCAGGACCAAGTACCATCCCCTGACAGATTTTTGCCCCCAAACGGCCCCCTCAAGGATTGAACTCATAACCCTGGGTTTAGCAGGCCAATGCTCAAACTACTGAGCTATCTCTCCCCCCATGCTTTTCATTCTCCTTCACACCTATAGCAACTCCGTTCCTCCCTGCATGCCCTCCCTCTCTCATCCCTTTCTCCTCTGTTTGCTCTCCCCAAACCCTGCCTCTTCCTACACTCCCATCCTATTATCTGCATTTTTACAACTTCTCCAGCCCCTAAAATACTTTAAAAATCCAAGAAATGAATATATACAAGAAATAAAACCACAAAGAGATGTATATTATTAATTGAAGCAACCACATCTTTTCTTTATATATATATATACACACACACACACAGACACACATATATATATATATAAAACATCACTGTCCATCCCCACTCCATCATTTCTGTTGCCTTTACTCATCTGATTACAGCTATACCTAGGCTATGTCTATACTACAGACACTACATATAATCTTTGCAGGGAAGGGACTGTTTTTTACATTTTCCAGGAAAACACCTAGAATTAGTTTGGGTGCAGCATAATAATACTTTATCAGAACCATTTATCCTTTCCCTAGAGAGACAAGGCAGGTGAGGTAATATCTTTTCTTGGCCCAACTTCTGTTGGTGAGATAGACAAGCTTACCAGCTTACACACAGCTCTGCTTCAGGTCTTTCCCTACTGTCCTTTCGCTACCCAAACAGCATGAAAAAAAATCCTTGCCGTAATTAGAGTATATCAATGGATGTGCTACAGTGTGTGATTGCTTAATCATTGACTGCACTGAGCCAGAACTGAGAATATTTGGCTAAGCATTGATGTTTGAAATCACTGAAAAGCTACTTCAGCTATTGAAAATCACAACAGTGATTTGAAAACAAATTAGAACAAAAGCTCTGACAATCATTATGGACACAACAGTGAGGTCGATGTGGACTCTGGAGTACCCGCCTGACTTACACAAAATGCTAGAACTTTATTTATATTGTTGGACAGACCCATCCACTCCGGAGTCCAGGATTTCATCCCTCATGTGCAAGGTGCACCTAGTTCAGCTCCTGCTAGAGCTGCAATTTGGTTAACATTTCCTTTAACCATTTCCCTTCATTGCAGCTATTAAAAATGGTCTGGAAGGTCTGCACTTGGAAGGCAGTGCAAGCTGCAGATACAAAACACTAACCACAGCGGGCGAGCAGAACTGATCAACTAGGGAGCTTTTTCTTTAATTATGGGCCACCTGCCCTCTCAAGAAAGAGAACTTGAATGACACTTCCAGCTGCTCCAGCCCAATAACATTCTTGATGCCAGCATACCTGTCAAGATTTGAGATAGAAATAGAGATGCTTCAAAGCTCCAGTGCTCCAAACACATGTGCTTATCTTTATGTGCATGAATTATCTCACTGAACTCCATGGGATTGCTCACAGGGGGCATAGTTAAGCACCTGCATTAGTCTTTGCAGGATCGCAGTTCAACTTTGTTATAGATTCATAGCTTATAAAGCCAGAATGTGTCATCTTGTCTGACCTCTGCATAACACAAGCCATAGGACTTCCCTGAATTAATTCCTGTTTGAACTAGAGCATATCCTTTAGAAAAACGTCCGATCTTCATTTAAACATTTCCAGTGATGGACATCCACCATAACCACTGGTTAAGTTATTCCAATGGTTATTTGCCCTTCCCATTAAAAATCTGTCTTATTTCCAGTCTGAATTAGTCTAGCTTCTTCTTCCAGTCACGGGATCTTGTTATACCTTTGTCTGCTACACTTAAGAGATCTCTATTATCAAATTTCTGTTCTCCATATAGGTACTTACAGGCCGAGGTCAAGAGGGCAGGCGGAGCTCAAGCCCCAGTGGGGCCCCCCTCCACCCCATGGGCGCGCCCCTCAGCCTGCGTGCCCCAGGCAGCCTCATCTTCAGGTGCCTGCTGAGTGGTAAGGGCCGGCTGGAGGGTTGGAGGGAGGTGGGCCTCCATCTTTCCTGCCCCCCCATCATTGCCCACCCACCCAAAAGTCAGGGCCCACCCAGTTTTCCTGTCCTAGCTATGGCACTTCTATGACCCCCAAGGCTTTTTCAGTGTAACTGCTTCCCAGAATAGAGTCCACCATTCTGTAAATATGGCCTGCATTTTGTGTTCCCATATGTAAAAGCTGGTCAACAACAACACTGGTCTGGCACAATGTATCTTTCTACAATAAGAGTAAAGCTTTCTCTGAGGGTAGTCTAAGACTGTGGAGTGAACTTCCCCAAGAACTAAGGACTAAGGCTGTCAAACGATTAAAAAAAATAATTGTGATTAATCGCAGTTTTAATCACACTGTTAAACAATAATAGAATACCATTTATTTAAATATTTTTGGATGTTTTCTACGTTTTCAACTATATTGATTTCAATTATAACAGAATACAAAGTGTACAATGCTCACTTTATATTATTTTTATTACAAATATTTGCACTGTAAAAAGATAAACAAAAGAAATAGTATTTTTCTATTCACCTCATACAAGTCCTGAAGTGCAATCTCTTTATCGTGAAAGTGCAATTTACAAATGTAGAATTTTTTTTCATAACTGCACTCAAAACCAAAACAATGTAAAACTTTAGAGCCTACAAATCCCCTCAGTCCTACTTCTTGTTCAGCCAATCGCTCAGACAAACTAGTTTGTTTTCGTTTACAGGAGATAATGCTGCCCGGTTCTTATTTACAATGTCACCTGAAGGTTAGAACAGGCATTTGCATGGCACTTTTGTAGCCGGTGTTGCAAGCTATTTATGTGCCAGATATGCTAAACATTTGTATGCCCCTTCATGCTTCGGCCACCATTCCAGAAGACATACTTCCAGGTTGATGATGGTTTCTGCTCGATAACTATCCAAAACAGTGCCGACTGATGCACATTCATTTTCATCATCTGAGTCAGATGCCACCAACAGAAGGTTGATTTTCTTTTTTGGTGGTTTGGGTTCTGCAGGTTCTGCATCAGAGTGTTGCTCTTTTAAGACTTCTGAAAGCATGTTCTGCACCTCGTCCCTTTCAGATTTTGGAAGGCACTTCAGATTCTTAAACTTTGGGTTGAGTGCTGTAGCTATCTTTAGAAATCTCACATTGGTACCTTCTTTCATTTTTTCAAATCTGCAGTGAAAGGGTTCTTAAATCAAACAACATGTGCTGGGTGGTCATCTGAGACTGCCATAACATGAAATATATGGCAGAATGTGAGTAAAACCACAGAGCAGGAGACATACAATTCTTCCCCAAAGAGTTCAGTCACAAATTTAATTAACACTTTTTTTTTTTAACGAGCATCATCAACATGGAAGCATGTCCCCTGGAATGGTGGCCGAAGCATGAAGGGGCATACGAATGTTTAGCACATCTGGCACATAAATAGCTTGCAACACCGGCTACAAAAGTGCCATGCAAATGCCTGTTCTAACCTTCAGATGACATTGTAAATAAGAACCGGGCAGCATTATCTCCTGTAAATGTAAACAAACTTGTCTGTCTTAGCGATTGGCTGAACAAGAAGTAGGACTGAGCGGACTTGTAGGCTCTAAAGTTTTACATTGTTTTGTTTTTGAGTGCAGTTATATAACAAAAAAATCTAAATTTGTAAATTGCACTTTCACGATAAAGAGATTGCACTATAGTACTTGTATGAGGAGTACTTGTATGAGGTGAATTGAAAAAGAATGATTTCTTTTATCTTTTTTACAGTGCAAATATTTATAATAAAAATAATATCAAGTGAGCACTGTACACTTTGTATTCTGTGTTGTAACTGAAATTAATATATTTGAAAATGTAGAAAAACAACCAAAAATATTTATAATACATTTCAATTGGTATTCTATTATTAATGGTGTGATTAAAATTGCGATTAATTGTGATTAATTTTTTTAATCAAGTTAATTTGTTTTGAGTTAATTGCTTGAGTTAACTGTGATTAATTGACAGCCCTACTAAGGACTATCAGAAACCTCCCTACTTTCTGCTCCAAGTGGAAGGCATATTGCTTTGACCTTGCCTTCTTTAACAAAAACACATAGCCAAAGGTGTATCTATTTAAAAAAAACAAAAAACAACAAGACTCTCCATTGCACATACTTCCCCCACTGAGGAAAGGATGAGAGAACAAACAACACATGAGAGATGTGTAGTCATATTCCTTCATGTACTACTGGAAGGTGCTCAGATACTACAGTGATGAACACGATATAAGAATGTATATAGAGTAGAATGACTTTACATTTGGCAGTATTAAAATGCATAGTGTTTGCTTGCAACTCAACTTTTCCAAAGATCCAGGTCGCGCTGTATCAGTGACCTGTCCTCTTCATTAGTTACCACTCTCCCAATTTTTGTGTCATCTGCAGACTTCATCAGTGATTTTATGTTTTCTTCCAGATCACTGATAAAAATGTTTAATAGCACAGGGCCCAGAACTGATCCCTGCATAAGCCACACTAGAAACACTCCTACTTGATGAGGGTTCCCCGTTTACACCACTGAAATCAATGGTAGTTTTGCCATAGACTTCAATGGGACTTTACAGGTTTGGACTGTAAGAGACTAAATAAGCTCTTTTCTAGCAGTGTGTGGACTCTGTGCTAAATGACTGAGCACACCCTGGGGGGAGAAGACAGCAGGGCCTCTGGAAAATATTTAGTTACCTCAAACATCCAACCTTTTGAAATTTAAAAGCACAATTTAAAATTTAGAGGTTGAAAAAAAGATGTATGCACACATTTGTGTGCGCTCATATGAACCCTGGTTGGTGGCTCTGGATGGGGTGGACAAAGGGCATAGGAAACTAGTATATTTTACTATGTACTACGCATCAGCACAAGCAAAATGTACATGCAGAAAAAGTACAGTTGGAAGGTTTGATTCAACAACTCCAGGATTGATGATGCAGCAGTTTAGCAACATTTTTACTGGCTTAATCTTATTCCAGAAATAGACAGCACAGTTTCCTGGAAGTCTTAAAAAGGCTACACTTATAACACTTGTACACAAGAAATTAAACTCTTCTTCCCTTGTCCCCACCAGCATAGTTTTCAGTTCCTCCTTAGTCCCTTCCTAGCGCATGATCCCATAGCGCTAGACGCAAGGAGTTCCCTTTGACAGGAAGTCCTCTTCTCCAATTGTCCCATAACACCACTGTAAAGATTAATGCTCGCTCATAACAAGAAGAAAACAAGGGAAAAACAAAAAGTATTTCTTATGTTTTTCACTCTAGGTTAACTCCCGATTGATGCATGACTGTCTCATATCTAAGGAAGACTTAGGGGAAATCAAGCAGTTCACATCCACCTACCCCAAAATTCTCTTTTAGAATATAACTGAATTGTAACATATTTAAAGTCCATTATATGTCTAATACAAACCATTCTTTTTATTTGGTATTTACGTAACAACACAGATGCAAAGGGCCTTAGCATCAACACATGGATCCTGGCTTGTGGCGCTCACAATCTAATCTAGACTGGACCAATATAAAGGATGAGGCATGAATATGGAGATAGGAGAGAGCTATAGAAGATCACATATGGAATACAAATCAAAGACAGAGTTGAAGCAGAAGGGGGAAAAAATGGTGCATGGAAAGACTGCTCCAAATGTAAGGGACAGTGTGAAGCAAAACACTAAAGTGGGAGAAATGGAAATAAATGTGTCTCTCCTTTTACTGGCATGACCATTTGTTGTCTTGTGGAGGTTTATTTAAACAAAAATTCACCTCCCAGACAACATAGGAACTGTAGTTAGATTAGGGAAAATATACTAAGCCTAGACTAACCTACTATAAGAGAGTAGCTATCAATGGTTCACAGTAAAACTGGAAGGGTGTCTTGAGTGGGGTCCTGCAGGGATTGGTCCTAGGTCCAGTTCTAGTCAATGTCTTAACAAATTATTTGGATAATGGCATAGAGAGTACAATTAAAGTTTGCAGATGATACCAAGCTAAAAGGGGTTTTAAGATCTTTGGGGGATAGGATTAGAATTCAAAATGATCTTGACAAACTGGAGAAATGTCTGATATAAATAGGATGAAATTGATTACAGACACATGCAAAGTACTATACTTAGGAAGGACTAACCAACTGTGCAAATACAAAGTGGGAAATGACCTTTGAATATGTGCTAATTACTTATGCTAAAATATCTTTTTGATCTTGTATTTAGCTGTGACACTCTCAGAACCTTTCCCAGACCTGAAGAAGAGCTCTGTGTAGCTCAAAAGCTTGTCTCGTTCTCCAGCAGAAGTTGATCCCAGATATTATCTCACCCACCTTGTCTGTCTAGGAAAAAGTACTACAGAAAAGGATTTGAGGATTATAGTGGATCGCAAACTAACTATGAGTCAACACTGTAATACTGTTGCAAAAAAAGTGAACTTCATTCTGGGATGTCCTGGCAGCCGTGTTGTAAGCAAGACACAAGAAGTAATTCTTCCGCTCTACTCAGCACTGATAAGATGTCAACTGGAGTATTGTGACCAGTTCTGGGCACCACACTTTGGGAAAGATGTGGACAAATTGGAGCAAGTCCAGAAGAGAGCAACAAAAATTATTAGAGCTCTAGGAAACATGACCTATGAGGGAAGATTGAAAAAAAATTGGTTTGTTTAGTCTGGAAGAGAAGACTTAGAGGAGGAGGAAACAAGATAACAGTCTGCAAGTATGTAAATGATTGTTATTAAGAGGAGAGTGATACATTGTCCTTATCCATTGAGGACAGGACAAGAAGCAATGGGCTTAAATTGAAGCAAGGCAGATTTCAGTTAGCCATTAGGAAAAAACTTCCTAAATGTCAGGGTAATTAAGCAGTGGAAGAAATTACCTAGGGAGGTTGTGGAATCTCCAGTCACTGGTAGTTTTGAAGAACAGGTTAGACAAACACCTGTCGGGGATGGGCTAGATAATACTTAGTCCTGCCTCAGTGTAGGGGACTGGACTAGATGACCTAACAAGGTCCCTTCCAGTCCTACATTATAGTTATATTATTATTAATATGGTATGCACAGTTTCCAAGCCAAATGTCCCATATTCAACATTTCTACTAAAATGGATTTTCACATTTTTACATGCAGTTATGTCTAATGCTAGTATATCTTTTTTGAGATGAGGCAACCACATCTGTACGCAGTATTCAAGATGTGGGCGTACCATGGATTTATATAAGGGCAATAAGATATTCTCAGTCTTATTCTCTATCCCTTTTTTAATGATTCCTAACATCCTGTTTGCTTTTTTGACTGCCGCTGCACACTGCGTGGACGTCTTCAGAGAACTAGCCACGATGACTCCAAGATCTCTTTCCTGATTAGTTGTAGCTAAATTAGCCCCCATCATATTGTATGTATAGTTGGGGTTATTATTTCCAATGTGCATTACTTTACATTTATCCACATTAAATTTCATTTGCCATTTTGTTGCCCAATCACTTAGTTTTGTGAGATCTTTTTAAAGTTCTTCACAGTTTGCTTTGCTCAAGATAGTTAAGACCAGTTTAGTATCGTCTGCAAACTTTGCCACCTCGATTGTTTACCCCTTTCTCTAGATCATATATGAATAAGTTGAATAGGATTGGTCCTAGGACTGACCCTTGAGGAACACCACTAGTCACCCCTCTCCATGTTTACACAGTCCGCTGCAGCGAGCCTCCCAGCCTGGCTCAGCAGACTCGGGCTAATGGGGAGATAGCTGTGTTGACAGAGCTTTGAAGTTGTGACTCAGGCTGGGGCTGAGGGTCAGGCTCTGAAGCCCTCCCTAGGCTTCAGAGCCTGAGCTCCAGCCCAAGCCTCAACTTCAAAACGCTGCCTACACAGCTATTTTCAGAGTGCTAGTGTGAGGTCCGCTAGCCCAAGTCTGTCAACCCACAGTGTAAACATACCCACAGATACCTTTATCTGTGGATGGTAAAAGAATTGCATCTGTAGATTAGTGTTCAATTTCCATTGTAGCCAACGCAATCCAATTTTTATTTATATGCTGGTATGTAGGATAAATAATGTTACAGTCAAAGTCTAGTTGCGAATGGTTGAGAGAGTCATTCCATCACAGCTAGGTTCTCAGGCTTGCAATCTCAACTGCTTCCATTATTTTACTCCTTTGTTGATCACAGAAGATTCTGCAAGACTGAATGGCAACAAGGTCTTCACCCTCTTGACATTCTACAGTGTTGTGAGTCTTGTATAAATAAAAGAGAGAACTTTGCTGGAAAGACCATTGAAGCCCTTAGAAATGAACTTGAAAAACGTCCTACACTCTTTTTTTTCCCTGTGCAGAAAGATGTCAACCTTCAGCAAGTAAAAAGATGTAAAAAATGCTGCAGCGTGAAGACGCATGTTGATAAAGAAGCAAAAATAGAGGTGTCTGGTTTCTTTCCAAGGAATATGGAATTTTGTTGAAATTGTCTTGAACAACATTTCCTTGAACTAGGGAGGTTGGGGGCCTTTTTAAAATAAATGCACCTGACTCACTTTGGTGGGCACTGACTCAAAGAAGTTCCACTGAGTTCAGGTCAGGGAAACCACTGCCCAGTGTTAGAAGCAGCTTCACAACCTGGCTTTTAGTGTTTGGATTGTGCACAGCACTGGCTAAAGGCAAAGCCCTCATGAGGCTATACCAATCACCCTAGGACACTTGGCAGGTTCAGTAGTGTAGCATCATTGAGTGAGGACACAAATCCCATTCCATCCCCTTCAATCCTGATAGAACTATTGGCTGGAATTTCCACAAGTAGGAAAAATGTAGTGTCTGGCACGGAGTGACGCTGTACATACATCACCACGGAAACACAGCCAGCTATGGAATAGGGCACAGGTCCACAGCATTCTGCACAACAATACAGAAGAGCAATCTTGGCTAAGGACTGTGGGGAGAACCCCATGCCTTACAAAAAGGATCATGTACAAGGGTTTGCCGGGGCTCGACCCTCTCCGGGGCGGCGGGGAGCCACACCGGCTCACTACACACCGTTGAGCTTGGGGGATTCGTCCGGCCGTGGGGTCTCCCTCGGCAGCCCATGCTGTAACCGGAAGAAACACGGTAAGCCCGGCCCTGGCTCAGGGTGGGGCAACAAATGCTGAGTCAGGAGCTCAGGTCCTTAGTCAGGGCTGAGCAATACCAATAGGCCAGGGAGAGGGGGAGTCTGCCACCCACGAGTGGGGACGCAGGCCCTCCCACTCCACTGCGTCCCAGCCCGGGGCCCTAGCAGTGGCAGAAGACCCACTGCTGTCAGTGGGGATCCTGGCCGCAACACACCGACATAGGATCTGGCAGTGCTGCAGCCAGACTGGGGTCGGCTGCACCCGGGCTACTTCCACACTCCCCCTCGTAGGGTACCTGGGTCCTGGTGATGGCCTCTGGAGGATCCAGGACCATGGGTTCTTCGGGACAGGGGTTGATCGGCTGGCCCGGCAACTCCTCCGGATAGCGGGCGCAGGGCAGGCCTGACAGCTCCTCCGGATAGCAGCCGCAGGGCAGGCCCGGCAAGTCTGGGCCGCCACCTTGGGCCGCGGGGGTTTCCCAGTCACGGGCTGGGCTAGAGACGTCTGGTCTCTCCGGCGGCTGGGGCCTGACTGAGCGCTGAGGGTGAGCCTTTATACTTCCGGGTCGCCGCCTGACCCTCTGAGGGGCGGGCTCAGAGCTCCCTAGCTCTGCCCACTCCGGCCTCCGGACGGGCTCTTCCCCCTCTGGGGCGGCGGGGAGCCACACCGCCTCACTACAGATCACAAGAGCTTTAATATCCACACAGGACACATCCAAATATTGGAAACATTGAGGACATTTATGTGTTTGAAACTGAAGCATTTGAGAGCTATTTGAGATATAGAGATATATTGTTAACCTGTAGACTTTGTTTTGTTTTTAAATGTCTTATTTAAAAAAAAAAAAATCGGTACTCCTGTTCCCTTTAAAGTCAATGGGAGTTTTGCCATTTTAATGAGAGCAGGATCTGGCCATACTTTTTTAAAACAAATTCTTTTTACAAAATGGAAACCACTCCCTGAAAAAGACATCTTTAAATTCAGCATTTCCAAGGGGCACCATTAAAACTGAACAATGTGAGCTCAAGTATTCTCTAAGCATGCCAGAAACAGACTATTAAGAGGAAAAATGAACTAATTGGCTTACATCTCTCCTAAAAATAAACTAACAAGTAAAAACCCTGAAAGAAGACTACTTGGAAACACTAATATCAAAGGAAGAGCCTGCTGATAATCTGAGATTCTTTTTCAATGATTTATTGCAGATTTTATTACACGATGTATAAAAAAATACAGTGATCGGAGGCCTTATATTACTATGAGCGATAAGAAAATCTTTTAATTAGACAAAAGAGGAATTTTGATGATTCACACCTTTTATTATTTCTTCAAACCCTCCAGCTTCCCTCCACAAATGCACCAGAGGTTTTGCATGACTACCTCCCTTAAACTAAACAGTACTAATATCATTTTCCCACAGTGCTCAGAGCAAACTAAGGGTGAAAGAGTAACCCTTTCGTGTCAGTTAAAGAAAACCTCCCCTCATTATTTTCAAATAAGTGAAGAGGAGCCTGGTTATTTATTAGTGTATTCGCATATTTTATGCATGCCTTAACTAGGAGACATTTGATAGCCCCTGGAACTCTTCCTTAGCTGCTGTCTCAAATAATCATTTAATGGCAGGATCATATTTGTTCTGTCTGCACTGCCAAGGTAGGGTTTTGAAGATACAGAGTAGCAGGAAGAATGAGGTTGTACTGGAAAAACTATATCTCAGAGACCAGGCCAGCAGGGTTCCCACCTGACCCAAGCATAACACTCAGCTGGAATCTGCTGTGGAGATTCACTTCAACTAAGCCTTCAGCTTCACTGCCAGCCACCCTTAGGGACATTCCCAGATTCACTTGGTAGACCTGATAATATTTTAAGATTGTAAAATGTAATGGAGATATGCCGCCTTCTAGGGGTTTTTCTAATCTACAGGGATCAACTGGCCCACACACTTAAAGCTAAATCAGACTCCCCAATCTTTAAGATGTGGTACTGGAGGGTGTGGGACACAGGATTATGGATAAACAGACAGACCGTAAACAAGAAGGCACCATTACATTTGACTCTGTTTCGTTTTCCAAGGTATGAAAACAAAGACTTGAGGAGGAACCCTTTAAGGCCAGAAAAGAATAAATGTGTCACTGTTAGACTCTGATTGTGCTCTCAGATGACATCATCCCTTGGTCCCTAACAGTCTGGCCTCTCCCCCTGTGAGCCTTGGTTTTTATCAATCAGATATGTTTTTATTTCCATTGTAAACTGGGGATAGCAGTGCTTAGCCATATTTATAAAGCATTCTGAGATCTAGAGATGCTAAATTTTGTTGTTAATCCTGATTTATCTTACTAACTATATTTTATCTCTGTTCTCAAAAATAAATAAATGGACTGTACACCTTCAATTATATCAAATAAATTATTCAGAAATAATGGGAGAAAATTACAGTTTGAGCCTTGCCATTCATTCACGAGGTCCCAATCCTGGTGCAAAGACTCAGGTATAATATGGTCTGTATTCCTTATTAGAGTCCCTTGGTGGGCGTAAGGAACCGGTGAAACAAAGGAGGGACCCAGGCTTTGGCTTCAGCCCCACACAGTGGGGCTTGGGCATATTAGTATTTGTACATAATATTCCATTTTTTATTGTTGTACCTATATTATCCTTTTCTTTTTTATATTATATATGTGTGTGTGTGTTTAACTATATAACTATCAATTTAATACAGCTTTTAAGCCACTGGATATGCAGAAAAACAGTTGTTGTGGCACACATGGGCAATGGAGTTTTTATAGCATGTTGGGGAGGAGGGCTCAGAAAGAAAAATGTTGAGAACCCTTGTCCTATGTGACCTGACAAACCTTGCAAGTGACAGCCTTGTTATAAATATCCAAGAATCATGAGGTTGTCACTTTCCCACTGTCACAGCTAATTAACTTCTCAGAATAACTATGGGAACTATTTTATGTCACCATCCCAAACATGAAGCTATGTTGAATGTGGGTACCTGCCTTGCCTGAATTAGCTGAGAAAAACCTTCCCTTCATTATCCACATATAATGATCTGCCCAAAGTTTGCAGTGCATGTGCTAGGTATTCACAATACAATATGGCTAAAAACAGCAGTTAGAGTTGCAAATCTATTTCCCATCACTTATACAGAGATTTATATGCATAGAAAAGAGATAGGAGAGTTCACAAACCTCTGAACCTAGCAAATCAAATGCACTCCTCCAAGAAATTTGATATAAGCAAGTGTCATTCCAGTCTAGAAAATCTAGATGCGAAACCCACAATCAAGAATAAATAATTAATAAAAGGCAGCAAGAACAAGTGGATTTCATTCAGTAAATTGCCCATAGGGATTATATATTTTTTTTAAATCTAAAAATGATCATGTAATCCAAGTGCAAAATGCCATTAAGGGGTTTGACTCCTAGACAACAGTTCCTTCTGTTGCATATTGTTTTTTGAGCTACAGGTTTGATATGCTTTTGGAAATATTTTACCCCGTTTTCCCTAGAAGTCCTATTTCTCACTGCCCTGTACACTCAAACATCACAGTTACAGGTCATGATATGAGATCTTGACATACAGAATGGAGGTTTTCCAACAACATGAAGCCAATTCCTATAGCTGGGACTCCAAAAAGCTGTAAATTGGCTGTTTATGTAGTGGCAATCATTTTCTGTTAATTGTCTGTCATGTGAACATCCTATTCCTGTTCCAAGAGCATACAATGGATCAAGGTACTAAAAACGTTTATTTCTTTCCACATCAACATGTGACAACAGAATTTAAAGATGTTTCCCAGCTGACAGGTTTCTGAGTAGCAGCCGTGTTAGTCTGTATCCACAAAAAGAACAGGAGTACTTGTGGCACCTTAGGCCTGGTCTACACTAGGCTTTTATGTCGAATTTAGCGCCGTTATATCGAATTAACCCTGCACCCGTCCACACCAGGAAGCCATTTAGTTCGACATAGAGCTCTCTTTAAATCGATTTCTGTAATCCTCCCCAACGAGAGGAGTAGCGCTAAATTCGACATGGCCATGTCGAATTAGGCTAGGTGTGGATGGAAATCGACGCTAATAGCTCCGGGAGCTATCCCACAGTGCACCACTCTGTTGACGCTCTGGACAGCAGTCCGAGCTCGGATGCTCTGACCAGCCACTCCCCCGGGAAAATTTGAATTCCTTTTCCTGTCTGGGCAGTTTGAATCGCAGTTTCTGTTTGGACACCGTGGTGAGCTCAGCAGCAGTGGCAACGATGCAGAGCTCTCCAGCAGAGATGGCCGTGCAATCCAATAGAAAGAGGGCCCCAGCATGGACGGATCGGGAAGTCTTGGATCTCATCGCAGTGTGGGGCGATGAGTCCGTGCTTTCGGAGCTGCGCTCCAAAAGACGGAATGCAAAGATCTATGAGAAGATCTCTAAAGCCATGGCAGAGAGAGGCTACAGCCGGGATGCAACGCAGTGCCGCGTGAAAATCAAGGAGCTGAGACAAGGCTACCAGAAGACCAAAGAGGCAAACGGACGCTCCGGATCCCAGCCCCACACATCCCGTTTCTACGAGGCACTGCATTCCATCCTAGGTGCGGCCGCCACCACCACCCCACCCCTGACCGTGGACTCTGAGGATGGGATATTGTCCGCGGCCGGTTCCTCAGCGGACGGGGAAGAGGAGGAAGGAGATGAGGAGGACGAGGCAGTAGACAGCGCTTACAACGCTGATTTGCCCGACAGCCAGGAGCTCTTCATCACCCTGACAGAGATCCCCTACCAACCCTCCCCAGCCGTTACCCCAGACACAGATTCAGGGGACGGATCAAGCAGTAAGTGTTTTAAATATCTAAACATTTATTTACAACATAACTGGCGTATTTAAAATATTAACATTAGCTAAAGTGCTTTAAAACATGTAAACATTTATTTGCAACAAAACAGGAAGATTGAAAATATGAACAGTGGGTAAAGTGCTTCAAAACATGTAAACAGTAAAGTCAAACAAAAGGGGAATCAGTGCAAAGTGTATCATGATTTGTCTTTTTTTGGGCGCCTCAATATATAGTCCGAACCATTTTCAAATAATTGCACAATGTCCGCTTCATGATTATAATGCCCAAAACCCTGCAGTCATTTGTCCCTCCAAGGGCACCTAAGCCAGGAACTGGTCAATGTAACCGGGGATAGAGGCGAGATCCTCCGGGGAGAACTCCTCATACACCTCCTGCAGGTGTTTTTCCAGCCTCATCAGCAGGTTCCTGGGCAGGGAGAGCTTATTAGGCCCCCCGTGGTAGGACACGTTTCCCTGCCACAACGCCAGCAGGTACTCCGGGATCATGGCCTTGCACAGCAGTGCAGCAAATGGCCCCGGTTTCTGCAGGCTGTCCCGGAGCATCTTCTCCTTCTGGCTCTCGGAGACCTTCAGGAGGGTGATGTCTGGCATGGCTCCCTGCTGTGAATTAGGTATGGGAAAGTTAGTATTGGGACTGCTTGCCCGTCCCTTTATAGAACTGCAACCGCCGGTTTACAGCCACGCGGTTTACAGCCGCGAGGGGGTGGGACAGGGGCAGAGTTCATGCTTGCAGGATTGCTGCCAGCAGAGACTCGCATTGCTTTCTATTTGAAAGGAGGCCAGTGCCACTCTTAAAGTTTTAAGCGGCCACAAGTCAACGGCTTACCATGTTTGCCATCTAGACAAAGTCCGGTGTCCTGCCCTGCTCCTCAGCTCGCCACAGCAAGACCGCAGGCACTGTAGGCGAGGCCCGAAAATTCGACCTTGTCCTCAGTGCGCGTGTGATAGGTGCTCTGCATGGTCTTGTTCACAGAGAAAGACTATGTTCTCTGTTCACAGATACATTGCTCTGTCTCAGGAATTCACTCCCTTTTTCCAATTCCCACAGCCACATCTGCCCAGAGGCTAGCGCACATTAGGAGGAGGAAGAAGAGGACACGGGAAGACATGTTTGCTGAACTAATGGGATGCTCCCGAGCACAGGCAGCCCAGCAGACACAGTGGAGGGAGAACTTGTCCCAAATGCACCGGGCAAACATGGAACGGGAGGAGAGGTGGCGACAGGAGGACAGGCAGGATACTCAAACGCTGCTTGGACTAATGAGGGAGCAAACGGACACGCTCCGCCGCCTTGTGGATGTTCTGCAGGACCGGAGGCAGGAGGAGAGAGCCCCGCTGCAGTCTCTCTGTAACTGCCCTGCCCCGCCACCAAGTCCCATACCCCCCTCACCCAAAGTCCAAACACGGAGGGGTGGAAGGGGCCGTGAAAAATTTCACTCCACCCCTGCGGACTGCTCTACCACTAGAAGGCTCTCATTCCCCAAAATTTGAAAAGTCCTTTCCTACCCGCCTCACACAAGACCCCGTCCAAGTTTCACCCCCCCGTTCCATGTGCGGTTGTTAATAAAAAATACGTTTTTGTTCATTATTGTTTCCATCCTCTTCTTTTAGATGAGAGTCTGTCTGAAGGGGGGGGAAGGGGCTTGGTAATTGGACAGGACAGTCACCTTTAGCAGGGGGCAGGTCCAGCAGCAGGGCACATATACAGTGCAGTGACTAGTTATCCTGGTCAGTCTGGGAGGTGGTTTTCATGTTTTGTGTGGTGGGGGCGGTGGTGTTGCTCTGTGACTTGGTGGCGGGGGAGGGCAGTTACAGATCTTATGCAGCGGTCCTTACCCTGCATCACAGAGCCGCGCAGCAGGGGATCTGTAACCCTCCTCCCCCTGCAAGACAGTCACATAGCCGACACATACACGCAGTCCCGGCCAGGAGGGCTGGCAGCCTCCGTTGAAACAACCAGTCCACCACCGCGGAGCCTGTCATTCCTGGAGTTTAGAGGCATCATTTGCATCACAACCCTAAACCCGCCCCCCGCCACAGTCTGTGTCCCAGGTTTAAAACATTCCCGCGAAAACAGTAATAAAGACAACGGTGTCCATTAACAAAACAGAACAGACTTTATTTTTTGGGAAGGGGGTGAAGGGGGTATGTAAGTGGAGAGGATAGTCGACGGCAACTGGGTAAAGAAAGGGGGGCAAGTTCTGCCTCTGTGTCCACAAACTTAAAAGTCACTGGGTACCCTGCTCAGCCTTGAAACTGGCTTTCAAAGCCTCCCGGATGCACAGCGCGTCCCGCTGGGCTCTTCTAATCGCCCGGCTGTCTGGCTGGGCGTAATCAGCAGCCAGGCTATTTGCCTCAACCTCCCACCCCGCCATAAAGGTCTCCCCCTTGCTCTCACAGAGATTGTGGAGCACACAGCAAGCTGCAATAACGATGGGGATATTGGTTTCGCTGAGATCACAGCGAGTCAGTAAGCTTCTCCATCTCCCCTTGAGACGGCCAAAAGCACACTCCACCACCATTCTGCACTTGCTCAGCCGGTAGTTAAACAGTTCTTTTTCTGTGTCCAGGGCGCCAGTATAGGGCTTCATGAGCCAGGGCATTAGTGGGTAGGCTGGGTCCCCGAGGATCACTGTAGGCATCTCCACATCCCCCACAGTTATCTTGTGGTCCGGGAAGTAAATACCTTCCTGCAGCCGTCTAAACAGACCAGAGTTCCTGAACACGCGAGTGTCATGAACCTTGCCCGGCCATCCGACATAGATGTTTGTAAACCGTCCCCGATGGTCCACCAGTGCTTGCAGCACCATTGAAAAGTAGCCCTTTCTATTGATGTACTGGCTGGCCTGGTGGCCCGGTCCCAGGATAGGGATGTGAGTCCCATCTATAGCCCCACCGCAGTTTGGGAATCCCATCGCAGCGAAGCCATCTATGATGGCCTGCGCGTTTCCCAGGGTCACTACCTTTGACAGCAGTACCTTGACGATTGCCTTGGCTACTTGCATGACAACAACCCCCACGGTAGATTTGCCCACGCCAAAGTGGTTCGCGACTGACCGGTAGCTGTCCGGCGTTGCAAGCTTCCAGAGGGCTATGGCCACTCGCTTCTGGACAGTCAGGGCTGCTCGCATGCGGGTGTCCTTGCGCTTCAGGGCAGGGGACAGCAAGTCACAAAGTTCCAGGAAAGTACCCTTCCGCATGCGAAAGTTTCGCAGCCACTGGGATTCATCCCAGACCTGAAGCACTATGCGGTCCCACCAGTCCGTGCTTGTTTCCCGGGCCCAGAATCGCCGTTCAACAAAATCCACATGCCCCATTGCCACCGTGATGTCCTGGGCGCTGGGGCTCGTGGTTTCTGACAGCTCTGTGCTACTCTCCGACTTCAGGCCCTCACGGCGGTGCCGTAGCCTCCTCGCCTGATTACTCTGCATCTGCCTCAGGGTAAGGTGTATGATAAGGTGCGAGGCGTTGAGAACGGCCACAACTGCAGCGATGGTCGCAGCGGGATCCATGATCGCAGTGCTGTGGCGTCCGCGCTGTCACTGATCAAAAAGTGCGCGAACTGATTTCCCGCCGGCGCTTTCAGGGAGGGAGGCAGGGCGGTAGTGACTGACGGATGACGACAGTTACCCAAAAGCACCCTCGCCACATTTTTTTACCCAGAAGGCATTGGGGGCTCGACCCAGAATTCCAATGGGCAGCGGGGACTGCGGGAACTGTGGGATAGCTGCCCACAGTGCACTGCTTCCAATGTCGACGCTTTCCCTGGTACTGTGGACTGACAAAGTCGAATTACTGTCCTTAGTGTAGACACACACGTTCGACTTTCTAATATCGATTGCACATATTCGATTTAACTAAAATCGAACTACTCTCGTAGTGTAGACATACCCAAAGAGTCATAGAATTTGTGATGATCACAAGCAGTCAATCCAGTTCAGGATTTATTTGAGCTGTATCCTTCCCATACTGATGTACGACTGTGAAACATGGACACTACACTGCTCAGATTGGACAAAGCTGGAGGCTTTCCACAGAAAATGTCAACGTCGTATATTGGGCATAAAGTGAAATGACTTCATCTGTAATTCAGATGTTTATGGTCTTTCGGGTCTACGGACTACTGGGGCCATTATCCGCAGGCGGCACCTTACGCTTTTCGGACATGTTGCAAGGATGCCACAAGACGTTCCAGCGAACGCCGTTCTCCGGGTGGGCTTGTAACATCTGGGATAAAATTCCACCAACCAAGGGGTGGAGGCGGCCAGGAGGGAGACCCCCTATGACATGGGTTCATCAAGTCTGTTCTGATGTTGGACTCTCAGGCCGTCAAGCCTTTGCGGTTTCGCAGGAATGGACCAAATGGCGAACGATGGCTACAGCCGACTGTCTGGCTACGCGTTGAAGACGAGAAGACAAGCAGTCAGGACCGTGGTTTCATACCTCATATGGAAGGTAGCACGTTCACCAGCAGAGTTCCATTACACCATACTGGGCAGTGATTCAGTATTGACGAAGAGGGAAGTGTGCCACCTGATGAATCACTGCCACCCTTTCATCAGCATCCTACATTTTCCTTGGAGGCTCCCATCAAAATTCAGGCCAGATTGGCAGATCTATTTAGCCTGATAGATCAGAGGAGATCACTGCCATAGGTGGTAAAGTCCCCAGCTAATCATATATAACAAGACATATTTGAAAAGAGGAAAATGTTGATCTATTCTGGGAACAGAGGTTGTTTACACAGTGTGTGAAAGGGCCTATTATGTAAAGTGCTGGCTTCTGAGCTCCTGGGGTACACCCTCTAGAATGTTGGGTTTTGTGTCCCAGAGGGAAACATTTGTTTGTTCTTACTCCAGAAGTAAGAACACACAGGTAAACTTTGCTTCTTTTCATGAATACTGCTCTGGGATTACTTTGCCTGGCTTACTCTGAGTTTTGTCTGCGGTATGAGCCCCCATACAGATGTTAATTCCATAGTGTTTGGCTGCATCTTTTATTATACTGTCCAGGACCGGCTCTAGGCACCAGCAAAGCAAGCACGTGCTTGGGGCAGCATAATTCCAGGGGCGGCATTCTGGCTTTTTTTTTTTTTTTTTTGCTTGGGCAGTTGCGCTCTCGGAGCTTGGGGCGGCAATTTTTTTGCTTGGGGCGGCAAAAAACCGACAGCCAGCCCTGATGCTGTCCCCCGCTTCACTCTCTCTTTTTTTTTGGTTTGCTCCCTGTAAGATGTAGCCCTGTTAGTGGGAATAATGGGAGGCATTTAAGAGTTTAACTCCATATTGTGTTAGAGTCCAGACATTACATTTTCTGGTTTTTGAATCTAATATGAATATTTCAGACTTGGTGATAACAATTGTTCTATTATGGGATGTGTACAATGTGAAAATATTGATTTCATTAATGTGATGAAATTATGAAAGAGAAAACTTAAGGTGAATATCAGGAAAAACTTATTGGCAGATAGATTATTTGGGTTGTAAAGCAGCCTCTCAAGAGAAGAGGTGGAAGATGTCAAATGTTTAAAACTTGATTGGATAATGCATTCATAAATTTACACAAGTGAGCATTCTTGCAGTAGCACGGGGAGTGTTTAGACTACCTAACGGGTCTCTTTCATTACTCACACCTATGATCCGTACAAACCAAAATGTAACATTTCCTCCCGTTTGTAACAGTGGTGCTATATTTGCAAAGAGAAGTTGCTGCCAACCCCATCAACTATTTTTCAATACTGGGCTGCCGCATAGTGGTCTCCTTCATAAACCTGGTGAAACACAGGAAAAAGTTCCACCTTACTGACTCCTGCTATTAAAATCTTGCTTCATTACTCTGTTTACCGTACCAGTTAATTCATCACTGGGTCTACATACAGGATTTAATTATGTATAATGCAAAGAAATTCTAGGCAGCATGAATTTATGTTTTGCATTCCAGCTAGGTATTTTAAATAGTTCTTGAAAAAATATCTGAACACAACCCTTAGCAAATTTAGGGGCATTTTTATTTGTTTCTCTTTTGTTTACAGTGGCTTCTTTATGGATTCTATAGAGAGGCAACAAAGTTTTTGGAAAAGATGGGGAAAACTCCAAATGACTAATGAAATACTCTTTCAACAAACCCGAAAAAGAGGTTTTATAGAAGTATCTTGTTGTCCTTCCTTGGAATACAAATCTCTGCTCCTTTCTTTCACTCTTCTCCTTCTTTCTGCCTTGTAGACACAGCTGCAGCCGCATCTACAATTGTCACAGTTTCTCCTCTCAGATGAACTTGGTTTTAGGGGAGAAAGATTCTTCCCAGCTAAATAGTAACAATTTTGCTTTTCTAGGCATTGTGGAACTCTCCTCATGAATTCACATTACATAGTGAATTTAGTTGGAAATATTCCCACTAAAAACTAGGTTAAGACAGTTCACTTTCATGCATCACCTAAGCCGAGTTTCCAGAAGTGAAAAGTTTGTATCTAGATTCAGTCTATCACCAGTTAGATTCTTAAATAGATGCATACAACAGCCTGAGGGTATAGTAAGTTAAATGATTTTGATCTTGATTCATGCTCTGCAACCACTTTGTGCTAGCCAAGCTGGTGGACAGAGGCCGCAAGCACCCATACTGTTCCGCCACCTTTGGAGAATATCACTAACATTGTAGACTTCTGCAGGAACCCAGTATAGGGCCTGTTTCTGGGGTGTGCGGGGGAAGGGAGGAGGCATGACTGGGCCATTCTTACATCCTGGTAATACCCTTGGTGCTGCAAAACTCATAGGACCTCTGAGGGCTGCCGTAGCCTTCGCTGGAGGCCAAACTGGCGAAGCAGCAGGGACAGATGCATTTGCATAAATTAGAAGTGATTCTGGTGCGAGGAATGAGTGAGAACAGCATGCACCCTCACCCCTACTTTAGGTAGCCCTTGGACGGGCATGAGGTGGAGATGTAGGCTGTTTAAAATCAATCCCTGCACCAGAATCACTTCTAATTTATGCAAATACACCTGTCTCTCCTCTTCTCTTGTCCTCCTTCCCACCCCCCGTTGGAGAGTTTATTCACCTGTTGAATGATGTCTGAATCCTAGAGTGGGAGCTCTCTGGGGTAGTGTCTGCCAGTGTTGTATGTTTGCACAGTGCCTAACTCAATGGGGCTCTGACTGGGTCCTCAGGCACCAACGCAATTGAAATCAATTCCCTTCAAGGTCTCAGTAGCAGTGCAGATGCTGGGCCTGATTCTCCTTTGGCTTGCACCTTGTGTTGTATGCCCATTTCAGAGCTACCAACTCAGACATCGTGCGTGACAGCCCTAGCACATCCCCCCACAGCCCAGCTAAGATGCATTCAGCAGCAGGACTATGGTGACTACTGTGCGTTACCTCCTCCCAGCCAACTAGGGTGCTACCTGTGCTGCAAGCTGCTTCTCTGTCCCCTTATCATGGATCTGTGCTGGTGCACAACCAGATGAGCCACTGCAAGAGTTGAGTTGGTGGCATCAGCGTGGCGGAAGGAATGCTGGCTTCAGCAAACACCAGGCATCTTCTCCTGTCTCCCCTTCTTCCCACCCAGCACCCTATGCAATCACCACCAGCCATTCCCATACATACAGCCAACCTCTCTGTGCTTCCATCTAGCTTCCCCAGGCACTCCCTCCCCCCCCCCCATACCACCACCAGGCACACAACACTGTATTTTCTCCCCCGCATGCAGCCCCTTCAATCCAGATGCCCCAGGCACCCCCTTACTGAGCCCACCATCCTAATCCCTCACTTTAGCTCCCTGGCACCCCCTCATTCAGGCCATCACTGTAACCTCCCACTCAGATGTTCCAGGCACTCCTTCAGCCAGCCAGTGGCTCTTGGCACTTCTCATCATGAACCTGGCATAAATGTCTACATGAGGTGCAAGGCAATGGAGAGTTAGGCCCCTTGACTTAGAGAGCCCCGCAGTAAAGACTGAAAACAAGAAGCCATATAATTTAATCATCTGCAGAGATGTTTATTATTCTCCATCCACAACTCTCCTCTCAACTTTTCATTGTGCGCAGGAGCATTGTAATACTCTTTTGAAAGATAAGAACATAGCATGCTCATCCCAGTAGGTGGTGCTGCTGAGCTGAACAATATCTTTCTCTGCTCATCCTTCCATTTTTTTCTTGAAAGGATTATGCCAAAGTAAAAACATGGTTGTTAGAGAGAGATCCAAGGCACACAGGGGCTGGATAAAGTTATTTTCAAGGTCTTAGCTGCTGTATAGTTTGAGAAAGTACTCTGCAACATTGCATTTCTTTAGTTAATTTGCAAAAGCATTTGTGAATGTAGGTTCTGAAAAGGTTTATTATTATTAATTATTATTATTATTGTGTAAAATATCAGAGAAGAAAGTGGAACTAGAGGATTTTCCAGTTTCAAATGGACACTGCCAAGATCAGTACATTAGATCTACAATAAGATGCATAGCGTTCGCTGCCTGGGGGGGTACAGATTGTCCATTCCCTCCCTTCATTCTGCCTGCCTGCTTCACTTTTACAAGATTTATGAAATTATGAAATGCACAGATCAGTCAAAAAACTAAAATAACAGCACTGTAACCCTTAAAAATCTTTGAAAGAATACAATTACATTGAATATATGTGCCTTGGCATTCCAGCAGGAAGGTCCAAGAAGTAATAACAAAAACAGTAACATAAGTGTGTGGTGGGGGGTGAATATGTGTGCCGGGGAAGTGAGAGAGAGAGAGAGAGTGTGCGCTGGGGAAGTGTGACAGAGATTGGGTGGTGTGTGTGTGTGTGTGTGTGTGTGTGAGAGAGAGAGACACACACACACTGTGTGGTGTGTGTGTGTGTGTGTGTGTGAGAGAGAGAGACAGAGTGTGCGTTGGGGGAGTGTGAGAGACAGAGTATGTACACAGCTGCATGTACAGGACTCCTGTCCAGGAGCATGCGAACCACTTGCACACACTAGCATGACCAGGGACCACTGATGGCGAGCCTGGTGCCCATCCCAGTGGGCTGGGCTTGGAGCGGTACAGCCACGCCGCAGGAGCTGCCCAGGCTGGGTGCAGGCTCCTGTAAGCGATGGCCTGACGTGCTGCTGCTTTCACTGCTGCAGTTCCTGGCCTGGTCATTGGCCATGGCTCTGCTGGTCTCACTCATTGTTGCTAGATCCCTGTAACTCCACGGATATCTGCTCTATATCCGTGGATATCTGCATCCACAGATACAAATTTTGTATCTGAACCAGGCTCTACCCACTGATGGCTGTGCTGGAGGAAAAGGTTCTTGGATTGGAGCGGCAAGTCGAAACTGAGACTCAGAGAAGCTGAAAAGTTCCTAGAGAGCCAGGTCCAGGAAACATCAGTACCCCGATTCAAGGAAGAAAGGAGCTGGTCACCAAAGAGTTAGAAAGAGAGGACATCAGAGAGGAGGCCTGGCAATTTGTAAGCACCAGAGGCAAGAGGTCAAAATGGTATTCTATATGCCTGGAGACAGATGCGGATGGGCAGTCTGTGGCCACCAGAGAGAAGACCAGGAGGAATTCCACACATCTACAAGTTTCCAATCAATACCAGGTCCTCAACATGGAAACTGTGGAAGATACCGCTCAATATCCAGCTAGTCCAAAGGAATGGAGAGATGCATGGGACACACCAGTGGATGGCAGCTCAGCCCAACCTTTTAAGAAAATCAAGTTTGTCCACAAAGAGGTCTCCAGCCATCCCAAGAAGACAGACCATCCTTTTTGGGAATTCAACACTTAGAAGAATTGAAAAAACATTCTGCAAAGCAACAGGTGGACAACAGGACAGTGTGCTGTCTTCCTGAAGCCAAGACACGAGATGTCACTCTAAGATTGGATGGGCTTCTGAAGTCGATGGGTAAGAATCCATCGGTGATGGTTCATATCGGCACTAATGACACTGTGTTGTGGGATATCTCACAGACAATACATTACTTCAGGGAACCTGGAAGTGTGCTGAAGAAGAATGTCCAAGCAATCTTCTCTGAGATCCTTCCTGTGCCACAAGTGAAGAAAGACAGAAGGTAGAAGATTCTGGAAGTGAAACGTTGGATAGGTAAGTGGTTTAGGGTTTTAGTTTTATGGAACATTGGTCCACCTTTTAATGGGGAATTGGGGCTGTATAGTTTGCATGGCCTCCACCTCAGAAGAAGAAGAGCCAATCTCCTTGGGGACAGGCTGGCTAGAGTAGTCAGGCAAGCATTAAGCTACTAACAAAAAGGGATGGTAAAAAGAGGGAAGGTATGAGCATTCATTTAGCAAAAATCAAGATGTTGAGAACAAAATTAATCAAGGAACCAAAGTGCATGAAAACAAGAAATTTTTGAATTGCCTATACACCAATGCTAGGAGCCTGAGTAACAAACAAGAATAAATGGAATTGCTCATTTACGAGCATAAATTTGATCTAACTGGTATGATTGGCAGGATGATGCACATGATTAGAATGTTAAAATAATGGTTGTAATGTATTTAGGAAGGATTGAGTGGGAAAAAAGGGAGAGGGAGTGGCACTCTATGTAAAAAATGGCATCACATGTTTCTGAATCACTCATATGATCTTGAATGCTTATGGATCAGTGTCCTAACAGATAAAGCACAAGATGGGGTATTAGTCGATGCCTGCTACAGACCACCTAAATACACTAGGGAACAGGATGACTGGCTCCTAATGCACCTCTCTATAATGTGTAGAGAAAAAGGTTGAGAGATCATGGGGGACTTCAATTTGAGTGACACATATTGGCGGTCTCAACCTGCCAGTACTAAAACATCCTTGGAATTTCTAAGTATTATAGATGACAATTTTCTAACTTATAAAGTGTTGCATCCAACATGGGGGAATTCTGCATTAGACCTTGTCTTGAGAAATAAAGAGGAACTGATCACAGAACTAAAAGTTAATGGTAGCTTTAGGTACAAGTGATCATGATTTGATCACATCTATACTGTGGAAACAAAATAAAGTCCAAACCAGTAATATATATACTTAGTGCTTTAAAAGGGCTAGTTTCACAAAGCTGAAAACTATTTTGAGCCAATCATCTGGGAGGAAGAATTGAACCATAAAAACGAATGATAATTGGGAATTGTTTAAGAACACTTTATTAGTTGCCCCAAAAGTCACAATCAAGGTAGAAGGCCATATTGCTTACAAAATTGACCTGGTTTAGAGGGGAAGTGAAGGCAGCTGTACAAAATATTGTGTGTGTGTGTGTGCGTGTGTATATATATATATTGTGACAGACCCAGATCAGTGGGGTACAGGAGTCTGGTAGAGGGCAAATATACTGGTCACTGGATGAGTAGTTTTCTGTTCCCTGAGTGACCAGAGCAGGGGCTGCTGTAGAGTAATCAGGAACCTGCTAGAACCAGTTAAGGCAGGCAGGCTAATTAGGACACCTGGAGCCAATTAAGAAGAAGCTTCTAGAATCAATTAAGGCAGGCTAATCAGGGCACCTGGGTTTTAAAAAGGAGCTCACTTCAGTTTGTGGTGAGAGTGTGAGGAGCTGGGAGTAAGAGGCGCAAAGAGCTGAGAGTGAGAGCTGCTGGAGGACTGAGGAGCACAAGCGTTATCAGACACCAGGAGGAAGGTCCTGTGGTGAGAATAAGGAAGGTGTTTGGAGGAGGCCATGGGGAAGTAGCCCAGGGAGTTGTAGCTGTCATGCAGCTGCTACAGGAGGTACTATAGACAGCTGCAGTCCACAGGGCCCTGGGCTGGAACCCGGAGTAGAAGGCGGGCCCGGGTTCCCCCCAAACCTCCCAATTGACCTGGACTGTGGATTCTTCCAGAGGGGAAGGTCTCTGGGCTGTTCCCCAACCCACATAGTGAATCTCTGAGGGAAGAAAATCCGCCAATAAGCGCAGGACCCACCAAGATAGAGGAGGAACAGTGTCACAATATATATATATATATATATATATATATATATATAACAAAACAAATGTAAATCTGAAACTAGGAATTGTATAAATTTCATAAGGGAAGCAAAGGGACACAAGGAGAAATCTATGGCCTGCAGAGGTAAGGACAATAAGAAGGAATTTTTAAAGTAAATTAGGAACAAAAAGAAACTTAAAAATGAGATTGGGCCGTAACTAGATGGATATGGTAAAATTATCAATAATAATGCTGAAAAGGCAGAAGTAGTTGTTAACTTCAGTAGGTCCTGAAGTTAGACACTTTTAAATCAGCAGATCTGGGTAACTTGCATCCAAGAGTTTTAAAAGAGCTTGCTTGCTGGAGAATTCAGAGAAGAGCCACAAAAATGTTAAAGGATTAAAAAACATGCCTTGTAGCAGGGGTGGGCAAAATACAGCCCGCGGGTTGGATCCGGCCCATCTAACATTTCTGTCTGGCCCGCCAGGCTCTTTGGCTGCCGCCTCGCAATCTCCAGGCTGCTAAAAGTCCCACGATGCAGCGGGTGCTCAGGCAGGCTGCCTTCCTGCCATGGCCCCACACCACTCCCGGAAGTGGCCGGCTGCTGCTGGCATGTCTCTGCGTGCCACAGTCGGGGCGGGGCGGAGGGAGGCGGCTCCTCGCGCTGCCCCCGCCCCCAGCACAGTCCTCACAGCTCCTGAGGCACAACCGACATGATCTTCATGACACGACAGATTCAGGAGAACTGCAGAGAGCAACATCGGGAACTGTTCATGGCATTCATCGACCTAACCAAGGCCTTTGACTCTATCAATCGTGATGCCCTATGGAAGGTGCTATGTAGGTTTGGCTGTCCACGGAAATTCATTTCTATCATCAGACTACTCCATGATGGAATGACTGCCACCATTTTGTGCAACGGCTCAGAGACCAAACCATTCACCATTTGCACCGGTGTCAAGCAGGGCTGTGTCTTTGCTCCAACACTCTACTCCATTTACCTTGCCGTGATCCTGATTCTTATTCACGACTACCATCCTGATGGAATCAGGATTGAGTATTGTATGGATGGCCAACTCCTCAACCTTCAATGTCTGTAAACAAAATCTAAGATGACGAGAATTGGCATCACTGACCTACCGTATGCAGATTGCATCATTCTTGCACACCCAGAGGCCGACCTGCAAAGCACCCTAAATCTTTTTGCAGCTGCCTATCACAGCCTGGGTCTCTCTCTCAACATCAGGAAAACCAAGGTACTCTACCAGCCCTCACCTGCACAATCTACTCTTCGTACATCACAAATCACCACCAGCGGAGAACCCCTGGAAAATGTGGACCATTTTCTGTACCTTGGCAGCCACCTCTAACAAACAGCCAGCATTGACCAGAAATTGAATACAAGATCTGCTGTGTCAGCACATCTTTTGGAAAATATCTCAAACAAGTTTTCAATTATAGGGATCTGCAAACAGGTACCAAGATCTTGGTTTACAAGGCAGTTGTCATCCCCACCCTTCAGTATAGGTGTGAGACCTGTGTAACTTACAGATGTCATCTCAAGCGGATGGAGTGGTTCCAGCAGCGCTGCCTCAGGAGGATTCTCAGGATCAGATGGGAAAACCGATGCACTAACATCAGCGTTCTCTCTGCAGCCAACATCAGCAGTATAGAAGCGCAGGTCATGAAACACCAACTCCACTGGGCTGGCCACTGTGTACGTATGCCTGACACTCACCTCCTGAAGCAAGTACTCTTCTCTCAGTTAAGTCAGGGAAGAAGGGCTCGTGGAGAGCAGTGGAAGCGTTTCCAAGACCTACTGAAAGTACATCTTAAAAAGGAGGCATCAGCCCAACAAACTGGGAGGACTTGGTGCGGAACAGAACACAGTGATGCCACACCATATACCAAACCACAGCTCACTTTGAGGAGAACAGACGTGCTCATGAGACAGAGAAGCGACAAAGGAAGGAAGAAAGAAAGGGCACAACCCTCCAGCCAACAGCTATGTCTCCTCCAAGATTACACCTGTCACTTCTGTGGGAAAACCTGCAGGGCAAGAATTGGGCTCCTCAGCCACTTAAACACTCACCAGTGAACCCCCTTGGCAGACATCATCCTCGTATCGAGTGATAGCCGAAGAAGAAGAAGATAAGTATCTACATGGGGAGCAAAAAGATGATGGGACTTAGACTCTTAAGTCACATATGTGTTGAAAATTTTACCCTGCAACTTCAAAGGGAAATCAGAAAACCCTTGTGTTAGGAATTGGAACATCCTCAATTGGGTTGTATCTTGATTTGGATTCAGAAAATTGAGTTGATCCTTTCTTCAGACTCAGAGACTAGAATTGTTGTGACAATTGGGAGAGTTCAATGACACTTGCACAAGACCTTATGTTTTCCAAAATAGAAGGTCTTGGTTTGGAACTCTGTAACTTAAATTGCTGACATTCTGTTCTTTGATTTATTAAATTTTAAGTGCAGCATTATTATGGACAATTGTGGTAGTTTCTTTTAATAAAAGTATACATGTGTGGTACCAGAAAATCCTAGGAGAAATTGATTAAAAATGAGTGGCAATGATTTACAGTAGAACCAATGTTTTATTGATGAAGAGCATCACTTTTGAATTATGTGCCAGTGTGGAATTCACTTCAGATGACACCAATGAAAATAATTATTTGGAAAATGTGGTTTCCTGAGATCACTAGAATTAGCCCGACCCTCAGGGTCTGATCTGCCAAAGAAAACTTATTTTAATCGTGTAAGAGTCTGACTTGCTTCATTGACTATTTTTAACCTTTTCTTTTAATGAAGCTACAATAAAATGATCACCTATATTATTCAGAGATTAAGCTGTATTCCTTTTCCTCAAAAGTGAAATAAAACCATTACCGCAAACACAGAGTATGGTATTTCCAGTAAATTATCAAATGTCTTGCTAGTAGTTACTTAAATCTTATTAACACCCACCATACACAACTCATTTCAAGCAACAATGTGCTTTCTTTAGGATTGCATTGTTATACTGTTACTATAAAGCATCAGGGGTTACTATAAAGTTACTAATAAAAAGTAGCCATACTTGAACAAAAAAACTTCAAAAACAGACTTCAAAGAGAAACTGCAGAACTAAATTTCATTTGCAAATGTAACACCATTAATTTGGGCTTGAATAGGGACTGGGAGTGGCTGGCTCATTACAAAAGCAACTTTCCCTCTCCTGGCATTGACACCGCCTCATCTATTATTGGGAGTGGACTACATCCACCCTGATTGAATTG
This sequence comes from Terrapene triunguis, assembly GCF_002925995.2. Classification (NCBI taxonomy): domain Eukaryota; kingdom Metazoa; phylum Chordata; order Testudines; family Emydidae; genus Terrapene; species Terrapene triunguis. The sequence continues at coordinate 4,615,972 of NW_020664375.1, forward strand.
GCCCTGTCAACACTGGTTCTCCACTTGTTAGGTAACTCCCTTCTCTTCATGTGTCAGTATAATAATGCCTGCATCTGTAATTTTCACTCCATGCATCTAAAGAAGTGGATTTTTTACTCACGAAAGCATATGCCCGAATAAATCTGTTAATCTTTAAAGTGCCACTGGACTCCTTGTTGTTTTTGTGGATACAGACTAACATGGCTACCCCCTGATACTATACAGTTACTGTGATTCACCTGAATTCATATCTGCACCTGCATGTAAATTTAAGAGTAAACAATAACCTAAAATGATAGGAATTAATCACATGTTCTTACTATAAAGTTGTTCTACCATTTTGTCTGTATCTTTCATAACCTGGGACATCTCTTGCATTGCTCTGGTTATTTCCAGGAATTTGTTAGTGGGTTCCTCTTCCCAGAATGCAAAGATTTTTTTCTCTGTCTACTTTGCAGTTGTAGGTTAGAGGACAGTTGTTCATTCTTGTTGCTCTGATTGCACTAAGCTCTTTCTTCTGTGGGGGGAGGGATAGCTCAGTGGTTTGTGCATTGGCCTGCTTAAACCCAGGGTTGTGAGCTCAATCCTTGAGGGGGCCACTTAGAGATCTAAGGCAAAATCAGTGCTTGGTCCTGCTAGTGAAAGCAGGAGGCTGGACTCAATGACCCTTCAGGGTCCCTTCCAGTTCTTTGAGATAGGTATATCTCCATATTATTTATTTTTATTATTATTTTTCCTCTGGGCCTGAGTCTCTAGATCTGGATTAGAAAACCATAAAATTTGTGACTCAGACTAAACACAGAATTGAATTTGGGTGACTAAAGGTGTGCTGTTAACAGGGCCAGCTCTGGCTTTTTTGCCGACCCAAGCAAAAAACAAAACAAAACAAAAAAAAAAAAGTGCGGTGCAGCCAGAACCATGGTGCAGGGGGACTCCCTGCGCTGCAGATGTTCCCCAGGCAGTGGAGTGCGCGCCCCGGCTAGCGGGGGGGCGGGGAAGGGAGTTGGGGAGAGAGAGAGAAGGGGGGTGGCCAGGGTTTCCTTCAGCGGGGCGCTCACCATGCCGCCCCTCCCGCTGCGCTGCCTGCCAGGAGGGCTCCGTGCCGCTCCAGTCGGCAGGCAGGGAAGGACATGGGCTGCCCTGCCGGGCTTGCTGCAGACTGGGCACCGGCTGGGGCAGACGGAGCACGCAGCCCACTCCCAGCAGGGCACTCCCCTCCTCCGCACCGCCGCCCCCTACAGAGCAGCCGGAGCGGCGAACCAAAAAGAAAAAAACCTGCGGGGCAGCCGGAGTGGCAAAGCGCACAAAAAAAAAAAAAAACCTGCGGGGCGGCCAAAGCAGCGAAGCAAAAAAAAAAAAGGGGGATTGGAGGGAAGCCGCCCCTTAGAATCTGCCACCCGAAGCACAAGCTTGCTTGGCTGGTGCCTGCAACTTTGAGTATGAACACTCTTAACATTGGTTTAGATCTGGCTTGTATCAGTTTAATTTGCTTCTGCAAATTAAAGGTTGCCACTTAATAGCCTCTTGGAGAGCTAAGCAGTGGAGTTATATGGAAGCTCAGAATATCTTCTGCACCTTACGTAATTCAGTTTCATTCTAATTAAAACTAAGTTGTTATTTTTACAGCTGAACTCTTAGTGAATATTGCTTTGCCAGTCTTCAGTACTGCTATCCCTCAGATTTTGGCCCCAGGTTGCATGTATGCAGTAATAGGTGTGAGTTTCAGAAGGCCATGTAGTCAGAGACATTTATCTTTCTAAGTAACATTTTTGTACTTTTTGTTGTACCTATAATTACTTTTTATTATCCCAAACTTCTCTAGGCAACTGGAAACCACGCTATTCTAGATGCAATTTTGAAAAATACAAACTCTAAAACTTTAACTGACACAACAATTTACTATGCATTCGATATCTGCAGCATTTCGAGTGTCGCAGAATCCTCCTTTCATGAATTTTATTCAGCATAACTAATGCTTGTGTCACATATATAGTCCCTTCCCCATCAGTCATAGTGATGTAATCAATTTGGAAAGCATGGGAGTGCTACAGAAAAAAGAAGTTTATGTCAAACCAAGCGTAAGAAAGCAAATTTAAAAGTGGTGCTCAATCTAGAGTATTAAATCTATAAAGATTTCTTACATCATAGTTATTGGCTTTTTGAGATTACCCCAATGGAACGCTCATAAAGCAATAGATGTTGACTGGTGATTTTTAGCATGCCTGAGTTAAAAGAGCAGTGTCACATAGTTTATTTAGGTTAATACATTGTTGGTGGGAAAATGTAAGCATTAACTAATGATCCTGGATTCTTTTGTTTATAAAAAAGCATTACATATTATACACTAAACAGATACTTCTTATTGTATATATGTTCTTATATGTATCAAACTGATGATATTCACTGGGAATGCTGTTGTTTTTATTGTTCTCTATATCAGTGCAAGGCATAAGACATGCCAAATGACCAGGTTCAGGCTTCTAGAAGTATTACATACAAGATAGCTACCTCCAAAGAGGTTGTGGTGATTAATTACTTAATATTTTTAGCACACTATGCCTATATCACATGCTAGTGGGTGAGGGCTTTTGGGACTGAATATTTTAAGACTTAGGCATAGTATTTTAGGACTGTAATGTGGAGGTGGATCTTCATATTTTCTCTCAAAGCTTTGGTGGTTTTCCAGAGAGCACACTAATTAGACAAAGTAGAAGATCTAGGGATATACGAATGAAACAGGTGAAAATGTTTCTAGTGATAATTGAAAGCTAATTACTACCCTTACTCAGCAATTGGCCAGCAGATAGTGTGAAGCTTATTAACAGCGAGACTGAGAAAGCAACAATGCTTTTTGGTTTGGAGTCTCAGAACTTGCCAGAGCTAGGGTGCTCTAACAATACTGCAAAGCCTGATACAATTCTTTACTTTGATTATATTTTCTCTTTACTTAGGCCAAAGTGCTTGAATAAAGAAAAATTCTAATTAAATACATGCATACATAGAAGAAAAAGGAGGGAGAAAATCCTATATGTTCAAAAACTAAACAGTAACTGCATCAGTCAGCGTGAACATTTTCAACTGCATCTCAGCATGTTAAAATACGCAGTGTTGCTGACTTTCATCAGACTCATGAAATTTCGATGCTCTTTTTAAAGCCTCAGCTGCTGGAATCATGTGATTGTGAGAATTTCCGCTTATTCTTTTTTTTTTTTTTTTTTAATGAAAGTTTCTAGCTCTCTTGGCTGCAGAGTAAAGCTTGAACATGTGAACTCTAAAGGCACAAAACCAAAAGACAAATAAAAAGACCCCAAATGTCTTATTTTAAAAAAAGTGACTATTTTAAAGCTAGTCTCATGATTTTGATGAGGGCACATGATTCATGATTTTTGCCCTTTGGGGGATTTGCAAACAAGGGAGTGATTCTCTTCTCAGACCAGTTTTACATTGAGGTAATACCTTTGGCTTCAGTGAGGTTATTTCTGCCTTGCCCTGGTGTAAGTGAGAGAAGTGGGCTAAAAGTATCCAGCTGCTGAAAGGAGACAGAGAGATTGATTGCTTCTGGCTAATCAACATAGTGACATTATATCTTCTACACTTAACCTCTACTGCTGGACTGACTGGCTAATGTAATAGCATGCTGAAAAACTAAGGACTATAATACTTGTGAAGAGCTTCATGGAGTTTTGCTGCCAACAGACTGATACTTTTGTGGGCTACTCCAGTATTTCAAAACTTAGAAGTAAAAATGAATAGTGAAGCTGATCCATTCTGTTAACCGGTCAGTTGTTTGTTTCTTACACAGACCAGAATGGCCATTAGAAAAGGGATCCAGCTATATATTTATAGATAGGTTTTTAAACTTATTGGTGAAGACTTTAAAAAGTGATTAGTGGTTTTTCTGTGCCCAACTTGAGATGTCATCAAGGAGCCTGACTTAGAGTGTGGGTGCTCAGCATTTTCTGAACATTGGACACTTCAAGTTGTCTCAAGTTGGGCACTCAAAGTCACTAGTCTCTTCTGAAACTTCTGGCTGTATGTCTCACATTTATGTTGGCCCTTTATTGAGGTGACATGACAAATAAATAATAAATTATGCACAATGTAGTTTATCTTTCTTATTGTAAGTGATTAAAATGCTACAGTTAATCCATGAGACTGTAACATAAATAAGTCTTACTGAGCAGCACTGTTTGAAACTATTTCAGTTTTCAGGATCTCTTTTTATCAGGCAACAGATATTCTCATCTGTTACAGGAAACTAATAAGATACGCTGTTACCATAGGCAGTTTCCTTCCCTGGCATGTGCATAATTTACTAATACAGAGGAGAGATCCAAAAAAAATTAGCTGTGGTGCAGTTTAGTCACCTACTGTGACCTAATATACCATCTTGCTGGATATTAACATTTATCTGGGATGGGGTTAACAAGTCAGCTGTGGAAATAAAGCAATTAAACAAACAACCCGCCCCCCACTCTACCCCGAAAAACCCACACCAGACTGAGCAGACTCAACCCTACGGTAATAGCCACCACCCAAGAGATCTAAACTTGGTTCCCAAGCCCATCCTCTCAATCCCCAGGCTGACAGGTGTCACAAAAGCCAGAGAGAGAGCACCTTCTCTTGGGTTTAAATAACTCCCTCTGGATGAAGCATGAAGTGGCATAGAAAGGTCCTAAAATGTGCCAAATCTCAACACTACAGTAATGGAGGTCTTTGGTAAAACAGGAGAAATGGTGGATTTTGGGAGTCCCTTTTGTTGCTGACTTTGGCACATGCACATGTACTTGCTTTGGGCTAAGCTGACTCATCGGTTCCAATGCTTGACCTTTGATTGGTCTTGCAACATGGCTGGCAAATGTGGGTTTGTAACCATAGGGGAAAAAGTCGTCTTCAGTTCTGCTGATGACTGTGGGTATGCATGGTTCCTATATAAAGTGGCGCATAGTAGCTTTATGTAGTACGTATACACAAATATGCATGTACTTGGGTAAGCTTTCCTGATCACCAGTGGAGGAATGATGTGGGTTTCTGTTTAACTGAAGATAGGGTGACTCAGCTTTTTATTAAACATTTACATAACACTTGAACATTTCATGGTGTCTCTGTGCCAAAGCTTTACTTACTCTTTTAGTTTTTCAACTTCAGTAATGACTACTGTGAAAGGGGTTATTGAACAGATCTATTCCTTTGATTAAGATAACTAATTAAATTCACAATGTGATTTAAAATGCATGAAGTAAGTTTTCTAGACTCTAATTGCGGAGTTTCTGTGGGCTCACAACTAGCCCAGCTAGTTTAATCTTCATGTGCATGTACTAGTTTGTTGGAGACATTTGGCTCATTGTGTTCTTTCACAGCTGATGGTTTACCAAAGTAGACCAAAGAGTCTTTCAAATTTTAAAACCCACCAGCTCTGAAATGGTTAATAGAAATTTTGAGACAGATGCCACAGCAATGAATGGGCAATCTTTGGAACTCACGGCTGCAATACATTACTTGGAAAAATATTTGGACAAGTTTAATAAAATTAGACAATTATCAGGGAAAAATAGCACCAACATTTGTACCGTAGTAGCTTGGGTAAAATTCCAAGGGTTTTCAATTCAGAGGCTTCAGGGTTTAAAATGATCACCATTTAGGGTCAGAAGAAAATATTCTTCTCCTTCGTCTGCCTATCTCCTTTGGTACAGTTTTTAAAATTAGGTAAACTATGGTAGTGTTCTGCCTTCTTGGAAAATATCTGGTAGTGGCAAATGTCTGGGACAGGATAACAAATTACCATGGGCCATTGGTCTGTTCTGGTATGGCAAGTCCTATTTCCTGTGTTCCCTCTTTTCTACTATTCTTGGTATCCAGGTCTCTACTAACCCCAAGATATTAAAAATGGCACACAGGAAAATAATACAGGTCTTACATCAAAAGGGAGAGATCTGAAATGAGGAATTTAGCCAAGATGAATACTGTAGACCCATTTGCTAAATCCCAGATGGGATGGAAGTGGAAGAAGAAGACGAAATAAGTTTATGGGACCACTCAGTCTCCCAAGATATTTGGGAACAATAACAACAGTGGGAACAAAAGTGGTGTGACAGAGACTGAATTGCCTCCAGAAAATTAAAAAAAAAAAAATAGCTGTCCCTGAACATTCATTGATTCCTTGCAGCTAAACCTTTTTCTTCTATGCTGCTCTAGAGTGTGGTTGAAAATGTATGTAAAAGAAATGTAATCAAAAAGTATTGAATTATTCCATTACCCTAATCTTGCTAGCTGAGGAGTTATGTTGGAGAAGTAAAATCGAGACACTTCAAATCTCAAGCAAAATAGAACCATATACAAAAACCTCTTCCACTGTGGTTATTTTATATGGATTATTTGATTTGCACTCATTAAGATTTCTGGATTCTTTTCTGGTGAGTCTAAATAGTAGGGGTTGGGTATGTGGTAACATCCTCTTCCAGCAGAGAATAATCACTCTTTGTAGATATATACCAATATATTCATTTTCCTCTAGGGAAATGGTTTATCTTGATATTTTTTCATCAAGGCTAAATGGGAGGAAACAAATTGAGCCTGTCTCAGCTGATGTTCAGAACTCATTGAAGCTGCATACCAGACTTGGGGAATTTATTAAATGCTATTTGTGTGGTATATGCTGTACATGTAGGTTTCCTGAATATCCACTGCCAAAAGCAGTTTAGGTTGGAGAACTTTATTTCAAAGACCGTTTCTCTCTAATTTTTAATATGGATACGTATTCTATAGCGGTATTAGTTTGTGTTTCAAAGATTATACTAATACTCATTCTGCTGGGAAAGCTTGTTTTGTCAGTGATTCCACTATAAACCTTTTTTCCCTCAGAGGTTATGAATTTAGTCTATGGTGAAACTCACTGAGCATGATTTCACTGAATGTGTTACTTATTTTTTAAAATAAAAGTTATTGGTGTATGTTTGTCATTTAATTGGAACTGTAACAATGAATGGGCCTATTTTCCTAAGAAGTTGAAGAATCTCTAAGAAACTTTCTTTAAACTCAAAACACTAAAAGATCATCATGTATATGAACAAAAATGTCGAGGTGATTATTAAACATTATCAGCTTTGGCTATTATTAAAGTTATACAGGTATTTAATTGTGCTAAGTACACCTCTACCTCAATATAATGTTGTCCTCGGGAGCCAAAAAATCTTACTGCGTTATAGGTGAAACCACGTTATATTGAACTTGCTTTGATCTGCCGGAATGCGCAGCCCCGCCCCCCTGGAGCACTGCTTTACCACGTTATATCTGAATTCGTGTTATATCAGGTCGCGTTATATCGAGGTAGAGGTGTAACTGTAAATATTGCTATAATTGTGTTGCTATAATTATCTCCATAGTCTTTCCTCAAATGGGAGATTCAATATAGGTTTATATTTGGTGAGATTTTTAGCATCAAGATATGATTCCTTGTGTATAGGCCTCAACAGTATCTCCTCAAGAAAACCTGGCACCTTGCCTTCAGAAAATTTCCACCAACCCAGGTCCCCCTACTGCATCTCTGGCCTTCCCCACCGCAGAGAGTTCAATGCAGCATGGTTGTCACTCAGAAGCATCTCCAATTTTTCCAGAATTTCATAGATTGATAGATTTTTAGCACCAGAAGAGATCCTTAGAGCATCTAGTCTGACTTCCTGTGTAACACAGGCCACAGAATTTCACCCAGTTATCCCTGAACTGATTCCATTAACTTGTGTTTGACAAGGCAAGACTGTTGGTTTTCAGTGAGCAACAATGGCCAAGACTCTGTCTGTCATCTTGATTTTGACTTCAGACTTAGATATGTAAAAGGTCCACAGTTAATATGAAAACGAAGCAGCATATAATAATTCTTTCTAAACTGATTATCAATTTTCCTACTAGAAATCCTGCTAAAAGCACACTTTGGCAAAGAATGAAATAATTCTGGTAATTAATTTGATTTCAGAAAATTACCTGGTGTGGTATTAATAAAAATGACTAATTTTCTTCCTAGGCAGTTTAATACAGTATAAAGAAGTTATATCCCTGTTTACCAGCCAATTTAATGTAGCATATATAACCCATAAATGTATTGACAAACTCAAACCCCAGTATCGCAAAAAGTTACATATGTGCTTAACTTTACACAGGTAGGTAGTTCCACTGATGTTTAAATCTGTTTCCTACCCTAAAAGAACTATTCAATATAGCAGATAATCTCATAGAACCTACTTGTTTGTTTCCAGGGTGGTTTTCAGTTTTGCAATAGCTGTATTAGGCTACGTCTACACTACCTGCCTGAATCGGCGGGTAGAAATCGATCTCTCGGGGATCGAATTATCGCGTTTCGTCGGGACGAGACATTCGATCCCCGAATCGATACTTGTACGCCACCAGCAGAGGTAGGAGTAAGCGCCGTCGACGGGGGAGCCGCAGAGATCGATTTGCCGCCGTCCTCACAGCAGGGTAAGTTGGCTCCGATACGTCGAATTCAACTATGCTATTCGCATAGCTGAATTTGCGTATCTTAAATCAACACCTCCCCCCACCCGTAGTGAGGACGTAGCCATAGATGTGCTTGAGTACCTTTTTACAGCTGCTTGTAAGGAATCCAATAATTCCAATGTTCCTGCAGAAACAGGTAAGAAGTTTTGAACCAGGGTGGAAATGAGGGGAATGGAGGGGACTAACACTAAAAAATCAAAACCGCTAATGCAAAAACTGCAGTTAAAAGTAAATTCTGTCACTTACTATAATACTATAATCCAGCCAATCTGCATTTGTGGAGTAAAAGGGAGAGACTGAAAACTATACTGGCTGAAAAGCTTAAATAGCCAATAAAATAGAGTCATTGGCAATGATATATTACAATTGCTCTAGCCAAAAATAAAAGGGATGGGGCAATTTGTATAATTAAAGTTCTCATGGAAATTGTCTGTAATGTTTTTACAGTTCCACCAACACTTTGCAGTACTGACTTAATAATTAAAAATTCCTTTGGCTTTCACTGTAATTATAATGATTTGGTTTTAGTGTGCATATCTTAAGTAGGCCTGTATGATTCCATTGGAATCAGCAAATTAACTAGACCATTTAATTGTTGCCACAATTACGGTAGCCATGTAAACACAGTTGTACAGACATTTTCAATGTTAGTTGGAAACCTATAAAAACAAGGGGCTCCTCTGACTTTTGGAAACATCAGAAGAATGAATGGTATGATTTATCACCTTTCATATCTTCAAATGGTAGTAAAGATCAGAAAGACAGAGGAGTAAAGAATAATAGAAGGTAAAGAATATAGTATTGGGGGAATGGAGATGCCTAATTAAAGTAGGTTCTGTAGAGAAAATTTACTGAAGAATGGTTGAAGCCTAATCTAGATGTGGAACATTAAGGCTAAATAGGCTATTGTTCTGGGATATCTCCTTTTTTGTCATAGCTGCATATCTAGTCATTATAATTTACAGTAATATTGACTATCGTATTCTCACTTACAGATATTGTTCAACCAATTCTTTGTCTATTTTAGAATTATAATCTTTCTCTGGTAAAGAGAACTGTCTACATTTTGTGTTTGTGCTTTAGCATAAGGCCCCTAGATGTAACAGTGCATTTATTCTTTCATTCATTCTTAAGTGCATAAATGAATTATCATTATTTTTATACTACAGTAGAATCTAAAAGCCTCAGCTGAGATCAGCATCCCATTGTAAGAGACCATCACTGCCCCAAGGAGCTTGCAGCCCCAAATAGACAAGGCTGGCAAAGGGTGAGTGGGGAAACAGAGGTACAGAGAGGTGAAGCAACTTGCCCAAAGTTACACAGTAGGTCAGTGGTAGAGCAAGGCAGAGAATCCAGGTCTCCTTAGTCCTGGTCCAGTGCCCTACCCAGGGGACCGTGCTATGGTCCATACTCAAACAAATACATATGGCTAAACAGTTAAATGAAGATTTCAACTACAAAATAGAACTAAATGTTCATAATAAGCTTCCAATCTTGTACAATGTAACTCAAGCACAGAATGAGCAATACATAGTATTGGTTTTACTGTTCAGAATTAATGTGTTACAAAACCAATCTCCAAAGTAGTACAGACCATGCATCCTTAGCTAAGGAGACAACATATTTAAAATCTCTAGCAGAAGCATCAGAGGCTACATCAGGAACCCCAGGCCCAGTCTCCATCAAAACACAAAAGTACTTAATACTGCCAAGCACGTAAACTCCTGTCTCATCTGCAAAAAATATCTAGTAATAGCTCACAGCACGAGCCACCATGACAACTACAGCCAGTTACATTAAATATTCAAAATTCTTAATGAAATATGGAAAACGTCAATGATTACATTTATAGTCACTGTTTCATGCTTTGTGTGCTGGGTAATAATATGAAAAGACTCCATGTGTTATGTGGGGGAGGGATAGCTCAGTAGATTGATCATTGGCTTGCTAAACCCAGGATTGTGAGTTCAATCCTTGAAGGGGCCATTTAGGGACCTGGGGTAAGAATCTGTCAGGGGGTTGGACTAGATGACCTCCTGAGGTCCCTAATATTATATATATATATACATATATATAAAAAGACTGGCTTCCTGGTACCTTCTTCAAACTCTTGCAACCTGTGTACCTACATCCAAGTTCCATGGAGGTTGCTATAGTCAATATAACAAGTGGAATTAGGGGGACCAGAAGGCTTAGGCTACTACATTCCTGGGTAAAAGAAGAACAACAATAGTCCTCTCCCACCTCAGAAGAAGTCAGAGGCCAAAAGAAGGACTTTTCTAATTACAGGACTCAACTAATTGCAGGGGAGGAAAAAATGAGAAAGGAACAGGAGTGAAGTTATAGGTATAAAACAAGAGAACCAGAATGGGACACCAAGTAGAGAACCCCAGACAACATTCACTGTGCTGAGAAGATTATCCAGGGAATCAGCCAAACTATCTGGATGCATGACTGCTCAGGGAAAAAGGCCCCACAGTCATAGAACACCTTCATCTGGCTTCTCCTTATGGACTGATAGATGGCCAGTTTGGCTAGCACCAGGAGCTAGTCAAGAAGAAGGCTTTCGTTGACAATTGGATATAGGACCTTTCACTTCCAGGTCAAATCTGACCATGCAAGTGATTGAGGATCTCAGTCCAATTTCTAGAGGACTGTTATCTCCATCCCAGATGGACTTCCTTCCATGCACCTATAGATAATCCAGAGAGTGGCACCCTGGTACATACTTTTTGCAGATGATATAGTGCTCATGGGGGGAGAGCAAAGAGGAAATGGAAGAAGATTTAGAGAGATGAAGGTGTGTATTTGAAATAAATGGCATGAAATTCAGCAGAAATAAAACAGAGTACCTCATATGCAGATTCTATGATCCTTGCACAAGCAGACAATGAGATTGTAAATCTGGGTGGCCAGCCACTACCAAAGGTACAGAAGTTCAAGAACCTAGGTTCAATAGTACAGGTGAACTCAACAACAAACTTGTAAACAGAACAGGAAAGGCCTGGGCTAAAGGGAGAGAAGTGATTGGAGTGATCTGCGATAAGAGAAACTTTTCAATTCAATAGGCAAAGATCTACAAGTTGGTAATTAGGCCTGCACTTTTGCGTGTCTTCGAATGCTGGGCACTAGGGAAGAGACAGTAGCAGTTCTTGAATACCAGTGGAAATATAATGGTGAGTGCTTGGAGTTAGAAGGATGGAACATATTCAGAACAAATGAATTAGGGGATCATGAAGGTGGTACAGTAACTCCTCACTTAATGTCCTCCCGCTTAACGTGGTTTCAAAGTTACGTCACTGCTCCATTAGGGAACATGCTTGTTTAAAATTGTGCAGTGCTCCCTTTTAATGTCGTTTGGCTGCCTGCTCTGTCCACTGCTTGTAAGATTCTGTGGAAGAGCAGCGACTTTACAAGGAAGCATTGCACAAGTTCCTCTTCTCTGCCTCTTCCCACTCCATCCCAGTGCTTCCCTTGCTGCCAAACAGTTGTTTGGTCACGCTTAGGACTTTGGGGGGGGGGAGGAGGGAAGAGCAAGGAGAGGGGATGCAGCATGCTCTGGAGAGGAGGTGGATTGGGGGTGGGAAGAAGTGGGCCTGGAGTGGAGTGGGGATGGAAAGAGGTGGGCCTGGAGCATCCCCCAGCAAAGTTGACGCCTGTTCTTCTGGGGGGAAGCTGCCGCTGCTGCTGCACAAGGTGCTTCCTAGCGTCCTTGCCTGCAGTGGGCTGTGCCTGTGTGGAGTAAGCCAGGGGCACTTCCCAACCACAGTACAGTACAGTATTGTACAGTATATAATGCCTTTTGTCTGCCTCAAAAAAATTTCCTTGGAACCTAACCCCCTGTATTTACATTCAATCTTATGGGAAAATTGGATTCATTTAACATCGTTTCACTTAAAGTTGCATTTTTCAGGAACATAACTACAATGTTAAGTGAGGAGTTACTGTATCAATTATAGAAAAGCTGAGGGAATCCAGGCTTAGAGGGTTTGGGAATGTGAAAGGAAGATAGGAAGAATATATAGGAAACAGATGGTAGACTTAGAATGGAGGGCCAGAGAAGGGTTGAAAGACCCAAAACCAAATTAATGGATGTCATACAAAAGGATCTGATTAGCTGAGACGTTTCTGAGGAAATGCCTCAAGCCAAACTGGAATGGCGAATAAGGACTTGAAGAGCCAGTCCATATGGGACCAATGCTAGCAGCTGCAGAAGAAATGCCTCCATTACAGAAACCCATTGGTACAATCTGCAGTGGCTTGTACCCTCATTAGTTTATTCAAGAAAGTATTTACTCCCTGCCATTTAAAAAACTTGTTTCATTTTCCATCATCTGAGCCTTCACAAGTGTTTAGTGATTAGAGTTGATGGTGGCCGAATACTAGCAAATAATTCCATGTAGATCCAGGTTTGAATAAAAAATAGTCAAAAATATATGTATGTACAAGAAATAAAATGGGAATTTGATGGTCGTTGGAGTTACTGAGATTATTTTTTTTGGTTACCTTTCTGTTAGCATTTCTGTGTGTTTGTATTGACTGGCTACCCTTCTTTCTTTCTTTCACTGAGTGTATGGCTTCTAAAGCATCTCTGTTAAAACTGCAAGCAACTAAAACAGAACAAAAACATTTGCAACCACTCCCTCCCTCTAACTAATGAATTTGTTTTGTCAGATTATGCTGTACTGTGGTGTAGTTTCCTCCTTTAGCACTAGCAATACACAATGCAAATGCGGAAGACTTATTTACAAAAGCCATCCCTAGATGGAATCTGTCATGCTTTCAGCTCAGGAAATTAGCATAGTTCGACCTCTCTATTGAATATGTTTTTTTTTTCACTCTCAGCCATTGGTTCTCAAATGGCACATGGCTGTTGCACTTCACATTTACAAAAATATATGTCCTGTTATAACAAAGGTGGAGATATTTTGCTTGAGAAACAATCATAATTGGTTGGAAATCTTTGGAAAATACTTATGCAGAAAAAAATTGAGATATTTATGTAATCCTTAACAGCTGAGATAACACGATAATATTTTGGAGTCGAGATGAACAGGACATTTAAATCAATATAATTAGAATATTCTGAGGACTGAGCAAAATGATCAATATTGCAATATGGCTTATTTATAGTAAATCATATTTGTCTCCTATGGTAGGTTTATAGATTCTGATATGTATATTAGAGAGACATAGAAACAGATCCATAGTGAGAGCTAAGACTATTATTTAACATTGATACATGGAAGGATATATAGGAATGATTCTTGTTAAAAAAGGATGAGAACTGTACAAAGCTTGTTCTTCTCACTGTTATTTTGTCCTGCTCCCGTCCCTACATTTGTTTGGTTTTGTCTGTGTTGCATATCATCATAACCAAGACTATAGGCTCCTTGGGGCTCTGTCTTTTTATTTCATATTTGTACAGTGCCCCCCACAAAGGATACCTACCAAGGCCTCTAAGTATTACCATAATACAAATAATGTAAACAATTCTAGGGTTCACAGTATGGCGGTTTCCATGTTCTTCACTGAAAGGTACATTGATTACATAGGATAAATCAAACAAACTGTAATGGACAGAACTCTTAAGTGATCTGTAGACAGCAGGTATTGTTGTGTGTTCAGAACAAGAGCTGTAGTAGAACAAAAGCTGTAGTTAAGGTCTTAGTTTTAATTACTGCAGAGGATTGATGAGTTATACGGGGTTAATGTTTAGATAGACATTTTAGTAGGTTTTCAATTACGTTCAACTTAGAATTACAGCTCTTCATGCTAATTTTCAGCTCAGTTAGGGTCTGACCCAATTCCCATTGAAGTCAATTGGGAACTGGATCACCTCCTAAATCAGCAAATACAGCTATACACATCTTTGAAGTACCAGGACACTCCATCCTCCCTGGCATTTTATACTTATCACCAGTGACTTAACGTGATCTCCTTTGACCATGTGGCACCTAAAAAGGTCTGAGAGCAGCTATTCCCTCCCCATCATCATTAAAAATGGACTGTTTGAGCAGGAGCTAATTCTCAGGCTCTCTTGCTTAGTTTGGTCTGAATCACTCAAAACTCAAAGCCACAAAAGAATAAATCAGCACTATTCATTTTTCAGAGTCCACATAATTGTGTGTGTCTGTGTGAGAGAGTGAGCATTCTTCTTTTCTATAGTGCAGTGAAGCAAATTTGGAGAATGTCCAAAGTTACGGTTACCAAAGAATTTAGTATTTAATTAAAAAAATGTGTTTCCTGAATGGAAATTGAATTCTAGGGTTCCAAGCTTCCCATTTTTCCCCTAAAAACACTGATGTTTCTTCTTTTAAAATGACTAAGCAGCATTATGAATATTGATTGCAACAGGAAAAAGGGAGGCCACATGAGGGCAGCAAATACTTAGACTATCTAATCCATACTATAAAACAGAATGTGGAAAGACAGACTATATTGATCTCCTATTTATGTATCTCATGATTTCTGGCTGTCTTGCATAGAGCTCTGTTACAAAATTATCACCAGCTGTAAAGGAGATGGAACATCATTTCGGTGGGTCTGCAAAAGATCACACATTTTTTGTTCTTGCCTGGGTCCCTTTTGAAAAAAATGTAAAGGATTGTGTGGATTTTCTGTGGGAGAGGGGGTTGAACTGTGAAGTTTCCAAATGGGAAAATCATTTTCACATGGCACTTTTCCACAACTGTGTTTCACGGGTTCTGTATAAAAGCCTTAGGAAAATATATACAGTAGGATAACAATAACATCTGGTTTGCCAGCATAAATTTAGTATGTGAGCATGAAACAATCAGATATGTAAAAGATAAAGACTATTATAATGCATAAGCACAAGAGGGTCAAACAAAGGTTGCAGAGGAAACCTTAATTTTGGCATTTCCTAATGTTTAAGCGCTTGACTTCGCAAGTATAACATTCTTTTAATATAGCAATTTTCTAGCTTTAAAAAAAAAAACAAGCTGAAAAAACAGAAATTGCATCATGTGGAACTATATTTATCCCCACATAGTTCATTAGCAGGGTTAAAACCTTTAGATCTACTGAACAGACCTCTGCCACTCAAGCTAACAGAGTACCTGATAGCAATAGTAAGTTGTCATCCTCTGTGTGGGTCATCCACTGGAGGGAAATGACACACCTGGGGACTACTAGAGGCTCCTTTCCAATCCTGACCCCTAATACTTCTGCAGCTTGTCCTTTTCCCAGTCCTTCTCTTTGTCCTAATCCCAGTAGCCCCATGCCTCCCTTGACTTCCCATACTCTCCCCCCAGCTACACACACACCATGGTTCTATGTTCTAGTCCTCCCCACCCTTTCTTGGCTACTTGTTCTAGTCTCCTCACAATCCCGCAGCCATGGCTGCTTACTCTTCCGCATTTTAGTCAGGCCGTTTCCTCCTTTCTGCCTGCCTGAGCCCTATTGGGGGTGAGGGGCATTCAGAGCACACTGAGAGTTTCCCTGCTCTCAGTGCCACAGTGGCTTCTGGCTGCTAGGAGGAGCAATTATAGGAAAAGTCCTGTTCAGTCCCTGCAGCTTTGGCTGGAAGATGCTCAGTACAGACAAAATCATTGTAGAATTTAGCTTCCAAACTCAAGCAAGTCTCTACAGAGCATGTGTGATCTGTGATTTTCAGAGATCATAACATGGGTGAATTTTCAAGTGGATGGCAAAAGGCACACCCCTAATACCAGAGTGACACCCACCTCTGCCAAATTTTCAGTCCCTGTTTCAAAGTTCTGAAAGAAATGGCTGTAAGAATTTTTTTAACATGGGCAAAACAATATATTTCCCCCTAAACTTGTTCTGAGAAATAACTGAACTGTCTTGGCTGAAATTCATACATATATATCAGCCTGAGGCAGACATCCAACATGGAAAACTTTAGCCAAATGGTTAAAGTTTGACAAAGTTGTAAGCAACTGAAAATAAGGATCTTATAATGAGAGGTGTTGAGTAACCTTAACTATAGGCGTTCCTACCTGCACCACCTATGCTTTCTATGTCTAAAGGACCTTAGCTCTGTGGTCAGAAAATGTTTTACAAAGATCAATAATTTAAGTCTCTCAATACCCCTGCAAGGTAGGTACGTATTATTCCTATTTTGCAGATGGGAAAACTGAGACTCTTATATTATTGGCCAACAGTTTCCAGAATTTCCATTGATTGTGTGTGTGTTTTTAATATTGTGTGTCCTGCTTGAGACAATGAAAGCCTGATCTGCAGAACTGCTCTGCACTCACATCTCCAGCTGAAGTAAAGGGAGCTGCAGGTCCACAGCTCCTCTGAAGATCAGGTCCTGTGTTAGGCAAAATCAGTGGTCACCTCTGAAATGTTGGCTGTAAATGACTCGCCCCGTCTCTCACAAGAAGTTTGTGGCAGAGCCAGAAATATAATTCATGTCTCATGACTCCTAGCCCTGTGTTTCAGCCATGAGACCATCTGCCATTTAGACTTCCTGCTTTGAATGAGATAATACATTTGAATAGTTTTGATTTTCAAGAGTTGGTTCATTTCCCTTTTCCTCTGTTTGTATTTGCCTGCATTCATACACCCTGAATTCACTGAGGTTCAGGTTTGAGTGGACTCCCAAAATCAATAGCACAACTCAGCTCATTTCCAACGTGTAAAGTCACAGACCCCTTTAGGTTATGTTAAAGGGCTTGAAAACAGTCTTGGCTTCAGCTTCAGGTTTGTGATGAAGCCTGGAAACAGGTAAGTTCCCTGTGGTTCAGGTTTCATACTGAAGGTTTTGCACTGCTCTAAATTTTAAGCCCTGTATATGTGTGTGTTGGGGGGAGGGGGAGGAAGCTTTATGAACAGGGAGCACTATGTTTTCCTTGACTGTGCCTACATTTAAACTGCATCTGTATACGACACCAACTGGGCTCTAATCCATTAGGTCAGATACTCTGTCTCCCAATTCTATTCTCTCAAATCTCCTAGGCCAAGTACTCTGCTCCCCAAGTCTATTTAAATTCTTTATGAATGATCTATTAACACAAACAGTTGGTGTCTCCTCGGAAGAACTCTTCCATCATTGTTTCACGAGGGGAGAAGACTATGCTGGACATGATCACAGTGTGGATTGCCTATTGACATATGTGGTGTTTTAGGGCAAACCACTAATAAAATGCACCAGATTCTGTCATCGGCATGACTTTAATTTTCAAGACTCCATTTAAGGAAAATCTGGTGCAGCTCCCTTCCCCCAGAAAAAAATATCCCACCCATAAATGCCAGATCTATAAAGACAGCTAATTCTAAGCTTCAGTAATACAGTATAGGGCATATCACCACTGCAGAAATGCTATATTTTAATGAGGTTTTGAGGATTAATAACCAATTGGGAGTAGTTCAGCTTATTGTTTTTTATCTGCATCAGTTCTTCCATCCCTATTTTTGCAATTAATAACATTAAAAGTACTGGAGAACTGAAATCTGTCTCTAGGATACCGTCTGCACCACTTCCTATTCTTGATTCACTTTAACTTCCACCTTTTAACTCTGTTGTTTCTCTTCTGTGCATCACTTGTGAAGAATGCATTTCATGACTCTTATCACCAAAAGGTTAATGAGTAGCAGAAAAGCACAAGGCCCTGGAGATTTGTGTGTGTGGCTTTATCTTCATTGTCAAAAAAAAAAAAAAGTGTATTTTTACAGTGGGATAACTAACATGTGTTAGCCATCCTGCTGTAAAATCCCAGTGGAGATAAAGCACCATAGTTTTTATTGTAAGGTAGCTAAACAAGGTTAACACGACGCCTCTGCCCATGTTTGACTTCACCTAGCTACCTCCTGGTAAAATTACAAGTTCCTTTTCTTCATTAGGATTTTATAGTGGGGTAGTTAACCTGTGTGTCCCCATAACAAAGAATGACTTCTCCACAGTGGCATTTGAGCCTGTATTTCCTGGAAAGCAACCTTGATGTGCTTGTAGTCGTGTGACTCTGTGAAAGTGTCTTCAAAAAGATTTTACAAATGACATGACCTCTCTGTTGCCCCTCATACTTTTTCTGACTACTGTACTGTCCTTGTTTTCCAGCATATGTGAAGGGACAGAATGAGATAGACACTGTTGCTATTGTGGAGTTCTTATTTGAGGAGACTGAATTAGTTCGATGTCCTTTAGGGCTTTTTTTGGGTAACTCAGCTGGAAAAAGAACAGGAGTACTTGTGGCACCTTAGAGACTAACAAATTTATTAGAGCATAAGCTTTCGTGGGCTACAGCCCACTTCTTTGGATGCATATGCA
>NW_020664375.1:4656345-4662449 GCF_002925995.2 Terrapene triunguis
TACCGAACCCCTGCCCGCGGAGCACCGCCAAACACCCCCCGCCGACCGCCGCGCTGCCGAACCCCTCCCCGCGGACCGCTGTGCCAACGAACACCCCCACCGAGCGCTGCGCCGTCGGAACCCCCCCGCCGAGCGCCGCACTGCCCCCCGCCACCCCAAGATTGGCCGCCCCTTACCAGGTGCCGCCCCAAGCATGTGCTTGGTTGGCTGGTGCCTAGAGCCGGCCCTGACTGTAGATCTCCCATATGGTGTATTGGAGAGAGTTTATATTGCCACAGGTTCCATTTGGTTCACATTAGTATTATGAGTTTTAGTGGGTTTTCAATAACTGGCTCAGATCCCACTGTCTGTCTAGACTGCTCACATACACTTGATACAAAGAAGTTTGGCTTTGCCCTTTTCAAACTACAGTCAGAAAGGACAGACAGCTCTGGCCAGTATCCTAAGGCAGTACTTCCTGAAGCACGTAGAAGAATTTAATATTAAGCATTGTAATGACTAGGCCTGTATGAGATAATGTTTTGGCTATTTTAGTTGTAATAATTTACGCAACAAACATCTGATTCTTTTGTGGCTGGTGTTAACATTTGAAATTAGGGCTGTAAAGTGTGTCAAGAGAACTGAACTAGACGTCTGGTCATATTGTTGGAATCTATGTGGGAGAGGCGTCTGCAAACCACTGAAAAACAATTAAGGCCTTGAAAGTTTAAATAAAGGAGACAATGTAAGTTAAGGGCACAATTAGCATGTAGGAACAGCAGTGGGAAACGTCATTGCTACTACAAACTGAGCAGTGCAGCCTACACCACTG
Organism: Terrapene triunguis; assembly: GCF_002925995.2. NCBI lineage: Eukaryota > Metazoa > Chordata > Testudines > Emydidae > Terrapene > Terrapene triunguis. Next base: position 4,657,157 of record NW_020664375.1, read on the forward strand.
CAGACACAGTAGAGGTCTGTGGAACACAGCAACAACAGTTTTGTTAGAACAGTGCACTCAGAGTTCACATGGCAAGAGACAACCTTTCAAAACGTGTATGGACTGCTTTTGAAAACAACACTGCAGAGCCTCCGGTTGACAGCCAATACACATGTAAGAAAATCACCTTATTTGTAACTCTGGCATTAGGGGTGGGGAAGAGGAGCCCTGTGGCAGAGACTGTAAAACTAGTGTCCATCCTGATTTTATACAGCTTCAACTTTTTTTAAGTTCTAATTTTGAGTGTTTGATGTTGTTTATTAAATACAATAGTTAGGAACCATCAGGAATAAAATCCACGTATCCTTAGTCCAAATCTAGTGTCCTAGACACTAGATCACATTGCCACTCCACACAGGGAGCTCCAGGTGCAGGATATGGCCATCAGAGGAAAGTGCCACATATGGAAACAAATATAAAAGAAATTCCAAGGGGTTTTTGGTTTTGGAGATAGGGTTTTTTTGGTTGATTGTCAGGGGAGGATGGAAGGGAGATAAGAGCGAACGTATATCTGCGCATAAACTCTGATTAATTTAACTTTTTAATTCCCAACATATTTAAAAGTCATAGACACTCATTCTCACAAGAAGCAAGTCCAAGATGGTAGCCACAGTGTATTTAGTTGTAGCAATTTATTAGACAGAGGTTTTAAAACAAAAACATCTTCCATTAGGACCTGCAGGCTCATCTCTGAATTTGTAGCTATCGCGTGTAGGCTCCGCCCTGAGAGTAATTCCCTTTTCAAATAAGAGCTCGACTCTTTATTCTCTGCATGGAATTGTCTTTTCCTCAGATCTACCCTGCTAGCCAGCTACACTCAGCTGCAGATTAGATTTTTATCGGTAAATGTCATTAAACATCAATTTCACCATACACACACACAAACCGATGAAAAACGACTTTCATTGATAATAATAGAAATTTATAGATAGGCAAAGAAAGAAAAATGCTGCTTGAGAACTTATTAGAGTCAAAATCCAGTGATTTAGACTTTTGAATTAGGCATGTTACAAATGGACAAGTGAATGAATAGTAAAAACAGGTCTGAGTTGTTGATTTACGGCTATTTACTTTGTATATTTGGACACGTGATGTTGACAATTTGTGTTTTAACAGTTTATCAAATATAAACTTTTTGAATCTCAACACCTACTGTCATTAAATAATTGTCTGATTCCCCTACACATTTCCTGCAACTGTGAAAATTTAAATTGATAAGAACAGGAAAAAATGCTTAAAACCCATAATTTTGTTCAACTGTGAAAATGTAAATAGATAAAAATCTAAAAAATTGTTTTAAAATAAACCAATATTATCCATTGAAATTATTTCAAAAAATTGAATTCTGCCAAATCTAGCTATAGAGCGGTAACAATTCCTGTATTAAAATAGAAATGTCAAACATTAAACTAGGAAATACCCCAACAAGTACTTGCGTCTGGTTTACCCGGTCAGTTAACTGGGCTCTGTCTCCCCTGATCTGCTAGTAACCATAAAGGCCTTTTCCTAAACTGCTTGTCTGGCACTGCAATGGATGAATCCTGTTGGAAGCATCATATCCTGCCTTTGATCTATCGATTCAGGTGACCCAGAGAAAATCTTGAAAGCATAAAAAAAAAAAAAAAAGCATCCTGTGAGTCTCTTTTAAAACACAGTCTGATCAGGAAGGCAAGACTAGAGAAGATATCATCCAGAATCATTCAGCAGATGTCATCTGGAAGGAAAGCCGTTCAATCCAGGCCAAAGACTCCTGACTGAAATTAGTTTGACACCCAATTCTAAAGGGTAAAACAAATGGCAAAGTCTTCTCATCCTTTGGTGCCTGGGTGTGAGACGTGTGATGTGTCTAGTCAGTCAACAGAAGTATTCCGCCTCTCAGTTATGAAAAAACAGTCCTGGACATAGATGAGAAAGAGAATAAGTAGCGGCACCTTTAAACATTAATTTTGTGGTTCCAACAAGCACCAAGCAGCAGGAAAGGAGGATTAGTATCAACTCCTCAAAGGCAGAGTGTAGTGACTCACTATTTCAGGACCTTGTGAGTCACTTTTACAATATTACCAACAAGTCTGACAAAACATTGCCTTTGTATTAGATATTATGGGCAAACCCCAAAGCCAGACACCATTGAGTTCAGAGGCTGTTTGAAGTCCAGATCCAAGTTTTTCAGCATATGCTCCTCTCTACTTCCTATCATGATAATAATCAAGCTGGTTACCTATTTTTGTAGGCTTGGTCCTAGACCCGTTGAAGGGGCCCTATGGAATTAGTTCTGAGTTTTCACCTATGTTACTGAGTTCAGTTGCTACTTTCCAAAATGTCTCATGCCATTTACCAAAGCTCCTTACCTGCACTAGTGTCCGAGTAGAGAATTTTTGTTAGCCACAGTTCCACTGTACACAACGCTGCCCCCTTTTCCAAGGCTTTATAATTTGACCATGAGTGAATTCTGAGGCTAAAAACAGACATAACAGCTCAGCCCAGGAGGGTTTTTTCCCCCCTCTCCAAGTTTAAAACAGAATTTTAACTTATAACAAGTTATATAGATATAAAAAAGTAAAAAGAAACTGTTTCCACTAACAAAGTGAAAGGGGACATGCAATTAGGAAAAAGTTCACCTCACATAAAACCTAATTTACCGAAGAAACTAAGCATGAGAGGTGGAAAATGAAATTCATTTCACCAGCTCAAGGTCAGACAGCTGGGATCTGGAATGGTGGCCACAACCCTTCCCAATCCAGTACGATTTTACTTATGTTAATAGTCCCACTGGGCCTGTTCCTGCAGCCTTACACAAGCAGTCATTCATACAGTCACACTGAAGTCATCAGAACGACTTGCATGAGTAAGGATTTGCAATGTTGGGCTCCTACTCCTCCTTCACGAGAGATGTGTGTGCCTGTATAAATACATTTTCCTTCACTCTCTCTCTCCACCCTCCTAACAAAATAATAGTTCAGTGATGCCCTGGCTTTTCACTCATTTTCTATGACTCAATGTGAAGAACAGGCAGTCTCAATTTCATAGACTGGCCGAATTCCAAAGGGCATAAACATCACCTGAAACAGAGTGGAGTTTTCCCACACACAACCCCCGGTACCCTCCCCAGAATAATCCTTACTTTCACAAAACACTAGTAAATACTTGTTCTTACATAATCCAAGTTTTAAAATACAAAATGGCCGGGCAGGAGCTGCTGCCTTCTATCTACCCATATTTATATATCCCGGATAAACAGTTAGGATCTCACCCAGCGCCAAGCTGATTGGAGAGTCAAAAATTCACCCCTCCTCGGCTTTAGCGACTAAAAGGTAAATCCGAAGTAACACAACATAAATCCTACTCTAAACCAGCACCCTGGGCAGTGCTGCTCCTAGGGTTCCCTCCCTCAGAACCAACCAATGTGGGTATCCCAGACCCTAGCTCCCACTCCTTCTTATTCAGAGTGGAGGCTAGTGAGCCACACCTGCCCAGGAAAATCAGCCACAGGCAGCCTGCAACTCTCTGCAGGTTTCCAAAATCTACTACATGGGTGAGGCAACCACTGACTCCTGCCTCTCCCTTAAATCCCCCAGCCCTGTAATGTCTGAGACCTTCTGCCACAGGAGTGTACACCTTTCTGAGGCATTTGTGTGTCTTGACAAGGAAACAGCTCTTGGATTAAAATAAATCACGGCACATGTTGCGGCACATCATTCAGTACCTAGCATAATAGAACTCAGCATAACCTGTTGCAGTTAGATGGAAACTGGAACACTTCCTCACTGTACCATACCATCTGATTACAAACACTGCACATAATGGTGCAAAATCTTAGTTTATATTTTTAGAGCCTATGAAAAACTGTGAGGGCAATGAACTCCTCCTCCTAATGGCAAATTTTCCTGGACGAGGCTATCCGGATATTTAGAGATGCTTCGATTTCTACACTCTGTTGGCCACATCTCTTAAAGTCATACTCTCCAGGGAAGCAGAAGGAAATGCTTGCATGCAAGAAAAATATAACTCAGTACCAACAACTACAAAACAAAGGTTTGAATTCAGAGTGTCCACATGAGCTGGATTTTCCAGCTGTGCCTTTCAGTTTATTGCTGCCAGACAGTCACAATCCTTTGACTCCACTTCTGAAATTATTTTTAAATATGGAGTTTAAGGAGATAACAAAGCAAAGAGCAGGATGGTAAAAGCATTCTTCTTTCCAATATGGAACATAATAGTTCACAGAAAGTGGTATCCAAGCAACAGGTGTGAAAGGGGCAAGATATTAAAAGACTTGTTCAGTCAATTATCTCAGCCTGAACATGCTGCTAACTAATGTAATTGCACCCGCTGCAGAACACAGCTTTTTCTTACAGTTAAAAATAATCACAGTGTGTCAAAAAGCCATGTTAAGAACACAACCTCTAATGAAGCCTGAAATCTTCTAGATTCTCTTCCTCATCTCCAACACACATGCGCGCTCTCGCTCTCTCTCTCTCTCACACACACACACACACACACACACACACACACACACTGTACAAGGGTTTGCCGGGGCTCTACCCTATCCGGGGCGGTGGGGAGCCACACCGGCTCACTACACACCGTTGGGTTGGGGGGGTTCGTCCGGCCATGGGGGTCTCCCTCGGCAGCCCTTGCTGTAACCAGAAGAAACACGGTAAGCCCGGCCCTGGCTCAGGGCGGGGCAACAATGCTAAGTCAGGGCTCTGGCCCTCAGTCAGGGCTGAGCAAATAGCGGTACAAACCGTAGCTAGCCTAGGCCCTAGGTCAGGGCTGGGCAACAAACGCTGAGTCAGGAGCTCAGGCCCTCAGTCAGGGCTGAGCAATACCAATAGGTCCCAGCCTCCTCAGGCCAGGGAGAGGGGGAGACTGCCACCCACGAGTTGGGTGGCAGAGGGGACGCAGACCCTCCCACTCCACTGCGTCCCAGGCCGGGGCCCTAGCAGCGGCAGAAGACCCGCTGCTGTCAGTGGGGATCCTGGCCGCAACACACCGACATAGGCTCTGGCAGTGCTGCAGCCAGACTGGGGTCGGCTGCCCCCGGGCTACTTCCACACTCCCCCTCGGGGCCTACCTGGGTCCTGGTGTTGGCCTCTGGGGGATCCAGGACCATGGGTTCTCCGGGGCAGGGGTTGATCGGCTGGCCCGGCAACTCCTCCGGATAGCGGGCACAGGGCAGGCCCGGCAACTCCTCTGGATAGCGGGCACAGGGCAGGCCCGGCAACTCCTCCGGATAGCGGGCGCAGGGCAGGCC
>NW_020664375.1:4662459-4664257 GCF_002925995.2 Terrapene triunguis
AGGCCCGGCAACTCCTCCGGATAGCGGGCGCAGGGCAGGCCCGGCAAGTCTGGGTGGCCGCCTTGGGCTGCGGGGGTTTCCCAGTCGCGGGCTAGGCTAGAGACGTCTGGTCTCTCCGGCGGCTGGGCCTCTACTGAGCTCTGAGGCAAGCCTTTATACTTTCGGGTCGCCGCCTGACCCTCTGAGGGGAGGGCTCAGAGCTCCCTAGCTCCGCCCACTCCGGCCTCCGGACGGACTCTTTCCCCTCCGGGGCGGCGGGGAGCCACACCGCCTCACTACACACACACACACACACACACACACACACACACACACACACACACACACACACACACACACAGAGGAATAACTGAATGCTGTCACCTTCAGGTAGTACATCATTTTGCTCTTCAGTTCTCATAACCAGAGAAGTGGCTATGTAAAAATGGCACCATCTTACTCAACAAATCTGCTTTCTGTACACCATATACTCCACATCACATCCACCTGCTTCTAATGACAAAAATAAGTATTTGTTACTCTCGCAAGCCATTTTTACAAAGTTGGGCCTGGATCCTTCAAAGACTCAGGCATGTACTTGACTTACTCGCATGTCTAAAGTTATGTAGGCACAAAAGTCTTTGCAGAATTGGGCTTTTGGTTTAAGAGTCTAACTGCACCTTACAATATTATGATTAATGGTCTCCAGAGCAGAAGCACTGTGTTTTTCTCCATCAAAACAAGTAATGACAAAGGTGTGAAATCATAGTCTTGACCATACAACATTAAATGCCATACAGGCTTCCACCAGACTTCATTATGACATGGTGAGAATTATTATTTCCCTGCATGACATCTGCATTCTAACTCAAGCGTAGAGGCGATCTGCTGGAATATCGGGTGTGGGGAGAGAAGCGTCAGAAAAAAGATATGCCTCGCCCTCATCCAATCAGCAATCATTCCCTACTGCAAAGTGAGCCTTAACCTCAATAGGCTCAATTGCTGTTCAGACAGAACGTATGGAAGTAGCAAAATAACTGACAAATGGAACCCATGGAAATAATTTACTAAGATTATAAATTGACTTTTGATATGGTATCGAAAGACTAAGTAAATGCTTTAGAACATGAACAAGTGCAACTGTCAGATACGTGTGTCTTTATTATTATTTTTTTAGCTATACAAAGGGCCACATTGTCAAATAGGAACGTATAAGTTGCACCCACAAAACATGTGCATACATCCATTGAAGGCGTAAAATGAGTGACCACACGCAAATAGGAATGCCAGGGTAATTACATGTCACATGCACACAATGGGTATGTACACATAATGTATAGGCACAACCTCAGTGCCCATGTTTGAAAATGCATCCTGAAAAGTTAATTTAATTCTTCATATTACTCTCTTTATATATGGGGCACGCTTCCATTGTTACTTTGCTTTACTGTGCGCTTTAACATATAATTTTGCAGTGGGGTAGCTGGTTTACTAAGTGCTCTTAGGTGCAATTCTGCTGTGTCGAAGCACTAGCTTATTTGAAATCCTCAGGAGTCAAATCTTTCACTTTAATGCTGTGTACTTCGTTGAGCCTTAAACTTCCATGCCTCTTGATATAGTGCTGGAAACAAATTTAGCATAAGCAGCACTGCAGCTTCAGTGCTCAAGATTGGCTCTGTAAATAAAGCACTGGACTAATAGGTCTCTCTTAGGCCACGAATGCGGTTGGCAGGGACTATTTAAGCTTCCCACACACACAATTTAAGAGTGCATGTCATAACTATAAAGGGAAGGGTAACAGCTCTCTGTGTACAGAGAC
>NW_020664375.1:4664267-4821476 GCF_002925995.2 Terrapene triunguis
AGATAAGCTTAGAAGTTTTCATGCAGGCCCTTACATTTGAACCCTAAAGTTCAAAGTGGGGATACAGCCTTGACAGTGAATTATAGGTATCTGATTTGCATCTAAGCTGATTTGCATCAAAGCTCTAAACTTACCCTGGGCTTTGAGGTTTAGGGCCAGATTTTCAAAAGCACTCAGCTCCCATTTGGCTGCTTGTTTTGGTGTCCAAGCAGGAGTTAATCTCTTTTAGAAAACCTGACCTTAATGTACTCACAAACCCCAGCTTTTGTTCACAAAAGCTCAGCAAATATGGGCTGAGCTTATTCGCCCAGCTGGGGAGGCAGCCTAAGCTTTCCACCCTAAAGAGAAGAATGATGCTCTGGTGATTTGGGCTGCAGCCTGGGAGTTAGGAAATGTGGGTACAATTCCCTGCTCTGCTACAGACTGCCTGTGTGACCTTGAACAAGTCGCTTAGTCTCTCTGTGCCTCAGTTCTCCATCTCTAAAATAGGGATAATAGCACTGCTCTCCCTCACAGGGGTGTCGTGAGGCTAAATGAATACCTTAAAAATTGTGAGGTGTTCAGATACTATGCTAATGGGGGTGATATACGTACCAGAGATGAATAAACTGACCTTCTGTAAAGCACCTCTCCCCCCACAACTTCCTCATTTCAACATAGAACACTCTCCTTCTTTCTTACTTTAGATTAGGGCTGTCAAGCAATTAAAAAAATTAATCGCGATTAATCACGCTGTTAAACAATAATAGAATACCACTGATTTAAATATTTTTGGAGGTTTTCTACATTTTCAAATATATTGATTTCAATTACAACACAGAATACAAAGTGCACAGTGCTCACTTTATATTTATTTTTGATTACAAGTATTTGCATTGTAAAAAAACAACCAAAATGGTATTTTTCAATTCACCTAATACAAGTACTGTAGTGCAATCTCTTTATCATGAAAGTTGTACTTATAAATGTAGAATTATGTACAAAAAACTGCATTCAAAAATAAAACAATGTAAAATTTTAGAGCCTGCAAGTCCACTCAGTCTTACTTCTTGTTCAGCCAATCGCTCAGACAAACAAGTTTGTTTACATTTGCAGGAGATAATACTGCCCACCTCTTGTTTACAATGTCACCTGAAAGCGAGAACAGGCATGTTTAGCTGATGGACTCCTTTCAACAAAACCCCCAGACCACCCCTTGACACTAATAGAAGCAGGATTGGGCCCCAAATTATGAACAACAAAAGTCTTATATAACTTTGCTTAGTTACCATTTCCTTCAAATTTAGCCAATGCACAAGTTTTCAAAGAGATTTAACGGTCATGAACAAGTCATCTTTGAGCTAGAGGGAATTGTGGAATGTCCTGTAACTTGGAATCTATTTGACAATTTTGTTTGTACTTTACAGAAAATGTTCCCCTTTTGCGGCAGAGAAAAACAGGAAATTTCAATGCAAAGTTATAGGCTTGCTTAAATAAAACACTAGGAGCCAATCCTTCAGCTCTTTACTCTCATGGGTAGTCTTTTTCCTCATGCAGACATTCCCATTTCCTTGAATAGGAATTACTCTCTGAGTAAAGGTTACTTATGAGAAGTAGCTTTGACAGGAATGAGCACTTAGAATGGAAGCTGATGGCAAATGTAACTAAAAAGGGGCTACTGCCTCTCCATAATACAAACTGATATATTGTGCATATCATTTAAGCTCTCAATAGTGTTTTATATATATGGATTATAAAATACAGTGGAACCCCGCTATAACGCGATCATTGGGGTCCAAAAAATTCAATCGCGGTAAATGCGGGGTCGCATTATTGTGGGGTTCCCCTGTATGAATGAATTCTGTATGTATAATTTTGGACTGGCAGCTCATAGGACCCTTGTACTATCAAGAGAAGTTAAAAAAAATTTATTGATCTAAATTCATGGAGCACCAAGAAGAAACTACCTTTACTAAAGAAATCACATTATTATAGTAATGTATTCCTGCCTTCAGGGAAGAATATCTACCATTAAAATGTCAATAATTTCTTCCCTAATTGAATCTCCTTTCAGGTGAAATTCCCCTCATTATAACAATATTGCTTTTCTTCCAGGGTACAACTGTCTGTAATCAAATGATGATCTCCTCATTACACCAACCTAAACCAGGGTAACATTCTTAGTAAATATTTTACAGATTTGCCTTAAAGGCAAGAATAGTTCATTGTATTTTACTACAAACCACTGAAATCTTGAATATTGTAATAGAAATATTGTGAAAGATCTGGGAGCTTGGATCTAACTGTGCATTTCTCACTGTCACTAGATGGTGCAAAAGAGCAGCCTCATTTTTGTTCATAACTAAACCCTTTGATAATAGTTTATTAATTATATTATCTGCCAGTGTTAGATTATCTATTACAATAGATTTCATTTGTCATATGACAATTTTATATGGCTATATCATTCTAATTTGGTGGGGTTCTTTACCTCCAACAGTTTCTCAGTGATCATGTCTGTTACAGAGGTGCTTCTTCACCTAAAAATAGGTTTCTGTGAATTCCAGACACATCTCTTTCAAAGTGAAAGGCAGAACCTTGGACCTGGTCAATAATAAGCGTTTGTGTTTGCTTCTTTGCCCTCTCATGTCCTGTCTGTTCCTAACTTATGTAGTAAAAATGTCTAAGTAAAAACAAAAACAAAACAGGGTGGTTGTGATATTAAATACATTAAAGATTGTGCTGCACTTTGAGATCTGTTGATGAAAAATGCTAGCTAAGAGCTAGGTATTACTATTGTTAATTCTTCTCACTTTGATGCAGAAAATATCAGCTAATCTACACTACATAAACTAAAATGTATAGTTTATTGTTAAATTATTTAATACATGGAATATGGAGCACTTCATTTCTAGGTCATTGGTTTGGATTCAAGGTCAACTTTAACTAGGGATGTCAAACAATTAACAGAATTAATCACGATTAATTGTGAGATTTTAAAAGTTAATCACAATTAATCGCAATTTTAATCACACTGTTAAACAATAATAGAATACCAATTTAAATGTATTATAAATATTTTTGGATGTTTTTCTACATTTCCAAATATATTGATTTCAATTACAATGCAGAATACAAAGTGTAGAGTGCTACTTTATATTATTTTTTATTACAAATATTTGCACTGCAAAAAAAGATAAAGAAAAGTGCAATCTACAAGTCGAAACATGAAGGGGCATACGAATGTTTAGCACATCTGGCACATACCTTGCAACACTGACTACAACAGTGCCATGAGAATGCCTGTTCTCACTTTTAGGTGACATTGTAAATAAGAAGCGGGTAACATTCTCTCCCGAAAATGTAAACAAACTCATTTGTCTTAGCATTTGGCTGCACAAGAAGTAGGACTGAGTGAACTTGTAGTAGGCTCTAAAGTTTCACATTGTTTTGTTTTTAAGTGCAGTCATGTAAAAAAAAAATTGTTTGTAAATTGCACTTTCATGATCAAGATATTGCACTACAGTATTTGAATGAGGTGAATTGAAAAATACTATTTCTTTTGTTTACCTTTTTACAGTGCAAATATTTGTAATAAAAAATAATATGAAGTGAGCATTGTGCACTTTGTATTCTATGTTGTAATTGAAATCAATATATTTGAAAATGCAGAAAAACATCCTAAACTGCAATTAATCACGATTAATTTTTTAATCAAGTTAATTTATTTTGAGTTAATCGCTTGAGTTAACTGCAATTAATTGACAGCACTAATTTTAACTAAAATAGTTTATCATCAGATGTCTGTCTGTGGATCATGTGAATCGAGTTATTGATCTCAGTCCAGTTCATTGTGTCCACAGCACAATATCCATTACCCCAGTTGGTACGGAGCTCAAAGACATATAAGACCATCAGAGCCCATGCTTGAATACATGATTTCTGTCTCTCAGTTTGCCCATCCAGCATATTTAATCAGCACTAGATTGTCTAAAAACATCTTGTGTGTGTGATTTTTCTCTTCTGTGTAATCAAATGGAGCGTTCTTTTCCTGTCCATTTTATGACACATATTTGACCAATTTTGTGGAGCATGAATGAATTTGTGTGAATGGATTTTCCCCTGCACATTCTAATATCAAAGTCATTCTCCGGCTATTATACATTTCCTAGAGCAGCGGTTCTCAAACTTTAGCAACTCCAGGACCCCCATTTTGATTTTAAATTTTTCAGGGACCCCTAAGCTACACAATAGAATGGGGATTTAGAAGCAAATTAGCAAGGTCTTGCTCAGACAGTGCACAAAAATGTGTCATTGATTTGCTGTCTAGCTGCCTTTGAACCCTGCTAAAGTGAGTGAGAATTTTATGCCCTTGAGCTCCTATATCCCCATCAAACCAATGAGACAGCTGATCCACCTTTCCTTATGTAATCCTTATTTAAAAAGACCAGCCATGGGCTAAAAATGTAAGAAACCATTTTCCTGTAACAACAACTATATAAATGGGGATACCAGGCCAAGACACTTATTTCAGTGATCCAGTACTCTGGTCTATTTCAGAGATTTGGGGTTAATTCTCCACTGTGCCCAAGTGGAAAGATCCCCCAAGGACCTTAAGCCAGTTGAGAACTGGGTATATCAGAGCCTAGCTCTGCCTCCTCCCCTTCCCTCACATGCTCTGTCTCCGAGAAGCCTTTGCTTTCCCTTATGCCACACAGTGGGTTCTGGCACAGTAGATGGCAGATGCAGAAGGCAGCAGAAGAACCATCACTGCCACTGGGGAGATTCCTTTGGCTCAAGTTCACTCTGTGCTGCAGAGAGCTGTCCCTTAAGTCTGTAATACCAGGGATGGATACTGGTGTGATCATCTTACACCAAGTTTATCTCCTGTCACCACTGACCTACTTCTTTCTGTTTGGCTTTGGGAGCAGAGCAGATCTATTGCATCTCTCCACCAGACACCAGGTTCTCCTTAGCAGCCCAGCTTTTGGTAACTACAGTACAATCTCGCTAATCCACACTTTGCTCACTGCCATAAAAAAAAAAAAAAAAAAGATTTCTCCCCGCTTTTAGCAGACATCTCACTGTTGCATGCTCTCATCTCACTGCTTTTAAAGCCTTTTACTATGCACACTACAAAACACTACTGTACTAGGAACTTATTATTATAATTAAAATTACACTTGGCAAATAAATGAATAAAGTAAATTTTGTCAGGCGCTACTCATGCTTGTTTATTATGATTATTGTGTTGGTTCACTAATTTGCTAAAAGAAGTGATTCAGTGATTTGTCCCACTCCATGTCTGTTACCACAGCTCGTTCTGCTGCCTGTTGCACTCCTATGAACAAGCTGCTATCTGGCTAAAGGGCCATGTTATTTATTATGAGGATTATTTATTAGGGTTTTTTGCATTGTTTTTTCATAACACTCATCAATGATAGATTGCTCAATCGCTGACTATCTGCCAGGGTACCATTTGGTGCAATTAAATGACACTCACTATATATATTTTTAATATATACCTTTGTATTTTACCTTCTTAAGAGACACATTCGAAATGTGCTTTGCGAAGGTTAGGACAGCATGTGCTCAGTTCCAATAGGACACCTATTGCGTTGCTCAGTCACTTCAGTTATACATTTGACCTGCTGGCTTTATGGCTTAAGCCTTAAATTTCTTTTTTCATTTTAGATTTTGGTTACACTAAAGTGCAGGGAACAAACAATAACTAACTAAGTTTGCTGAGGATTTCTGGAACAGTGCAAGGCATAAGATATTTTTGCAGCAGTACAGAAAATGAATTAAATCTACTAGGCCAATTTTACCCCTGGTAAACAGATTAATTATACCCCTAGCTTTCAAAGTGCAACAATGTGCCATATCTTTCAATACCTCACTGTATACAATACAGTATAGCATACCTTCCAATACCCCACTGTACACAATATACCATACCTTCCAACCCACCACCGTATACATTACAGCATACTTTCTAACACCTCACTCTGTATACAGTATTTTCAGAGCTTGTAACTTATAAACTGAGGTATCCACGTATTGTAATAGAAATAATCTTGAAGTATGTATCCATATAACACTCAGCCACTGCAGGGATGGGTGCAGTAAGGTGACACTCAGGATCACTGCACACCTGTTGTCTACTTTGCACCTGGTGGGAGAGAGCAGCTAACAACACTTTGTCCTTATCCTTTCTTGGTAAACTCTTTGCAGTGACAACATTGCCATCAATGCTACTTTCTGTATTTCCAATGTGAGCTGGAAGTGGCTCTCTTGTTACATAGCACAACCACCAAAATGCTACTATGGGAATAGGGCGCATACGCTGTAGACCTACAGTAAACCAATCTAATGAGGTGCCACCTCAGAATGTGCTGCTAAAGGCATAGCGTGAAAGGAGTCCATCAGCTAAACATGCTGTACAGCTCTTCCAGCGTTAGATACAAATCACACTCCCAGAAAAACAGGAGAGGGGTTTGTGGCTCTCTGAGGAGCCTACAGTCTGCAACTGCTTCTGTCTCAAGGCTATGAGAGAGGGTGAATAATGAAAACCAAAAGACACATTACTGGAAAACACACCCACAGCCCTGCTTACTATACAATAGAGCAACTTCCCCCTTTAAGGCCTATATCTAAGGGAAGAATGGAATGTGGGGATATGACATTGACCCACACTGTCTAGACTAGGAAATAGCTTGTATTGAAATAGATTGTAGTTCAAGCATGTTTGCAAACACGTTTTTAAACACTGCCTATTTTCCCAGTTTAGACCCACCCATTCAGAAAAGGGGCAAGGAAACAAAGGGCACTGGGCATGTTAGGAAGTCCCAATTCAAACCACATGAGCATCCAACCAGAGAGCTCAAGCAGTTACACCCCAGCCCAGAGAACTCAGCTGGCCTTGAACTGCTCTTGTCAACCCCAATAGTAGGGGCCTTAGCAAGGTGAAGTTCACTTGTCTGCAGACACGATGGCATGAACAGAAAATCCCTGGCAATTGTGGTCCTAGGGGAATCATCATGTGAGGAAAGAAATCCAGGGTATTTTAATTCTGACCTGGGATTCTGGGTGGGAGGGCAATGGAGTGAGCAAGCATTCATCCCTGGGCTACCACTACATACACAGACTCTGCCCCACTCTTCTCCTACAAGCCAGAGAGGTGCTCAGTGCTTCCCTTTGTTTCAATCTTTTAAAAAAACAACAACAGTGAATTTAGTGCAGGCAAGAAGTGCCAGACTCACTGACCTAGAGGCCAAATCGTGTACAGCCCTGAAGGGCTTGGAAATCCTCACCCCTGTGCCTTGATGATGCCTCCCCCAGTCTCCCACAGAAATCCCCCATTCCCCATGGGTTGATTTCTCCCCCAAACATCCCCACCATCACTAGCCCCTGGCTCTGCTGCTCCCCCCATGCTCCCCCCCAGACGCCCATTCAGGCCACATGGCTCTTCTCTTTCTTGCTGCAGCCACCCCCCAAACAGACTACCAGCCCTGGCCTATGCTGCCTCCCCCCATGATGATCATCCCCGGTGTCCCTGGCAGCCCCCCTTCCTTCCTGCTCCTTCCCTTCCTCCCTCCCCTGAGCCTTCCCATTTTGCCCTGTAACTGCAAGAAATAAGCGCCCCTTTTTGCTCACTGGGCAGGCAGCAGCAAGCAGAGTGACTCCAGCGAGCTCCTCTCCTTGGCAGATACCTGAGCACAGCTGTAACTGGGTGGGTGGGACAGGAGAGGGACAGCTTCCCCCCTCCCCCTCTGGAATGTGCCCCCTTCAGGGTGTCTGGAGAGGGGCATGTGACTATTCCTGCCCCTCCCTAGAATCACCCCAGGGGGGAGGAGTTGATCAGTGGGGTCCGCAGAACCCCTGGAGCTCCCTCGGGGACCCCCAGGGTCCGCAGACCCCAGTTTGAGAAATGCTGTCCTAGAGCTCTTATATTATCTGGGTAGCTTTTAGGTAGGAGTGATTCCCAGCTCACATAGATGCCCTGCACTAGCTAAAAATAGCAGGGTAGCCAGGGTAACATGGGCAGCGGCTTGGGCTAGCTGACAGAGTACCTCAGGGGTCCAGGCAGGTATGTACTCCAGTACCTAGCCAAGCTGCGGCCCATGCTACCCTCTCTACACTCCCATTTTGAGCACAGAAGCTCGAGCAGAACTAGCACAGGTATGTCTACATCAGGTGGGAATCACATGTCCCAGCTCAAATGTAGATGGAGCCAGAAAAAGGAGAAGGACCCCTGCTGCTTCAAACAGAAGGGGAGGCTGTGTCAGGGTATGTCTAAACCTTATAACCTCAAATTACTTTAATCTGGTCCCAGCCTCAACTCTTTGAACCACCATCAGGAAGCTGATACTAGACCATCAGGCAACTAAAATAAAGTATCAACCTTGGATACCATATTTATTATGTGTGTTACAGCTGCGTAAGGCCCCTCCCTGATCTCGAGGTGATTAAAATATAAAACCAACAGATAGGGAGTAAAGAGCTTACAGCTCTGCACACATTCTGTGTTTACCCCACTGCTCTTTGTCAGACGTCCCAAAATATAATAAAGCTAACACATTAATACTCAACTCTAAATAGGCTGAGATCCTGGCCCGGTCATTATTTTGATGTAATTCTGGTGCGTTACAGTGATCCATGCATGACAAATACATTAGAGAGTTTATTCAGATGATGGTGCCATAAACTTCTACTCACAGCGTATTCTTGTCACACATGTTAAGCGTGGTCAGCTCTTTTTATGTCATTTCTAAAAAACTTCCAGGCAGGAAGTTATCCAAAGCTTTCCCTCTGCTTATTAGATAGTTTATTACATTCCCTTTTATATTTACTGTAGTAGAACTCCTTAGCTTAGACAAACAACTTTTAATGATATTAAATACACAGGGTCCTATCATGCCATCTGTTTTTAAGCAGGACTCCTTTTTGAAGCCAATGTGGGGGCATTTTAAAAGGTTGAGGGCAGGATATGGCCCCTGGGTATTCGGGTATTCACATGCAGTGGGTGAAGTAGAGCAAAATGGGAGGGGAAGCTCACCACTTTTGCTGGTGGTTGTAATGAGTGTATGGTGATATGAAGTGGGAAGAGAATGCGGACAAGAGAAAAAGTGTGTTTGAAATGAACTCTTGTCCCCAAGGACACTCCTAGCCAACTAAGTACAGTGTGTGTGCAGGTGTGAAAGCAACGTGTGGGGCTGTAGAAGGGCAAACCCCTGATGCTCCAATCCCTGTAAATGCTGTCATTGAAATTTGGTCAGGCTGGAGAAGCTGAATGGACAAAAAAAAAATGGAGATATCCTATCCCCTAGAACTGGAAGGGACCTTGAAAAGTCATCAAGTCCAGCCCCCTGCCTTTACTAGCAGGACCAAGTACTGATTTTGCCCCAGATCCCTAAGTGGCCCCCTCAAGGATTGAACTCACAACCCTGGGTTTAGCAGGCCAATGCTCAAACCACTGAGCTATCCCTCCCCCCATATTACACATAGTAGTGTAATAAAAAGAAATAAATAAAAGACTGTTTTATGTGAAAATTGAAGCTTGTGAGCCCCTTGGAGTAGGGCCTGTCTTTTTGTTCTGTGTTTTATAATGCCTAGCACAGAAGGGTCTGGGCCCATAATTGATGCTACAGTAATACAAATAATAAATAAGAACCATACATATTCTGAGCTGGGTGAAACCACGCTCTGGGATGAGTTAACATCCGATTGAGAGGTGTGAACTCGCCCTTCAGTTAATATAACTGTAAGCATAAGCCCCCACCTAAGACAAAACATGTGTGGGAACCCAGGTTCAGTATCATTTTGGGAAGAAGGAAGTGTGCATGGGGGGTGGGAGGAAGAGAGAACATATAGAAACTAAGAACAGAGAGAGCAAAAGAGGCAAGAAAGCCAAGCAGGAGCCTGTACGCAGAGTATGACCCTGGAAAAAGCTAGAGGGCTTTTGGGCCTGGTGTTGCTAAAGAGGTTTGGGGGCTGTAAGCTAAGAAACTGCTCCTTTTGTTCTTGGTTCCTTCTGCATTCAGAGAAGCAGGGCTCTGTACATTCCTTGTAAATAAACAAGATTGCATCAAAGAGAACACCAGTCTTCATCCATTTCTAATTCCAACCGGAACACACCCAGGGCCCTGAACTCTGACTAGCTGCCTGGGTCAAAAAGATGCAACTCTGTGGCAGGGACGATCTTTCTGTTCTATGTTTGTACAGCAGCTAGCACAGTGGAGTCCTGGCCTATGATTGGCTCCTAGGTGCTACAGTAATACAAATAATAAATGATCATATATTTTGATTGTGTTCCTTTCCCCCCACCTTTCAGGTGTTTGTTGTCTTAGGCTTGGTCTACACTAACCCCCCCAAATCGAACTAAGGTACGCAACTTCAGCTACGTGGATAACGTAGCTGAAGTTTGAAGTACCTTAGTTCGATCTTACCTCTGTCCACACGCGGCAGGCAGGCTCCCCCGTCGACTCCGCAGTACTCCTCTAGCTGGAGTACTGCAGTCGACGGCGAGCACTTCCGGGTTCGACTTATCGCGTCCAGACAAGACGCGATAGTAGAACCCAGAACTTCGATTGCCAGCAGCCGAACTAGCGGCTGGGTATAGACGTACCCTTAGACTGTGAGCTGTTTGGGTAATGGAGGTATGTGGTGTGGACGCATTCATTTTTAAATCAACCTAACATGGCTAAATTCGACCTAACCCCATAGTGCAGACCAGGCCTAATTCTTAAGTTTCAGAGTGGTAGCCGTGTTAGTCTGTATCAGCAAAAACAATGAGGAGTCCTTTTGGCACCTTAGAGATTAACACATTTATCTGGGCATAAACTTTCGTGGGCTAAAACCCACTTCATCAGATGCATGAAGTGAAAAATACAGGAGCAGGTACAAATACATGAAAGGATGGGGGTTGCTTTACCAAGTGTGAGGTCAGTCTAATGAGATAAATCAATTAACAGCAGGATACCAAGGGAGGAAAAATAACTTTTGAAGTGGCAAGAGAGTGGCCCATTACAAACAGCTGACAAGAAGGTGTGAGTAACAGTAGCCAAACCAGACAGTCTCTACGCAAAAGAATAAAGGGACACAAATCTGACATCAGGAATCATAACATTCGAAAACCAGTAGGAGAACACTTCAATCTCTCTGGTCACTCAATAACAGACCTAAAAGTGGCAATTCTTCAACAACAAAACTTTTAAAACAGACCCCAATGTGAAGCTGCAGAACTGGAATTAATTTGCAAACTGGATACCATCAGATTAGGCCTGAATAAAGACTGGGAGTGGTTGGGTCATTACAAAACCTAAACTTAATTTCCCCAATACTAATTTCTCCTTACTGTTACTCACACCTTCTTGTCAATTGTCTGTAATGGGCCACTCTCTTACCACTTCAAAAGAGATTTTTCCTTGGTAAAGCAACCCCCATCCTTTCATGTATTTATACCTACTCCTGTATTTTTCACTTCATGCATCTGATGAAGTGGGTTTTAGCCCACGAAAGTTTATGCCCAGATAAATGTGTTAATCTCTAAGGTGCCAAAAGGACTCCTCATTGTTTTTGCTGATACAGACTAACACGGCTACCACTCTGAAACTTAAGAATTAGGCCTGGTCTGCACTATGGGGTTAGGTCGAATTTAGCCATGTTAGGTTGATTTAAAAATGAATGCGTCCACACAACCAACCCCGTTCTGTTGACCTAAAGGGCTCTTAAAATTGACTTCTGTACTCCTCCCCCGCAAGGGGAGTAGCGCTAAAATTGACTTTGCTGGGTCAAAATTGGGGTAGGGTGGACGCAAATCGACGGTATTGGTCTCCGGGAGCTATCACAGAGTGCTCCATTGTGACCACTCTGGACAGCACTTTGAACTCCGATGCACTAGCCAGGTACATAGGAAAAGCCCCGGGAACTTTTGAATTTCATTTCCTGTTTGGTCAGCGTGGCGAACTCAGCACAGGTGACCATGCAGTCCCCCCAGAATCATAGAGCGTAGAATGTTTCTACGCTCTCCCTATCATCTCCATCCCTGAGGTTATTGCAGATTAGAAGGCAAAAAAACCACACTCACGATGACATGTTTTCCGAGCTCATGCAGTCCTCCCACACTGATAGGGTACAGCTTAATGCATGGAGGCATTCAGTGGCACAGGCCAGGAAAGAATTAAGTGAGCGTGAAGAGCGGAGGCAGGACGTGATGCTGAGGCTAATGAGGGAGCAAATTAACATGATGAAGCGTCTGTTGGGGCTGCAGGAAAGCCAACAAAAGCACAGACCCCCACTCCATCCACTGTATAACCGCCTGCCCTCCTCCCCATGTTCCATAGCCTCCTCACCCAGACACCGAAGAATGTGGTAGGGAGGCTCCGGGCGCCCAGCCACTCCACTCCAGAGGATGGCCCAAGCAACAGAAGGCTATCATTCAAACAGTTTGATTTTTAGTGTGGCTACAATAAGCAATGTGGCCTAGTCCTTCCCTCCTCCCCCACCCCATCCAGGCTACCTTGTCCGTTATCTCTTTTTTTTTTTTTAATTAATAAAGAAAGAATGCATTGTTTCAAAACAATAGTTACTTTATTTCAAAGGGGGGGAGGGTGGTTGGCTTACAGTGAATTAAAATCAACAAAGGGGGCGGGTTTGCATCAAGGAGAAACACACAACTGTCACTCTGAAGCCTGAGCTCATCGCTAGGGAGCAGGAGAGCAGAGTTTCAGCGGAAGCGGTGGATGATGACGGTTAGCAGTCCTACTGCAATGTCTGCTGCCAGCAGCACCCAGGAGACCAGTATGGATGATGGTTAGCAGTCCTACTGCACCGTCTGCTGCGAAGGCAAGGAGCTGCTGCTGTGTAGCAATGCCAGCTGCTGCAGGTGCTTCTGTGTCGAATGCTTGGAGGTCCGGGTAGGGCAAGGTACCTTGGCCAAGGCAAAAGAGCAAGAGCCCTGGAGCTGTTACATGTGTCAACCACAGAAGTGCTATGGGGTGTTATAGCGCCAAGAGACTGGAATGTATGGCTGCAAGACTTCTTCACCAGCGACAAAGGACAGAAATATGATGCACCTAAAATCTAAAAAGGCCTGTACATTTCCCAGAGTAACTATCCTTGATAACAGAATGTCAATGATTGCATTGGCTACTTGAATCACAGCAGCTCCCACAGTAGACTTGCCCACAACAGCAGTGGTGACGGTGAGCTGAGCGGGCTCCATGCTTGCTGTGGTATGGTGTCTGCACGGGTAATCCAGGAAAAAAGGTGCGAAACCATTGTCTGCCGTTGCTTTCACAGAGGGAGGGGCGACTGACGACATGTACCCAAAACCACCCACAACAATGTTTTTGCCTCATCAGGCATTGGGAGCGTAACCCAGAATTCCAATGGGAGGTGGAGACTGTGGGAACTGTGGGATAGCTACCCACTGTGCATCGCTCTGTAAGTCGATGCTAGCCACAGTAGTGAGGACGCACTCCGCCGACTTAATGAGCTTAGTGTGGACATATGCAATCGACTAAAATTGATTTCTAAAAATCGATTTCTATAAAATCAACCTAATTTTGTAGTGAATCAAAATACTTGATTGGCTAAACCTTCTAATTAGAGATGGGGCTTCTAAAGCCTTAGATCTCAAATCTCTGTGGAAATTTTAATCTGGAGCTGAACTTTGCGGTTTCTCCATCTCTATGAAGAGCTGAACCAAATCTCCACAGACGCAAATATCCCCATACTTTAAAAAAGTTTCGATCCAGACCTGAACTTTTTAGGTCAGGGCCATATCTGAATGTCACATCGCTTTGGTGGGTGGGGAAAGATACTGCTTCTGCTTCAGATTCCTCCTGCAAATTATTTAGTTCCTGGGGGCATTAAACTAGCAGGTATTTTTCTCTTTATTGTTTTATAATTGAAATTATGTAAAGTAAACCAATGCAACAAAACTCAAGCCCATTGATAACTAAAGGTTATTGATATTTTATTTCAACTGAACCAACAGGAATATAAATTAATTCACATTAACAGTAAAACAATACATTTTGATAGTTCAGCACAAATTAATGTTTTGATTCTTCCAGTGCCTAATTTGGATGGAAAAGTGGGAGAGGAGGCTGAGATATTTTAAATGAAAATAAAAGTAAGATCTCATTTATTTTAAGTGTGACACCTTACTTACAGATTGGGCCAAGTTCTGCCATCGTCAAGCAAGACTCCCACTGACATCAGCGGGAGCTTTGATCAATTAAAAACAATAAAATCCAGGTCTTGTATGTCTTCAATAGAGTGTTCTGTGCTTCTTGTCTGTACCCAGGGCCGGTGCTACTATTAAGGCGAACTAGGCGGTTGCCTAGGGCGCCAAGATTTGGGGGTGCCAAAAAGCAGTGCCCCCAATTTGTTTTTTACAGCGTTCCTCCCCGAGTGCGCGGTCGCCACTCCACTTCTCCCGCCTCCCAGGCTTGCAGCGGCAATCAGCTGTTTGGCACTGCAAGCCTGGGAGGAGAATTAGAGAGAGGGCGGCGTGATCGGGGACGTGCAGAGGTGAGCTGGGGTGGGGAGCTGCTGCACGGCTCCCCGGGGGGGAGCTGCCGTGGGAGGGGGCACCTGGGGGGGGCAGGGAGCTGCCACAGGGCTTGGTGGGGGGGCGCAAGGTGGAAGTTTCGCCTAGGGCGTGAAACTTCCTTGCACTGGCCCTGTCTGTACCACGTATCTGTCTAATTCATCCTTAAATTTTTTGCCTCAAGAAAATACAGAATCCTCCTACATTAATAAATTAAACATGTTAAACCATTTCCACCATCCCCATCATTAAGCATCTTCACGTTTTTCTATTATGATAGCAGCTAATGAAAAGAAAAACTAACAATAACAAAACCAGAACATTCACTATCCCAGCATAAGTTAAATCAGTTAGCTGGCAATTAATTTAGACATCAGAGTTGCTGAGTAAGGATTGGTGATGTGGATTTTAGATGCATCTATTTGCAGCTTTAGTGTCACAGGATATGTTTTATCCTCATGCACAATCCTTAGTTTTTACCTATAGCAGGGATGTGTCTGCCCTTTCTACTGAAATTTTTTCTCTTTATCTTTTTTCTAGTTCTGTGAAGAAAGGGCATTCAGTATCCAGTATCACTACTGGTGGTTTACTAAGGCAAAACTTACACTAAAACCTTTCATCAAAAAAAACCTCACTTAGCAATAACTTAATTCAATTAGAAAAAGGGTATAGTTATGTACACAAATGCAACAAGGTTTCTTTTCATCACCTAAGACCCTTGTACTGTTATCTTTAAAAAAAAGTTGTGCCTCCAAAAGCAAAAATCTCCCAATATATTTATTTATGTGGAATAATCATAATACCAGACTAACAGCAAAGTTCATTTGGTTGTCAGTATTTTATAAACTATATATATATAAAACTTTTGAAAATACCTGTTTTGTGGAGTTTTGAAAATAAATTATTTAATTTTATAACAGGTTTGTAACACTGATAGATACATACATGAGATATACAAACACAACGTTGGATATATACTTCTGTGTTATATATATGCATGCAGACAGTACTGTGCACCAGCTATAGTACTGTGTGTATATAAAGCAAGATATGATAGACCGCAGCCTGTGCATAGCACATGTGATACAGTACAGGATAATTATAATACAGACATTTCTTTTAAAAGCTGCTTCTTTTGTTTTCAGTCTGTAAACGAAATTGACAACAGGTTGGAAAACTAAAGACCGTTGCTGCTCTTCTGGCATGAACTTAACTCTAAAACGGGGAGGCTGGCCTTGATACAGCCAGCATTGCAAAACACACACACACACACCCCTTAGGTGCTGGATAGTTCATATAATCTCTACGAACTCTCAGGGCTGGAATTTCCTTGGCAGATTAATTTCAAAAACGCTTCCCCCCGCGCCCAAAACCTCTCCCTGGAGCGTCCACCAGAGACCCCTGCAGGAGACACACTCACCACGCCCCGTGCGGCGAGCCCCGCCCAGCGCACCGCCTGGTAGCGCTAGACCAGCTTGTCCTTCGCCGGCCCGGACGGCACACCCACGTGCGATTACTGCTGCCGGGCGGTCCTGCGTATGGTCCATATAGACACAGCATGGCCCAGGGAGAGCCGGTGCTGGTCCTGTCGGACACAGACAGCGCAGAGGACGTGGAGGAGGTGGAGCCCAGCTTCTCTGGAATAAGTGAGCAAAGGAAATGACTGGAGCCAGTCTGGGGCTGCAATGCCTTTGTAACCAGAGGGTTGTCAATGACACGGTCCAGGCGATGGTAGGGGTTGGATTGGAAGCAGCGGGGGGCTGCCCAGTCCCTGAATGCCTGATGCTCTCATGACTTCTGGAGAGAGAAACGATGAACTTTCAACTTCCTCCCCTCTTGGGAAAATTGGAAGGGACGCTCAGTACCAGCCTGTGGGCATAGGAGAGAATGTGTCTGATTTAAAGTTAGTTCAGCCCTGGGAAACGTGAGCGTGCTGCCATGGGTTACAACAGACATGTCAATCCATAGGAGGGAGGGTTGGGCCACTCTGCACATTAGAATAATAAATAATCTTTCCCCCACTTCAGCTAACTGTGCATGGATCAGCTATATAAATACATGACTTCTCAGCTGTTTGAAGAATCCAGTGAATGTGGGTGGGCTAGACTGGTGTTTCCAAAAGTATGGAAATAGAAATTGCAAAAGTTCAGTGATGTAACCTGGCTATAGTGACAGGTTTCAGAGTAGCAGCCATGTTAGTCTGTATCCGCAAAAAGACCAGGAGTACTTGTGGCACCTTAAAGACTAACAAATTTATTTGAGCATAAGCTTTCGTGGGCTACATCTTGCATCCGAAGAAGTGGGCTGTAGCCCACGAAAGCTTATGCTCAAATAAATTTGCTAGTCTAAGGTGCCACAAGTACTCCTGTCCTTTTTGCTGGCTATAGTGGTGTTTCTTGCTTAGAAAATCTCAGTACTGCTAAAAGTGGAGTTACTGTCCAAGAAACTGATGGTCGCTTGATTTTTTTCCCCTCAAGCGATAGAGCTGCAAGATGAAGAAAGCACTTCTTCTGATGTGATATCTCTTGACTCTCTTGAAGAAATAATGCCTGCTACACTCTCAAGCCCCAACAGAGGTATCAGTGTTTTCAGAAGGAATTCACAGTATGTTGACACGTTTACTCTAGACTTTCTTTAAAACATTGCAGCAACTTGACCTGCAGAGTGTGTGTCTACTAAAGTAGCATACAATTTTACACTTGTGTGCACGAGTCAGTGAAGTTATTTGATCTACAAAAAGGAAACACTAGAGCAAAACTATAGGACTGATCCTCAAAGCCAGCTGTAGGCAGAACTCACATGGATTCGAATGGGAGTTCTTCATGGGGAGGGCTTGAAGGATTGGCTCATAAATTTCTCAGGGAACTCTTGTTTGTCTAGCAGAAAATACAGGGTGTGCCAACTCTTAAGGATTGTTGCTCTTCAAGTTTTTGAAGAAATAAACAATTAGTATTATATTTTGTTTTCCCCCAGATCTTATTGCACATGAAGTAAATGAAAACCAAAGGAGTATTGAAGGTGAGTAATCAAATTAAATTACTGAAAACCAATAGGCCATTTAGCCATGTGGCTAAATTTCCATGTCACACTGCATATTAACCAATATGACCAAAAAAATCAAGTGTCCAACTTAAAAGCAATATCCAAAAATATCGGGTAATCAAACAAACATACATTAAGAAGAATTTGGCATACAATGGCTGCCCTAAAGGATTGGGATTACAGTCACCCTCACGTCTGTTTCACTAATTTAAATCTGCCCCAGGTTGGTAGTTCCTGAAAGACATTACCATTTGGTGGTTTGCTGGCCTATAGGAAATGATTTGGTGGACTTACACCAGCATCTAATGGACTCATCACAAGAACTATCAGCAAAATTGACATGAACTGGCAGTTTTGAAAGAGAAAATGAAAGCTGAACGGGCACAGAGACTGCACTGCCTTGTCGCTGCTAGTGGTGGCCCTTCAAGGATCATTTGTGGGTGTGTTAGGCCAGCCCTCAGATAGAACAGAGGCTGGCATGATGCTGAATAGATCGGAAGCAAAACGAAATTGTCTGGCTTCGTCTGCATCCGACGAAGTGGGTATTCACCCACGAAAGCTCATGCTCCAATACGTCTGTTAGTCTATAAGGTGCCACAGGACTCTTTGCTGGCTAAAAGAGATGCACGTGTTTTTCTTTAGATCAGAAAGCCTCATTGAAAATCTAGCCCTTAAGAACAAATCCTGTGATTTGGAAGTGTTGGCAGGTCTCTAGCAGGCGACCTTGACAGAAATGGCTCACAGGCAATGTCCACAGGAGCGGTGTGAAAATTCTCAGGTGGAAGTGGATCCTTGCATTGACAGTGTTTTAAATAGTCTGTATTAAAAACACAATGTCCCTTTGGCTTTATTAGTAACATTGAACTTTTTCCTATCCTTTCTGCTGTGCAGATGAGGACCATAGTCTTAAAACTCTTCTTTAGAAAGCATTAAAGAATATTTGTCACTGTTTTTCATTTCTAACTGGTGTGCTGAACATGTAATAATAAGAGTTACTAATCTGGGAATGTCTAGCCTCTCAGGTTTCAGAGCAATGTCTAGAGCATTCTGCATCTTGTCCAGAAGAAATAAGTGAGAGAGGCTGAAATTAAACAATACTAGATTTTGAGAGAGGACATTCTTTGTGTTTTATAGAAATCTGCATCTGCTGTGGCAGTTTCCAGATTCATACCCAGCATCCCTTGTTTCACGGAGGAATTTGTACTCCATGTACGGTTAGTAGTCCATATGGCTCAATAAGGCAGCCCCCCTGCCTATTATCTCAGCTGGAAGTGGATCCCCTGAAGCAGGGGCGGCTCTGGCTTTTTTGCCGCCCCAGGCAAAAAAGCCTCCGGCCACCCCCCCACCCCGCAAGGGGGGGGGAGGCGGCCGGAGCCCTGGGAGGAGGGCGGCAAGCCCCGGCCGGGGCTCGGCTCTCCCCCCCGGCGGCCAGAGCGCAGGGGGCAGGGCGGCGAGCCCCGGCTGGGGGGGGAGGGCGGCTAGAGCACCGGGGGGAGGGCGGCGAGCCCGGCCGTGGCCCCGCTCTCCCCGGCGGCCGGAGCGCCACGCCGCCCCCCTCCAGGTGCCGCCCCAAGCATAAGCTTGGTGGGCTGGTGCCTGGAGCCGGCCCTGCCCTGAAGTCAATGAGACACTTCAGAAACATCGTCTATTTAATTTATCCAAGAGACGGTCAGAGGTGACTTGATCATAGTCTGTAAGTACCTACATGGCAAAAGATTTCTGATTGTAGATGACTCTTTAATCTAGCAGAAAAAGGGATAATGACATCCAATGGTTCAGAGGTGCTGGAACAATTTGTATAGTGGGGGTGCTGAGAGACATTGAACCAAACTGTAAACCCTTATATAATGGAAACCACTTCAAGCCAGGGGGTGTGGCAGTACCACCACACACATCCCAGCCCAACACCCCTAGTTCCAGCACCCATCCAATGGTTGGAAGCTGAAGATAGACAAATTCAAACTAGAAATACGGTGGACATTTTGAACAGTGAAGGTAATTAACCATTGGAACAACTTACCTAAGGATGTGGTGGGTTCTCCATCATGTGAAGGCTTTAAATCTAGATGGCACAACTTTTAAAAAAGATATTCTGTAGCTCACACAGAAGCTATGGGCTTGATGCAGAAATGATTGGGTGAGCTTCTAAATCCTAGGGGATCAGAATGGTCCCATTCTGGCCTAAATATATAAGAAAGTATCACTAACCAGCAACACATGCCTCAACTCAGTGTCCTTTAATTTGGCTCCCATTAGAGTTTACACTCACCAAGAATAATACTTTATAAAAATTAGAACTGATATATTATTGTGTTGCCCATTGGGTGACCTTAGGAAAGAGACTTCCCTTTCTGTGCCTCAGTTTCCCCATCTGTAAAACGAGGATAATGCTATTTGCCTCCCTTTGAGATCTACTGATGAGGAGCACCATGTAAGACTTAGGTATTATAATTATATGGCTAAAATTATATAATATATCAGGTTGCTTTCATGTTACCTCCTATTCACCTCCTTTGTCAGTATTGAGTCTACATTCAATTGTACATTCAGCTTCCTGGGGCAGGAAACTTATGATCTGTTTGCAAAGCGCCATGCACGTTAATGGTGCTACATAAAAAAAATTAATAACACAAGAGGGAAGCTCACGTGCAAAGCAAACACAGCTCAGGATGATTGTTACATTTTATCAACTAAATCTATTTTTGCAACTAACTACAGTTTGCTGTTTTATAAGGAGAACTTTCTGGAAACATTTTTCCTGTATGATGACGATGGCCTTCAGGCCTACTGCACAATATGCTGCTCAGGGAAGACTCTGCTAACGTGCGATGAGCCAGCTTGTAATAGGTAAAGGCTACGGGTAGGCCTGAGGGTCCGATTAGACTGCAATGACAGCATGTGATTGCAGCTCGAGCGGACATACTCCAGCTAGCTTTAATCTAGCTAATTTGGGTACCAGAACGGTGCAGCTGCACGTGTCAGCATAGGCAGTAAAAACTGGCCTCGAACCCTGGGTAATTACTTGTGGGACTGGCCCATGCTGAAGTGCATGCTGTCACAGCTTCACTGCTCTGGGGCCTCAGCTAGATAAATTAAAGCTAGCTCAGTATGACTACACCCAATGACTGCAGCATAGACATGCCCTAAGCTAAAAGGATCAAATCCAGTTCCAAACATCCGCAAAGTTTGAAGGGGCAGGTTTGCATGCAGGGTTCTGGTTCAGCTCATTGAGGTTGGAGCTAGCTACAAGGTTCCAATAAGCTTGGGGTGCTGGGATGTCAGATTTAAATCAGGACCTGCACTGTGCTCACCTCCTATCATTGTTCTACCTTATATTTTTGGGTTGTGCAGGTTTTGACATGCCCAGCACTCTCATACACATTTAAATCACCTGTAGTTCCCCAAGTAATTCAACACAAATTATCCACAGAATAGCAGCAGGATAGGGATTAAAGAAAAACTCATCACTTAAAACTCTCAGTTATAAATGTGAATAAAGAAATGGAATTCTACAAACATGTCAAGGAAACAAGATTATTCAAGACACTTGGTCATAATATTTGTCTGCACATGTATGTATTACATTCCAGTCCAGAAAGAAAACACCTTGTTTGAACATGGCTGTAGAGGGTCCGGACTCACCCCTGCGGCACCTCCTGCTGGTCGTCCAGGGAATTAGCTCACCAGCCTCTGGAGCGCCCTCCTCAGGCCAGTGATCCGCCTTTCTTCTTCTCTGGCCCCAGTGTCCCTCCCAGGACCCCAGTGCCCCTTGCTCTGGGTGCTGCCCCCTGGCAATACCCACACACGCTAGGTCTCCCCTCCCAGGGGAACCCCCACCCACTAACCCCACCTCACCTCAGGTGAAGGCCACTGCCAGTCACCAGCTAGCCCCCACTCTCTGGGGCAGACTGCAGTATAGGCCACTCATCATCGACAAGGTTGGGTTTGGACCTGCTGCCTTGGCCTAGCCCTGGGCTGCCCTCTGCAACCCCCAGTACCCCTTGGCCTATTACCAGGCCGCAGCCTAGGGCTTTCCAGGCTGGAGCTCCCCAGCTCCTCAGCCTTTCCTCAGCCCTGCTCCACTACAGGTACCCTGTCTAGCTCCCTGCAGCCAGGCCCGTCTCTCTCTGAAGGCAGAGAGTGACTCTTGGGCTCCTGGCTCCCAGCCTCTTATATAGGCCAGCTGAAGCCTGATTAGGGTGTGGCCCAGCTGCAGCCACTTCCCCTAATCAGCCAGGGTTTTACCTTGTCCTGCCTAAGCCCTCTGCAGCGCTTTTCCAAAGCCTCAGGGCAGGTGTGGGTGTCCACCCCACTACAATGGCTAACTGGGGAAGGGAGGGAGAAGAGGGACAACAGTGGCACCTTACAAATCACCAGCTATACACACGGGTGAATCCTGCCCACAGTGGGTACCTCTACACTGGAAAAAGGAAAAAAAGCGAGTCTCAGAACCCAGGTCTACAGACTCAGGCTCATGCTACAGTACTAAAAATAGCAACCTAGACATTCCTGCTCGGGCTGGAGTTTGGGCTGTGAGACTCAGCAAAGGGGGGGGCTGTTTTTAGCACCATAGCTCAAGCCTGAGTCTGTAGACCTGAGCTCTGAGACTTGCTGCCGCAGGGGTTTTATTGCACTCTAGATGTACCCGGTGAAATCAGTGGCAAAACTCCCATTACTTCCCTCGGGCTAAGATTTTACCCTATAACATTTTTGCCAAGCTCATCAGCACCCGAAGTTAAGGTTACCCTCTGGCACGTCCATCGCCACCCGAAGATGGAGGTTGTACTTCTACAAGTGATGATTCGGCAGAGTGAAGAACAGCTCAATGCTCTGTGCACAGCTAGCAGGGGAAATAGCCAAATACTTGCCCTTCTCACTATCTGACAGCGGCCCCGTTTTGAGATTACTTTAATCTTCAAGGTTGTCCTGGCTTGGATGTCCCCTTTTTCCCCACCCTGCAAAAACACCCCTTATCTCATTCCTAAAGCTGATTCCCTAGTTGTTGTGCCCCACATAAAAAGGAGCTTCCTTGTAATGCATTCAGGCCCCAACGAATTCCCATATTAGTCAGGGGGGGGGAGAGGGGGGGGGGTTGTCTTTCCATTGAGTTCAATGGGAGCTTGATTTGCTCTTTAGACTTGGTATAAAAATAAAAAGCATGTGGGTTTTTACTGGACATATCTAGGATGGCTGGTCATTTGATTGAAAACAAACTACGGTACATTCCCAGTGCTTCCAGTCTCACCGTACCCTGAGTTTTGCATAAAAACTGGGATTGTTCCTTTGAATCTACCTCAGCGTTGACTGTTTTAAAGGTGTGGCCAGGAACACAGAAGGGGATCATTCATGGACATTACACTGCTAAAGTGCTTTATCATATAGCTGACAATGTACCAGCATCTTCAGTGAAACATTTCTGAGGAAAAAAATAATTATCTTGAATATGATTTTAAACATCAGAAAAGAACCAAACCAGTTAAACTGATCCTCTGGCTAGCATAGAATGTGTGGAAAGACCTGTTTAAACACTGAATTGACTTATTATTTAATTTGTGTAGATGCTATTGCCTGGAGTGTCTGGATGTCCTTGTAAGTCCTGGTACTGCAGAGAAATGTAAAGCAATGAATACATGGCTGTGTTTCATGTGCCTCCCCTTGAGTTCAAATGGTTTGCTGAAGAGGAAGAAGAGATGGCGTGCGAAACTGAAGTGCTTCTACGATCAGGAATCTGTAAGGAGCATCTCCATTAACTTTTAATATAAAATTAAAGGGATGGAGGAGTCAAGGCTGACACAGACCCAATCATTGACCTATCTTTCTTCCAGTATCTCTTAATAATGAGCTCCAACATGTGCTTATGTTTTCAGAACGAATGCTTGAATCCTCTTATAAAAAAGTAAATCAGTACCCAGCAGCCCTGCATTTTAAATTAACATTGGACTCTGATTCTGCAAATATGTATATGTGTGTGACTTTACGTACATCAGCAAAATTACACAGATTGCTACATGTTTGCAGGATCTGGGCCTTAGTGTGTATCTGGGACTGAAGAAGAAACACTTTCGTAAGAAAGCAGCTTCCAAAAAGGTTATGGAGAAAAATTACGTAAAATACCTTGACAATCCTTTTTTATTTCCCTTAGGTTTTAAAAGTTAGAGAGGAAAAAATAAGATATGTTCATGGTGATCCATCATATATATTTTCCTTCTTGACCATTAAATGTATGTGGCTTTTTTTTTTCAGGACACAGGTGCTATCAAAATAGGCCAAAAGAATGATCATTTTAGTTCAGATAGAACCATTAAAGATCAATTAGATTTCTGATATAGAAGTCATGCAAAGTATTCAGAGCTAGGTTCACGTATGATAGCTGGACTCTTTTTCTTTGTACTAAGACAAATAAAATATATTAACTGCATCAGGCTCCTGTCATAACCAAAATACAGATTAGAATTTAACAGCTTTGGAATTTTTTAAGTGTATTATTTATTCTTCTGTGCCAGTTGAGATTGGTGGCTGGAATTCTCTTCTTGCAGCCAGCTGGAGACACAAAAAACTGACCTTAGATATCTATCGCCTCTGCAAGAGGAAACAGTCAGCATACCCGTCAGATATGTTCTGCCTCCAGCAGGTGGAAGCAGAGCCCCATCAGCTGTACTGTTAGAAGGGATGTGAGGCTGTCATTTGCAAAAATAAAAATATTTGGGAACAAATACTGACGAAAATCTGAAATCTTCCTACCATAGGTTTTAATAAGGTGTCGATCACCATGGTATCTAATTACCACCTTAAATACTGAAAGAACTGAGTTCTGCAGCAGTCGACAATCACCACAGACATCTTAGACCAGAGGTTCTCAAACAGTGGTCCGTGAGCTCCATTCAGGTGGTCCGCGGATAGTTCCATCTAAGGTGCGCGCCTGGGCGGCCACACACGAGAGAATGAAGGGCCACCCACCTAATTAATGGAGCCACGCAGACATGGCTCCACTACTTAGGTGCCTGGACCCTGGAGAAGACACACATGTAAGGTGAGGTGGTGGCCTTGAAGGGGAATACGGGGTAGGTGGGAGGGGCAGTGGGGTGAGACGAGGGGGTGGGGGGAATTTGGGATGTGCAGGGCTGTGGCGGCCAGAGAAAGGCGACTTTCCCCAGCTCAGAGCTGCAGCTGCCAGGGAGAGACCCCCCTCCTTCCCAGCCCCAGCTCGGGGGCTGCTGCAGTGGGGGAGAGAGGGCACATCCATCGCATTAGAAAGGTAAGGCTACTGATATTAAAATATGAGTTGTGCGCTTTTATAGTAGAACAAAAAAAATGTTAATTACACTGGTCTACAATTTTTGAGAAGTCGTCTGCTTCAGAGATAAAATGTGCTATTTATTATGTATTTTGATGTGCTGAATTCAAATATGACAATTAAAACAACTGATTGGCTACTGTTTCTAAGATATTTAAGTTTTTACATTTTAGGTCTATGTATATTGTGTAGATAGTAGAGTTTTAATCATAAATTGTAAACCTAGGTCTTTTCATCTGTTTATGGTTGCTTTACGTGATAATATTTCACCTGTCCTGTTTATGTAACACTTTAAAAATCAGCAAAAAGGTTATATAAATAAAATTTATTATGAAACAAAAGGCAAAAAACTATTATGTACATAGTTTAGTCCTATTCAGTGTCTACTCGGCGCTTCTTGGCTTGTCTCTTGTATTCATTAAAAGGAGCATCTCTTGTCACTGTCCAGCAATAGTCTGCAAGCATTGATGGGCTCCATTTGCCCTGATAGCGTTTCTCCATTGTTGCAATGTCCTGGTGAAATCGCTCGCCGTGCTCGTCGCTCACTGCTCCGCAGTTTGGTGGAAAAAAATCTAGATGAGAGTGCAAAAAAAGTATCTTTAGTGACATGTTGCAACCAAGGCTTTTGTATGCCTTGAGGAGGTTTTCCACCAACAACCTGTAGTTGTCTGCCTTGTTGTTTCCGAGAAAATTTATTGCCACTAACTGAAAGGCTTTCCATGCCGTCTTTTCCTTGCCACGCAGTGCATGGTCAAATGCATCATCTCGAAGAAGTTCACGAATCTGAGGACCAACAAAGACACCTTCCTTTCTCTTAGCTTCACTTAACCTTGGAAATTTTCCACGGAGGTACTTGAAAGCTGCTTGTGTTTTGTCAATGGCCTTGACAAAGTTCTTCATCAGACCCAGCTTGATGTGTAAGGGTGGTAACAAAATCTTCCTTCATTCAACAAGTGGTGGATGCTGAACACTTTTCCTCCCAGGCTCCAATGACTGTTGGAGTGGCCAATCTTTCTTGATGTAGTGGGAATCTCTTGCACGACTGTCCCATTCGCAGAGAAAACAGCAGTACTTTGTGTATCCAGTCTGCAGACCAAGCAAGAGAGCAACAACCTTCAGATCGCCACAAAGCTGCCACTGATGTTGGTCATAGTTTATGCACCTCAAAAGTTGTTTCATGTTGTCATAGGTTTCCTTCATATGGACTGCATGACCAACTGGAATTGATGGCAAAACATTGCCATTATGTAGTAAAACAGCTTTAAGACTCGTCTTCGATGAATCAATGAACAGTCTCCACTCATCTGGATCGTGAACGATGTTGAGGGCTGCCATCACACCATCGATGTTGTTGCAGGCTACAAGATCACCTTCCATGAAGAAGAATGGGACAAGATCCTTTTGACGGTCACGGAACATGGAAACCCTAACATCACCTGCCAGGAGATTCCACTGCTGTAGTCTGGAGCCCAACAGCTCTGCCTTACTCTTGGGTAGTTCCAAATCCCTGACAAGGTCATTCAGTTCACCTTGTGTTATGAGGTGTGGTTCAGAGGAGGAGGATGGGAGAAAATGTGGGTCCTGTGACATTGATGGTTCAGGACCAGAAGTTTCATCCTCTTCCTCTTCCTCGTCTGACTCAAGTGAGAATGATTCTGGTGCATCAGGAACCGGCAGTCCTTCTCCGTGGGGTACTGGGCGTATAGCTGATGGAATGTTTGGATAATGCACAGTCCACTTTCTCTTCTTTGACACACCTTTCCCAACTGGAGGCACCATGCAGAAGTAACAATTGCTGGTATGATCTGTTGGCTCTCTCCAAATCATTGGCACTGCAAAAGGCATAGATTTCCTTTTCCTGTTCAACCACTGGCAAAGATTTGTTGCACAAGTGTTGCAGCATATGTGTGGGGCCCACCTCTTGTCCTGATCTCCAATTTTGCAGCCAAAATAAAAGTGATAGGCTTTCTTAACCATAGTGGTTATACTGCGCTTTTGTGATGCAAAAGTCACTTCACCACAAACATAGCAGAAGTTACCTGCACTGTTCACACAAGTACGAGGCATCTCTGCTCACTTTGGCTAAACAGAAATGTGTCCCTTTGCAAAATCAAACACTGACAAATAAGAGAGCACGACACTGTATGATTTCTAGAGCTGATCTAGGGCAATTTGTTCAGCAGAGTGATGTAAGCTTCGTTATGATTGCATCATCCATGACTTCTAGGAATAACATGATGCAATTAATATCATGTCTGATGCAATACCAGCTTCAGATTGCATCATTCATTGTTTTGCCTAAAAAGCAAGTACTGTCCAAACCCAGTCATAGATTTATTCATAGATCCAGTCAAAGATGTATTTTAGTCATTTCTGGTTTAAATTGAGATCCCTTCCCTTTATAACTCACTTATCCTCCGCCATTCCCAAGTCAAGGGTCGTATATACTGACTCAATAGCATATCTTGAAAACTAGAGCCAATCAACAATTTTAAGCATCATTTTCGTTCTCAGTGACCCAGAATTAGTAAAGTTTGACTACATTTATTTCAGAAGCATTTTGGCTGTAGAGCAGTGTTATTATTAAGGGTTTTTTTATATAGTGCTTTTATCCAAAGCACTTTACAATAGTTAGCTAACAGTACAAACAACATTTGGAAAAATCATTAAGTGGTCCACCGAGACCCTCAGCAATTTTCAAGTCGTCTGCAGAAAAAAAAGTTTGAGAACCACTGTCTTAGACTATACTCATATTTTTCTACACTGCACATCAATTTAGGGTTTGATAAGAAATTTGTACTGGGTATATTGGGTGCTGCCCGTTTAAATTTTATCTGCCACATGGCAGATTATCACAACATACTTCAGATCGCATCCTGCTTTAAATTTTCCAGCAAATGATTCAGTACCAGACAATTTGTTAGAAAATGAAGTGGAACCCATTTTATGTGACAGAATAATTACAATATACTGTGAAGAGATATTTATTTGCAATGTATAAATCAGTACTTCCTAATATACTAATCAGAATCCAGGAGTCTCCAAGGTTCTGAAATGCTTTTAATTGCAATTAGTTGCCTTATGCCCTTCTGTGGACTTTGGGATCCTGACTGGATACTGAAGAGAGGAGTGTTTGCTGACAATGCTGGGTGGGTCATTTAATTAAAAAAGAGACAGTGTCACAGTTCAGGGCAATTACATCTGTATTCCCCCTCCGTGGCCCACCAACGGTTCCCACTCTAGGCTCCGGGCTCCTCAAATGTCAACTCTCTTAGGCAAAGATCCCCGTCTCTCTCCCTCCTGACCCGGGGTTTTCCAGGCTGCACAGTATCCTGCCTACACTGTGATAGTTCCAATAAGCCAGACTCCCTAAACAGGCCAGCGTCTGTGCTTTATTATTATTAATGGACAGCTTTGAATATTCACACAAATGAATGGGTTGTGCAAACAAGGGTCTTTTTTATTTATGACAGAACCATCTTGAGATTTATCAGCCTTTATCCGCATGGGAACGAAAGCCAATCAATGTTCTCTCCCTTTTTGATAATATTACCAGAGGTAAGTGTACATAGTTGGCTTAGGACTGCAAACAAATATATTAAAAATCTATTAATATATCAGGCCAAATTCATCCCTGATGTGACTCCATTGTCCAGTGGGACAAATGAGGCCCACACTTGGGCTAAATTTTACCCATCATGATTCATTATGACCCACACAAAGGTATCATCATCCTGTTCGATAGAGCTGGTCAAAATTTGTTTAATGCAGAGCTCTTTTGTAAAAAAAATGGCTTTTTTTTTTAAATTACCATTGAGCAAAAAAACTATTAATGTTTTGCTAAAAAAATTTTTTATCCAAAACATTATAAAAAATCTTATTTCAATAACCATTTTGATCACTTTGTTTACCAAATACCAATGGTTTTTGATAAATATTTGTATATGAAAATGTCATGAAAACTTTTAGGAAAAAAAATCAATTTTGAAACCTGTAAAGTAGGAAAAAAAAGTTGAAATGTTCACATTTGTCATTAAAAGAAATAGTGTCATTTTCAGAACAATCTAATACCCGTGTTGTGTATCTAAAATGCTGCTATTTGTAGCCCATGTGGGGACATTCAGTGCAGCATTACATAACTTGATCTCATGTTTACAATCCTGGTTTTTAGACGTCTCCAACTTTGTCAGTTTATGAAGCTGTAAATATCCAACACTGTTCTATACTCCAAGGGCTATCTGATTATTTAGTTACTACACTGCTTGCTGGGACCCTGACTGAGCAAGGTACTTAAGTATGTGCTAAACTTGAAACACTGGTCCCACCAGTCACCTGCTTAAAACTAGGTATGTGCTGAAGTGAGGTGCTGTATGAGGGAACTAGTTCTTAGTACTAACACTGTTTGTATTTCTAATATCCACTCTTCAGAGATGAAAAATCTTGGATTTTTGGGCAGCAGCATGGGGGATGGCAGGCTGATATACTTAGATGATGTCACCAATGTTCTGAGGACAGATGTAAGTACAACGTAGAAAACGTCACTGAATTAACTGTGCACAGCTCTGAATTTACATTACTGATTGCTGTGACAATTCTAGGGGAATGCTGCCACCCCGGGAGCAGCCACGCAAGACCTAAACTGAAGCAGAATCTTCATCATTCCAGGGGAGGGAGGCAGGCAGGTCAAAGTGATGCTGAGCAGGGGATCCCTCTCTTCTCAACTGGGACTGTGCTGAACAGCAGTTCTCATTACACCAGTGCTTCTACAGGAGGGGGCTCATAGCGGGGCAGGAGAGAAGCTGGGATGTGGACAGTGTGTCTACAAACAAAGATAATCCAACTGCCAAAAGCTGAGTCTCGAAGGGAGCACATAATGGTCTTCAGGCACTACCACAGGCCTCAGTAGCGATGGCAGAGCTGCTCTGGATCCAGGTTGGGGAGTGTGAGTGGAGGATTCTTAGATTACAGACTCTTTTCTTAGGGTCTGATCTAACGCCCACTGAAGACAATGGGTGTTTTTACATTGTCTTCAATGGGCACTGGATCAGGCCCTTCAACTGTAAGCTCCTTCAGGTGGGTATCATATCTTCGCATATACTTGTATGTACAGCACCTAGCACACTGGGGTCTGGGCCTGGGCCTGATTGGTTCCTGTGGGCAGTACCACAATGCAAAGAATAAATAATAATAATTCTATTGCCCCTAATAGAAGCATATGTCTAGGGCCCTACCAAATTCACGGCCATGAAAAATGTGTGTCAGACCATGAAATCTGGTCTCCCACCGTGAAATCTGGTCTTTTGTGTGCTTTTACCCTATAATATACAAATTTCACGGGGGAGACCAGCGTTTCTCAAATTGGGGGTGCTGACCCAAAAGGGAGTTTCAGGGGGGGTCACAAGTTTATTTTAAGGGGGGTCACGGTATTGCCAACCTTTATTTCTGTGCTGCCTTCAGAACTGGGCAGCCAGAGAGTGGGAGCTGTTGGCCAGGCGCTCAGCTCTGAAGGCAGCACCTCGCCAGCAGCAGCACAGAAGTAAGGGTGGCAATACCATACCATGCCACCCTTACTTCTGCATTGCTGCCTTCAGGGCTGGGTGACCGCAGAGTGGCGGCTACTGACTGAGGGCCCAGCTCTGCAGGCAGCAGCGCAGAAGTAAGGGTGGCAATACCATACCATACTCTGCCTTCAGAGTTGGGCTCCTGGCCAGCAGCCGCCACTCTCCGGCTGCCCAGCTCTGAAGGCAGCGCCACCGCTAGCAGCAGCGCAGAAGTAAGGGTAGCAGTACTGTAACCCCCTCCTACAATAACCTTGTGACCCCCCCCAACTCCTTTTTGGGTCAGGACCCCTACAATTCCAACACTGTAAAATTTCAGATATAAATAGCTGAAATCATGAAATTTGTGATTTTTAAAATCCTATGACCTTGAAATTGACCAAAATGGACCACAAATTTGGTAAGGCCCTACATATGTCCCCACTGGAAAATCTCCTTACTCGGCCGGGGGGGGGGGGAGTGGAAATTTGGCTCTGTTTACCAAATTTTGTATAATGTGAAAAAAGCTTGGCAATGGAATAGCAGAGTCTCCAAGTATATACATGGTTTAATCAAGTACATGCTACAAGGATTCAGTAAACTGACAAAAAACCTCCCTTGCTCCAAGAATTGAGATATGCCACCTGAGATTGTAGCAGTATTTTCTTTTGCAACAACTGAATTTCAGAATGAAATCTTTCAGAAATCCAAGCCACTCTGTAATTAATTCTGTTCAAACCATCCTAATTTGCCCACTGAAAGCTCACTGCCATTATGCAATTTCAGCAGCACCGGCTCCAGGCACCAGCGAAGGAAGCAGGTGCTTGGGGCGGCCAATGGAAAGGGGCGGCACGTCCGGGTCTTCGGCGGCAATTCGGCGGCGGGTCCCTCAGTCCCTCTCTTCCTCTTTGAGCTGCCGTCGAAGTGCCGCTGAAGAGGAAGAGAGGGAGCGAGGGACCCTCCGCCGAATTACCGCCGAATAAGGAAGTGGTGCGATTAAGCTGCCGCCAATCGGCTTTAGCTTTTTTTTTTTTTCACTTCGCCGCTTGGGGCGGCAAAAAAGCTGGAGCCGGCCCTGAATTTCAGTAATGGATAAATAGCCTAACCCAAACCATATTTAGTATTTCAAAACCTGATCACCCATTACACTACCAGTTGCTTTTCTAAACTCCTAGTTCCTTTTTTTTGTTTTAGTTTTATTTTCATATTGTGGTCTTGTACTGCAAAGTCTGGTGGTCTGCACAACTTGTTCTCCCTTGCCAATCTTTGACAGATTCTGCCAACTCCATGCCCACTTTAAAAGAAGGGTGGAGATTTTTATGCAGCTGATGACATTCATCCTTTGTATGTGCAATTTCCTCACCAGTATGTCTGTTGACATATTGTCTTTGGAACCATGTGCATGTATTTTCTATTAGCTGCATGCACAAGTGATGACCCCACATGCAAGCGACCTGAGTGCAAAATTTCCTGTGCACAAATACAGGTTACATTTTGAAAATTTGGCCTTCCATAATCAGGTTTCACAGCATTCCTGACTGGTTGGTAATGATCAATTATAATTCCTTTTTCCGTCTTTAGTACAAGGATGAATCTGTGTGGAAAAACTGCTATTGTTATGTAAGAGTGCTGGGTGTGGCCGCGGAGACCAAAGGTCAGACTCCATCTTGGAAGTTGGGGTTCTGGACTGCAGACTGCACTCAACACCAAGTTCCAGTTTTATGTTGTGTTTGAGCTATGTAATGACTAAATGCTAACTTAAGCATTAAATACAAGCTCTCCAGGCCTTAATAAGAGAACAACGCCGAATTCTCTGTGATTGGGAATGACTCCTTATGATGTCCTCAGAGAGGCCTGCCTTGGGCTATCTAGGTGGGAAAGAACTCTTCAGATGAGCCACAGCTCATCTCAGGTCCTGTTCTATTCAGGTTCTTATACCACACCCATCACCGTACTGTCTGAGTGCCTGTAGACAATGCTTACATTTTAATAGCCATCATAATAAGAATATGAATAAATGTTTCTAAAAGAAACAAGAAGTTCTGAAACTTGTACATCTTATTAGGTAAAAGGATGGGGTCCTTTTGATTTCATATTTGGTTCCACTCCTCCAGTTGGAAATTCCTACGAACACCCTCCAGGTAAGAGGTGCAGTGAAGTATAAAATGATATATAAATTATCAGTCTGACAGAGTTAGATCTTTACCTGTACTAGAGCTCCTCATGGTACTGAGGAGACGGGGGGCGAGGCAAAAGGTGGCTGTAAAACATTTCTCTATTCCCCTGATTCCCAGGAATGCTGAGATCCAGTTTGGCACCCTGTGTAATTTACAGCAGTCTCAAGATTGCTTTGAATTACACAGGCTTGTACCAGCCATCAAGCCACTGCTATGGCAGTGTGGGATTTCACCAACATCGTGCAATCTGACCTCAGCCCTCCATCCTCTGACACGTGCCCTATCCAGCAGGCCTTGGGAGGAGCAGGTTAAAGTGAACTTTGCTGGCTATCTGTCAGCTGGAGATTACAGCCCCTTTG
This sequence comes from Terrapene triunguis, assembly GCF_002925995.2. Lineage (NCBI taxonomy): Eukaryota > Metazoa > Chordata > Testudines > Emydidae > Terrapene > Terrapene triunguis. The sequence goes on from NW_020664375.1 coordinate 4,697,216, forward strand.
TTCTGCTACAGCAGAAAGGATCATTGTGATCATCTAGTCTGACCTCCAGGATAACACAGGCCATAGAACTCTCCCGACATTTGAGAGTTTCATTAAACTGTATTAAATCTGCTGTATCTCATCACCTATGAAAGGAGAGACATTTCCTTGGAGACTCCCCTCCTGTGACCATACAATCTCAACTGTAGGGGTCACATTCAGTCTGGTCCTTATGCAGGCATGTCGTGGTAGAGGGTGCAGTGAGGAGCCTCCCCCTCTGTAAGGGCCCGTACAGCCCACGCAAGGGCTGGGCAGAAATTCCAGAAAGCACAGGGCTGGGCCATCTCTACCCCCCCAGAGAGCTCCTGGTGCTCCAAACAGAGCGAGGAGCAGCTCTGTCCCCCTACACATTGTCCAGTTGTGGTTACTGGCTTCATAGGAAGGGAATTAGATGATCACAATGGTCCCTTCTGACCTTGAGTCTATCATTATGTGGCACCCCATGAAGGAGGTGCATTAGTGTCCACAATCCCCCTGCACCCTATGGAGCTTCAGGAGGCATGCTCCTTTCCTGGGGCTAAATGCCCCGCAGTGCTCCCTCTCAGGCTGGGCAGCTCTGCACTGCCCCTTACTAGGGCCTCCATGCAATGTGCAGAGCCTGGCCCTTGGTGACTACAAGGCACATCACTCATTTCCAACTCAAATTTGCCTCTGAGCCATGAGGATCCAGGGTCCAATTCAGACCTAGGAGAAGCAAGTGCTTATTCAAGCCAATGGAGTTGCACCTGGTCTGAAGCGGACCTCTAGTGTTGTTATCTGTCCCTCTGCTTACATGCTGCACATTATGAAGAGGAGAAATGGTGACTCCTCAAACTGAAGTTATGGAAAACTTTATCCATGTTAAAAAGTAACCTCGCTGGTCTCATTTCAAATTTCCTCCACTGCTCTTTTTGCTATAGTGATAGAGAGGCTCTTAGCCTCTCTTTTTGAAAGCTGCACTGTCCCACAGTCAGAGCAGGACAGGATGAGAGCCATGTCTCTGCTATTTGGTCCTTTCATTTTTGATGTCACTCTTCCCTTTCCTTTCTCCTCATCCCTTTTGCCCCTAGCTTGGTACTTCTATCAATATCACCGCATCCTACAATACGGGAAACCCCCAGAGAGCAGTCAGAGGCCATTCTTCTGGATGTTTGTGGATAATCTGGTGCTGGAAAAAGAAGACAGAGACACAGCTTCGCGATTCTTTAAGGTACACAGAAAATCCAGTCCCTCCCCAGCTTGTTTTTTCTTCACACCATGTCTCCTTAGTGTTTAGTGACTGGGTCCTTTTATAGTGATGTTTATTGTGTCTTTTGGGAATGGTGTTCTCTGCAGTGCCATACAACAGAACCAGAACTGATTCCTGCTTCTTTAAGCTCTCGCTTCCTGAGCTGTTGGTGTACAACAGGGAGGAGGAAGCAGAGTTCCTCTGGTCAAAATGAACCTCACTCCTTTTGATTAAGGAATAGTGAAAACTCACATCATAACGTTTGGATCTGGATCTGGATCTGAATCTCCCCAAAGTTTGAGGTGGGGGAAGAGAGATGGGGAGGGAATGAAGAGCCTGGGTTCTGATTTAGATCCATCTCTAGAGATTAAGCCTACATCATTCAATTTGGATCCAGAGCTGAACTTCCCAAAAGTTTGCAGGAAGTTTGATGTGGAGTTCTCTGTTAAGGACCAGTGCTAATGGACTTCCAAGGGAGTATACACACAGTATTTGTGCATTAATCCAGTCATTCTCTCTGGTTTTGCTGCATTATAACTCACATGTGGACCAGGAAATCACCAGTAAAGCCATTAGTCAGATGTTAATCAAAATGCTTTACCCTTGTCAGGATACAACACTTGTCATCTGAGGATCTCAGAGCTTTTACAAACAATAACTGATCCTGACAACAGTCCTTGAAAACTAGTAACAGCTCTAATATCCAATATTAAGGGGGCATGGATCAGTGTTCACGTCATGCTCGCCGTCAGTACCCAGCCCAGAACGGAGAAGCTAATAACCCAACCAGCGGCCCAAATTCGGTGATGAACCCTGGTCACATGACACCTGAGGCACATTGCGCATACACCAAAAAGAAGTAGCACTGCCACCTGTCCAGGACAAGAAGCATGACCAATGTCTGATGAGAGAGACATTACTATTACAGTGTTATTTACTGACTAGCAACAATGTGCTTAGCATAATATGTACCTAATAGTAAGGCATTGTCCCATCCCCAATGAGTTTAGGTCTTGATTTGCTGAGTGGATGAACACCCTGAGTTCCCGTTGACTTCAGTGGAAGTTGCAGGTGCTCAGGTCCTTTGCAAAATCAGGAAGCAGAACATACAGTACACTTGTCGCACATGGGGAAGGTGCAAGTCCAAAGTGGCAGCAATGCCCAATAAAATGATAAATGAAAGGGTTCGTGCAATAGGTGTATTTTCTGGAGAGAACTGAAAGATTAGTTTTGAAGGAAACTACTATTAGCATTAATTGTTAGATCAACATTAAACATCAAGCAGCTTCCAACTGATTTCACACCATACATTTTGAGGAATTAATCCTTTAAAGTATGCGTTCTTGAAGATACACAATTCTGTCCCCTTTCTCTGTGCTGTAATGACCAATATTTAGATCAGTTGGTTTCCCTCTAGAGGTACTAGTAATGCTCTTCATACAGTAAGAAATTGTTTGTGCAACCCTTACCTGGTGAAGTCAATGGGGCTGCTCGTAGGAGTAAGTGCTCACTAAAGCAGGTTAAAAAAAAATGTAAATTTACAAAAAAAACCCCTCTCTTTTATAATTCAAAAGGAGTTGATCTGCTCTATAGTGTTAGAAATATGGAAGCAAGTGTTGACCTGTTCATAATAAAATGGGGAACATTTTTAACAAAAGATTTAGCAAAAAATTCCATTTTTTATTTTTGAATTTTCAAAATTTGAAATGATGTTTAAATTTCAAAATCTGGAAAATTCTGATCAGCTATTGTGCTCTCAAACATGAGGGAGGCTTGCCCAATTTACCCCAAAGGAGGGCTACAATCATAAGAGAAAACCAGCTAAGCATGTCATGAATCAGTAGAAGCTGTTCTTAAACGTTCTTGGTGACCACCATGCAATATAGTATTAACAGTTGGCAGAAGTTGTCTGTCTACTAAGACACTTGCATATTTTTCCCTTTTAAAAGATGGAGGCAGTGACTATCCACAGGGAACATGCAGAAACTGTCCAGAATGCTGTGATCTTGTGGAGCAACATACCATCTGTTAAGAGGTGATACAACAGTTTACTTTCAGGGTTTCTTCTAAGTAATGGCCTGTCTCTGATCCAAAGAAGTTGAAAACTAGTTTAGTCAGCAAAGTGGTTTCTAACGTTCAGTGTCCTCAGACACGACAATGTTTCTGTGTCCCCCAACTATCTCTGGTCCTTTTACTCTGTTTCTGTAGTTCTCACACACTCAAGTGATCTCAACTTGACCGGCCAAACTCGCATTCTGAGTTTGGAACCTGCTGGGAGAAGTTAAAATAGGCTATTTAAGTGTGAATGGAACCTGAGTAGAAGCCATCCTTTAAGACAGCCACTTCTGAAGCCTTACTCAGCCATTTGGGAATGTGGATGTGGCAAAAGAAGACTGGAGAATTCCATCTCTTACCCTCCAGTTCATCCTCTGGTTTCTATTATCCTCTCAGCCTCTCCCTTTAAGAACCACGTACATTACCATTGGGGTTGAGAACTTGTATGCCATGTTTCAGTCTTGCATTAAGATCCAATCCTGAAATGCACTGAGTACCCATGGAGTACTGGTTTGGGGCTTTAGGGTTTTTTACATCCCAGGTATGAAACTTCTCATCATGGGCTTTATGATGGATACACCAAAGGAACCTCAATTATATCCATTCAGGTGTAAGATGCTGAAAATCAGCTATGCATACACTAGAAAATGCTTACAGGAGGAACACAGATTTCTCACAATCTCTGGACAAGACTTGCCTCATTTTCTGGTTTCCCAGAACATTTCTCTGCAAAATTGGCTTCCAAGAATTTATCATACAATGAATGCATTCCATGATGCAGATACTCACAGGCAGCGTCGTCACAACTGCTGGTTTTGCACACCAAGAAATTTCTGTTAGACAATTTTAAACTCTGAACTCTGTGAACAAGACATAATTTAAAAAAAAACAAAAACCCTTTACTGAAAGACATGAGGTTAAGGCTAAATTTTTTTGCAGTTGAATTATCGGCATATGGCACTAGTTCAATCAGAGAAAGCTCTCGGTTATACTGCCAGTTATTACAACAACTGCAAAGAATCCACTGCTGTAGAATATCCTTAAACTTTTTACAACGTCTCAAAATACACTTTTTTCACACCATTAAACGGAGTGATCTCCTATTGATAAAGCTATCTACTAGTATGTTTGAAATTTAGAGCCCAATCCTGCAAACTCTTTCATGGATAAGTAGTCCTTACTCACGTAAATAATCTCATTGACACTGATGGGACTACTCGAGTGAGTAATATTTGCTGGGTAAGTTCCCTTGCTGGGGAAAATGAAAGACTCGGTGACTGCCTCCTTCATAAAGACCAGGGGTTCTCAAACTGGGGGTCGGGATCCCTCGGGGGGGTCACGAGGTTATTACATGGGGGGTCGCAAGCTGTCAGCCTACACCCCAAACTCCACTTTACATCCAGCATTTATAATGGTGTTAAATATATAAAAAGTATTTTTAATTTATAAGGGGGGGGTCACACTCAGAGGCTTGCTATGTGAAAGGGGTCACCAGTACAAAAGTTTGAGAACCACTGATAAAGACCAATCAGCAGGTAGTGCCTGACCCTGCAAGGTGCTAATCACGCTGGCCCTGATTCAGCAAAACACTGGAGCACATGCTCGACATTAAGCAGGGTGGAAGGGTCACTGAAACCACGGGGACTCGTAACATGCTTAAAGTTAAGCATGTACTTGAGTGCTTTACTGGATCAGGGCCAGAGTGCTCAGCACTTAGCAGGACTAAGCCCATACAGAAGAGATATTTTGAAGCACAATTTATGGAAGGAACTTTGTGAGCTTTTACTTTTTGTTTGTTTGTTTGTTTTTGCAGCAAGTATTCTCTCTCAGACTTGGATCTGGATTTAGACCTCCTGGCAAAGCACATCCTCAAAACAAGACTGTTCTCTCAACGACCAGCCACTCTAGTGAGGAAGTTTTTTCTTCCCTTGAGAGAATATTTTAAATGTTTTTCATAAGAAGTTCTTCCCACTCCAGATCAATGATCTGGATTATCCCATAATACTGAAAAGAAATTCTGTCACTTAAGGCCTGATCCAAAGCCCATTGAAATCAATGGGATTCTTTCCATTGACTTCAATAGTCTTTGGATCAAGCCCATACTGCGGGATTGCTCTGTCACATTTATTTCTTGATGTTGTATAACTAGCGCTCTTGTTTTGCCCAAGCATGTTATTTGCTTTCCTTTTGCTCTTGGATGGTTGCTGCACTTTCTTTCATAGATGTTACTTTAGGCTACATAGAGCCAGTGTGTACATGCTATCTTTGATTTGATATTTAACAACTCATTGAGGCCTTGATCATGCAAATTTTTGGGGATGTGAGTAACTTTACTCATGTGAGTCATCTCATTGAATTCATTGAGACAACTCATTTGCAGAAAGTTACTAATATACCGAATCATTTGGAGGATCAGTATTTAAGGTTGAATTTTATTTAAAGACACCTGATTTTATATACTTTTTACCTTAATACTAGAACTAGCAGGAAATGTTTTAATATATCTTTTACCTAAATACTATAATAATAATAATAACATGAGAGAAAATCTTTTAATATTTTATTTTTGCACACTTTTACCTAAATGCTATTTATAATTAAAAACTGATTCGTGTGTTTAAACTTAAAAATAGTCTAAACAACATAACGAATGTGAGAGATGAGCAAAACTCCTTCATCTAAAAATGTAGCACATTATTTTGTGTCTGAATGGACTGAAGCAAAAAAAAAAAAAAGATTCAGCATATTGTAAGCATACTTGATAATGCTTTATCTTGTTTTAACAGATGTATATTTAAAATAAAGATTGTTTTATTAACATTTTACTAAAAACGGGATACAAATAAGAATCAGAAAATCAATCCAGTTCAGGGTTTACAAGAAATAGAAAATAAAGCAAATATAATAAAGAGCTCCGAGGACAATACTGTTACATGATGAGTGAACTCAACTCACCTTAGCTTCACTGGGAGTTCAGGAATCTCCCAGAAAGCGCACATCACCTTACATTGCAGAATTGGGTTCTAAATGAGCAAAAGGAAAACCGAATCTGGCACAGCCAATAGCATGTTAGCTACACTGTCATGTGATCACATGGGAAAAGGTATCCTATCCCACTTACAAAATTAACCTGGGGACCAAAGACCCTCAGCACAGGGAGATATACCGCCCATCCAACTTACTGAAGTTCATAGGCAGACCTGCTAAGTTGTTACTGATAGAGATAATGGAAGATTTTGAAACTTCAGGTTTAGAAACAAAATGAGCAATATCCTCCATCTAGGCCCTGACCGTGTAAAGGTTACACACATGCTTAGCTTTACAACCATGACTTATCCCAATGAGTAGTAAAGTTAGGCACATGCGTAAGTGTTTGCAGGAAATTGCGGCCTAATAGCATAATTTTCAGGGAGACTATGAAATCACAAAGAACACTGAATAATGACCTTCTTTGCCACTAAAAGTAAAGGCAGAACTACTTTAAGGTCAGAAGGGACGATCGTGATCATCTAATCTAGTCTGACCTCCTTCACATTTCAAGCCACAGAACCTCACCCACCCACTCCTGTAATAGACCCCCCAAACTCTGAGTTTCTGAACTCCTCAAATCATGGTTCAAAGTCTTTAAGTTAGAGATAATTCTCCATTTACACTAGTTTAAACCTGCAAGTGACCCGTGCCCCATGCTGCAGAAGAAGGCAAAAAAACCCTCAGAGTCTCTGCAGATCTGACTCCAGTGAAAATTCCTTCCCGCCCCCAAATATGGTAATCTGTTGGACCCTGAGCATGTGGGCAAGACCCACCAGCCAGACACCTGGGAAAGAATTCTCTGTAATAACTGAGAGCCCTCCCCATCTAGTGTCCCATCACCAGCCGTTGGAGATATTTGCTACTAGCAGCCGCATATGGGCCTCATGCCATTATAGGCAGTCTCATGATACCATCCGTTCCATAAACTTATCAGGCTCAGTCTTGAAGCCAGTTAGGCTTTTTGCTCCCACTGCTCCCCTTGGAAGGCTGTTCCAGAACTTCACTCCTCTGATGGTTAGAAACCTTCGCTTAATTTTGAGCCTACATTTGTTGATGGCCAGTTTATATCCATTTGTTCTTGTGTCCACATTGGCGCTTAACTTAAATAATTCCTCTTCCTCCCTGGTATTTATCCCTCTGATGTATTTATGGAGAGCGATCATATCTCCCCCCAGCCTTCATTTGGTTTAGCTAAACAAGCCACGTTGTTTGAGTCTCCTCTAGTAAGGTAGGTTTTCCATTCCTCAGATCACCATAGTAGGTCTTCTCTTCACCTGTTCCAGTCTGAATGAATCAGATGTGAATTTTGGAGATTCAGCAGATACTTGTACCCAGTGGTTCTAACACCACTATTTTGTAACTTCTTAATAGCTGACGTATTTGCCTAATAATTTCCATTTTGGTATACAAGTCACTGCTACCCTATTGTTATGTGCGTACGTCTGTTGCAGCTGCTTCTGCTTTTGTGGTTGTGTGGGTGGGTAGTCATGGATGGTGCACATGAGTAAGTAAAAGGAAAGTGTGCAAGACAGAGAGAGAGCGCACAAGCACAGAGGAAGTGAGTATGGAAGCATGCTCCAGTGAGGCCTTCCCGAGTGTGTTTCCAGGAAAATCTTCCATGGTCCCAAAGTTGCAGGACAGATGTTCGACTGATAAACAATAATAGAGCAAGTGGACAATCTTATTGTATACTGTCTCAGACTTCTCAGACATCAAACTAGGGTCTGGCTGAGACTTGCATAGCACATGCAGAGAATAAAGCAAGAGAAAAAAGTCTCTTGAATTTGGCACTGTTACAGTGATGTGCTGGCGGTAGGTTTCTGCTGTTTCCTCTCTCTGCTTCTCTGCCAACCCCCTGTGTTCCAGGGGTGTGAGTGTTTGCAGAGAGAAGGACTAAGGAATAGATTCATTCACTAATGTTATGTAAACTTGCTGGGCGTATGTACACATTTTCCCCCAATAATATACTGGATGTATGGACAGCAGAGCACAGCACCCAACCTGTGAAATTTGCTCTGGAGTATATGCATGTTAGTATCTTGTAGGAGACCAGGGGGCGGGGGAAAATTTGTTCCCTTGGGAAATTTGTTTAACAATATTTGTCATTTGGTGCAATCTGGTGCATTCTAAAGGCAAAAAAATAACTGTTCTCCAGAGTAGTTTTGTGAGCCCTAAAGAGAATTTGCATTCCTGGCAAGGATGATTTAGCAGTACCCAGAGAAGGAAGTCCATTAGAACCATGAAAATAATCCCAACCCTCCCTTTAGTTTAGTGCAGGGGTGGGCAAACTACAGCTGACCAGCTGCAACCAGCCCACCAGCTGTTTTAAACCAGCCCTTGAGCTCCCACTGGGGAGCGGGGTCTGCGGCTTGCCCCGCTCCAGTGCTCCAGCCGGGGAGCAGGATCGAGGGCTGCTCGGCGCAGCTCCCGGAAGCAGTGGCATGTCCCCCCTCCAGCTCCTACACATAGGGGCAGCCAGGGGGCTCTGCTCTGCATGCTGCCCTTGCCCCAAGCACTGCCCCCACCCCAAGCACTGCCCCCGCAGCTCCCATTGGCCGGGAACCGTGGCCAATGGGAACTGCAGGGGTGGCACCTGCGGACGGGGCTGCGTGCATCAGAGCCGTCTGGCCACGCCTCCGTGTAGGAGTTCGAGGGGGAACATGCCGCTGCTTCTGGGAGCTGCTTGAGGTAAGCGCCGCCCAGAGCCTGCACCCCTGAGCCACCCCCCGTGCCCCAACCCCTCGGTTTCCAGCTTCGGTTCCCAGCCCAGAGCACCCTCCCACACCCTGAACTCCTCATTTCTGGCCCCACCCCAGATCCCACACCCCCAGCCAAAGCCCTCACCCCTCCCACACCCCAACCCCAATTTCTTGAGCATTCATGGCCCGGCCGTACAATTTCTATACCCAGAAGTGGCCCTCGGGCCAAAAAGTTTGCCCACCCCTGGTTTACTGGCAGGGAGCCCTGGAGAGTCCTCTCCAGCACATCACTGGGCAGCTACAGGTTCAGTGTTCAGGTATTGTGTTCAGTGAACACAATAGGCTAGATTTAACCCTGGGTTATGGCAGCACAGCGCCCATCCAGAGGAGATTTACAACAGCATAAAGTTCTAGAATCCTCTCCCCTCCTGAAAACTGAGCAGCACTGGCTGGGAACGGGGAAGAGGCCACTGCAGCTAAGGGATGTGCTGATCCCCTAGGCAACCTCATAACGCAAAGTTGTTTTTTTCCCAGCAAAACCACAAAAGGGAGAACAGTGGCACAAACACCACTTGCCTTCCTTCAGGTGCACTGGCACTTCATTGTACCGGGGGTGGGTAGATGGGTGGGGGAAACCAGGATTAGATGTGATTAGATTCTCTTCTTAACCCTACTTAGTGTAACCCTTATAGAATAAAAGACTTTGGCAAACCGATAGAATACAACTGTAGAGGAGAAATAGAAAAAAAGCCATCTTTTATGAGTGTTTTTTAAATGGGATCATAACTCTTCCATTCACAGCAATGAACAAGTCTATTTACAATAGGAGTAAAAAACTAGGACTAACTCTCTCAAATATAAGGTTGGGATTTTCTCTAGGGAAAATCAAATACTTTAGATGCAGCTTGCGTCTGTTAGGAACTGCAGCAATGAAAGTCCAGACAAATGTTTTGGCTCGGTGCCTGCTCAGTTCCTGGGTTGACGGCACAGAAACATTTCCTTCTTTTTATTTAGATTTAACCGTAATGAACTGCCACATAAAAAAATATAGCCCCAGATTAACCAGAACCTACTTATTTAAGGCACTTCTACTCTCATTAATTATTGCCATTGTCATAACTATAAAGGACTAAGTCTTGGGACTAAGAGGGACCAGACATCAATCCATGCTCTCCAAATCTTTCTGAATAAGTCTCTCATATTTCAAACTTGTAAGTAACAGCCAGGCAAGGCGTGTTAGTTTTATCTTTGTTTTATCAACTTGTAAATGTTCCTTTTGCTAGAGGGTTTACCTCTGTTTGCTGTAACTTTGAACCTAAGGCTAGAGGGGGTTCCTCTGGGCTCTTTGAATCTGATTACCCTGTAAAGTTATTTTCCATCATGATTTTACAGAGATGATTTTTACCTTTCTTTCTTTAATTAAAAGCCTTCTTTTTAAGAACCTGATTGATTTTTCCTTGTTTTAAGATCCAAGGGGGTTGGATCTGGACTCACCAGGAATTGGTGGAGAAGTCTCTCAGGGCCACCCAGGGAAGGGTTATAGTACTTGGGAGGGAGATATTCTGAGGGGGAGGTAGACAGAGTTGCCCAAATGACTCATAAATAATTTGGGTGGTGACAGCAAAACCAGATCTAAGCTGGTAGTTAAGCTTAGAGGTTCTCATGCAGGTCCCCACATCTGTACCCTAGCGTTCAGAGTGGGGAAGGAACCTTGACATGGTGGCAGAGCGGTGGGATCATTTTAAACCAAAAGCCAGTAAGATTTCCCCCCCCCCTCCTTTTTAGCTGCTTAGAAAGCAGAGCTGAAGGTAGATGCATATCTTATCTCTTTGCCTGAAGGCAGAGGTGTTAAGTTTTTTTTAACAAGGGTCTTTGTTAAGAGAAGGTTTCAAGCTGTGAGCAAGCAGCTAGCAAAAGGAACATGATGGCAAAAGTTTAACATTCTATAATGACAAAACACAGAAGCAGGAAATACAGAAGGACATTGGGATTGTTGCAGTCATAATACAAACACACACATGATTTGAGCGTGGTGTGAACTTAAAACCTTCTCTCGTCTCTTTCTAATGTGTCGTCTCTTATGAGCAAACAGCAAGGAATTCCATTTATTTGAGTCCATCTAGTCTAAGAGCTGGTATTTTAAGATTGTTGCAGACTTATTTTACCCACCTCCCTTCCCCTTCCCCAACCATTAGGGACATATTTTGAAGCACAAATGTAATTTTTGGAGAAAGGATGATTAAATTTGGGGCTTGTGAGCCTTCACAATCCCCCTTTAGGAGATGTAGTTTGATAGTCACATTTGGCTCATTCTTTATGTTTTTATAAAAAATAGTTTTTTATTGATTCAATTTGTAATAGAAAACCGATTAGTGTGGTACAAGAACCACCAAGAAAGAAAAAAAATACCCAAGTGGCTGTCAAATATATATATCAATATTCAAATAATTTCCAACAGAATAATTTCATGGTGCTGCATATATAGAATAAATATATCACTATATGTATGGTCATCAATATCAGACTCCTTGTTAACAGTAATCTACCCCAGAATAAACTCCTAGGAGTAGAGATTACCATCTTTTTGTTATTTTAGAGACAACCATTTAAATCAAAAACATGGTATAAACCAAAATAACAAATTCAAGCTTGGGGCGGGGGCAGCATGCGGAGCAGACCCCCTGGCTGCCCCTATGTGTAGGAGCTGGAGGGGAGACATGCCGCTGCTTCCGGGAGCCGCACGGAGCAGCCCCCAATCCTGCTCCCCGGCTTGAGCGCCAGAGCAGGGCAAGCCCCAGACCCCACTCCCCAGCAGGAGCTTGAGGGCCGGATTAAAACGGCTGGTGGGCCAGATGTGGCCCGTAGTTTGCTCACCCCGGTGTAGAAGTATCTTCATGGGGAGAAAACACTGTGTATTAAAGGGCTCTTTAATCTAGCAGAGAAAGGCAGAAGAAGAACCAATGGTGGGAAACTGAGGCCAGACACATTCAAATTAGAAATTAGAAACAATTTTTCAACACTGAGGATGATTAACCACTGGAATAAACTGCTAAGGGAATTCTCCATGTCTGGATGTCTTCGAATCAAGACTGGATGTCTTTTGGAAGTTATGCTTTTGTCAGACACAAGGTACTGGGCTCAACACAGGGGCAGCTGAGTGCAACTTAATGGCCTCTGCTAACAGGAGGTCAGATTACAAGATCTCGAGGTCCCTTCTAGCCTTACACTCTATGAAAGGAAAGATGGGGCAGCATACAATGCATCCACAAAGCTCACTCGGTTTCTGTTCTCAATGCAGAGAGACTCTTGTGGCCAAAAGAGATTACTCTAGCAGCTGTGGTTAGCTCCAGTTTCGGAAATGCTGAGGATTATGAAACCCAAGGAACTGAAGGCCAGTCATAAAGTGAAGATGAATGGTCAAAAAGAACAGGAGTACTTGTGGCACCTAAGAGACTAACAAATTTATTAGAGCATAAGCTTTCGTGGGCTACAACCCACTTCTTCGGATGCATATAGAGTGAAACATATATTGAGGAGATATATATACACACATACAGAGAGCATGAACAGGTGGGAGTTGTCTTACCCACTCTGAGAGGCCAATTAAGTAAGAGAAAAAACACTTTTGAAGTGATAATCAAGATAGCTCAGTACAGACAGTTTGATAAGAAGCAAGTGTGAAAATACTTACAAGGGGAGATAGATTCAATGTTTGTAATGGCTCAGCCATTCCCAGTCTTTATTTAATCCTGAGTTGATTGTGTCTAGTTTGCATATCAATTCCAGCTCAGCAGTCTCTCGTTGGAGTCTGTTTTTGAAGTTTTTCTGTTTTAAGATAGCCACCCGCAGGTCTGTCATAGAATGGCCAGACAGGTTAAAGTGTTCTCCCACTGGTTTTTGAGTATTATGATTCCTGATGTCAGATTTGTGTCCATTAATTCTTTTGCGTAGAGACTGATGAATGGTCAGAATTTAGCTGCATGGAATATCCTTGGATATTGTCAGACATATTCCTAAAAGAAATATTTTGTTATAAAGTCAGGGTAAAATACTTGTTTTGAGCTGTCAGCTGTATTTTATAATTAACCAGGTATTTGTGTGCATAAAGTACATACTTAGAGTATCAGCTCTTTGGGGCAGATAGTAGATAATGCTTCTCGGCTCTCTGTGAGCTGAGGGGTGAAAACATTATCTACTATCTGTTCTTATCAGCTCTTTGGGGCAGCACAGTGTCTCTGTGTTCTTACACTGCCTAGCACAATGGGGCCCCAATCTCAGTTGGGGCCATGGAGACTCCTATAATTCAAATAGTAATTTTAGAGATAAGGGGCCCCCAAGCACAAGGCTGCCAGACTAGGCCCTGGGGGCCTCTCCCTGGCTCCAAGAATCCTTGGATGAACTACAGATGGTGGAGCAGCAGCGCTACACCACGTTCTTCCAGGCTCCCAAGCAGCATAGTGCACGCGGCATATCGGAGCATCCTGGCACCCAGGTGATTCCTTAGAAATCCAGTTTTAACAGCAATCACACTTTTTATAAAATAGCCTGCCTGCACTGCTGGAAAGATCATGGCTTACTTCCTTTAGCAAAGAGAAGCAGGAACTCTCCTCAGTACTCATTGAGATTTCCTCTTCAGAAACAACAACCTGATGAAATTTTTTATTCATAGGGGCTTCTATAACTATATCTTACCTATAGACTTCACCTTACAAGGAGGAAGCTATACCAACTCTCTCCCCAGACGCGTATGTTTCTTCTGCTTGAGTTTTTCTTGTCTACCTTTCTTTCTTTCCTGATTACTACCCTATTATGTAACGTTCAGTGCCAAAAGGTTAGCTTTATGTAATTAGAAATAAATAAAATAAGTAGCAAAATAAGTTTAAAAAGTAAATAATAAGGGCTGGTCCAAAAAAACCCTAGGAAAAAATGTCAATTCTTTTTCAAATTTTTTACTGTTTTTTTCAGCATATTGAAAAATGTCAACCAGCTCTAAAGCTTGCCCAAAAAGAAAAAAAAAATCCCGTCAAAAATTTTCAGTTTTTTCCTAGCAAAATTAATTTTTAACAGAAAATTAGTTGAAAAATAGAAATTAAGAAAATGTTGACCTAGCTTTTGTTTTGTACAGGGTAGGTAACATAACTGGTCTGTTCCAACTGTAAGTTCAATGATTAATCTAATAGCTAGGAGGAGAAAGAACTAATGAAGCAATCTGAGTCTAAAATGACATAAGGGAAAGTCTGTGTCAAGGGAGAGCGGCAGGCCAGCAAAGTCCAAGTTTCCAAAGCTGACTGTTGAATTCACAAAACCAATAAAAACACGTGGCTGCCGTACACAGAAAGGGCAAGTTCTGATCACAATTCTGGCAAACACAAATGCTGATTTGTGTAAACAAAGGCTTGTACTTGCAGGTGTATCAGATCTGTGAACATTTGCGGACATGCCCATTGTATCCAGGTTTGAACATTTGACTCCAAGACAGTAGGGGGAAGTTAATTGGGGGGAGGGGAGGAATTAGGTGGGGACATACAGAGGATAAGCCACACGTGTTTTCTTTAAAAGATGTCAATCAATTATTTCCTCACTAGTCATAGGTAGGAACAATGTACAATGCTAAAGATGTCAGAAGTCTGGAAGATTTTGTACATTGATACACAGAAGCTTGTACACAGTCTGCCACACCAGATTCAGTGATGGAAAAGAGGGAGCATATTTGAGGGGGCTGTGTTGAAACATCTGTTAGAGGGAAGTGTCTAAAATAAAGAAACAGACAAGTCAAAAGGCTGACGCTCTCAAAACTATAGAGCTGGTACTATTTCCATTACCATTAGTAATATCTTCAGGAATTAAAGTGTTGCAAAACCCCAACATGTATATAACATAAAAATGAAAACACATTCAGCAGATGGATCTGAAAGACATTACAGAGCTGATCAGTCAACCGATGTTGCCATTCAATATGGTTCCTGTTTATTCTTTGTAAAATTAATGGCTAATGTTACATGCCTAATAATATTTTTCATTGTACTACACCTGTAGCTGCCAGACAAATCAGCTATTTTAATACGGTAGCTAGTGTAGCTTCCAGGACAATGGACTTTTAGGGGAATTCAACAAAACTAGGAATGTGTTTTATAAATATCATATTTCTAAAAAGATTATGGGCCACATCATAAATTGATCTACACATCACAGTGTCATTGATATCCATGAGAATTGTGTGAATGGCTCAAGGGCGTACATGGCCTCTTACAATCAAAAAATTAGTTCTTGTTGAAATTACTCTTCCAGTAGCAAAAATTAGAACCAAATAATTTTATTGAACATCCCAAGATAGAGTTCAGTTCCTGTTTCTCAGATCTTGGCACACATCTGACATCCTGGTTTCCTATTTCATTGTGCTTTTCATTCAACAATTGCATTAAAATGTTAATCTACCTTCTATTTTTTAGATGTGTGAATAGTATTGTTTTCATAGACTGGAAACGCACGCAGTCCTATAACCAGGAAAAATTTGACAGTTCCCTTAGCCCAGTGCAGATGTCTACAACATTCCAGCTGTATGTTATTTTCTATTATTATAGTATCATGATCTTTTCTACTGCTCTTGTTCTTAAAAAGAATTTTGTATGCAGTCCATTTAGACTGCTAGTTCCCCTAAAATCTCCAGATAACTGATTTTTGGGTCATTAGTAATGTCAATTTCCAAAACATTATTTAATCTATTTTATTAGCTCATCCCAGAACCAATTCACTCAGGGCCGGCTCTGGTTTTTTGCCGCCACAGGCAAAAAAGCCTCTGGCCGCCCCCCCGTCCCCCCCAGCGGGGGGGGGGGCGGCCGGAGCCCCAGGGGGGGGGGGGGCGAGCCCGGCTGGGGCCCCGCTCTCCCCGGCGGCCGGAGCTCCGCGCCGCGCCGCCCCCCTCCAGGTGCCGCCCCAAGCACCAGCTTGGTTGCCTGGTGCCTGGAGCCAGCCCTGAATTCACTCAAGATAACCAAAACATTCATAAGTTACAATTAGACCCTTAAGAATTCCAACAATGGCATTCTCTTTTAATCTCGCTTTAAAATCCTTGCAGATGTCCACTAAGTTCAAAAAAGAATCTTCTATGTAAGCAATATACTCGGTTCATAGCTCTGTTCCTTTATTTTAATAATTTTTACCATGAGCCCACACAGCCATTTATTTGTATTTAGATATAATCTTAATATATCATCTGTTGCTAGTGTGGTTCTCAAGGTCTTTGCTCTGCTCTGCTCCAAACATGCCACTGATCCTCCCTCTAGTATTTCAAGAATGTTAAAAACCGAGATGGACTTTGACTGCAACACCGGGTCAAAACCCCATTGAATTTTGGGGAAGTTCAGATCTGGACTCAAATGTGATGGGTTCTATACACCCCAACCAGCAGCTGATAAGAAAACAGTTGGTCGATTTTTGAATAATGAAAACACCACATCTGCATGCTTCTTGTGGAGGGTGTGCCTGGGATCCCATCCATGAGGGAAGTGTGTCTGGGCACACTTGTAGAGCATTCTCTTATTCCCCAAAGGTATTTAAAACACATATGCTGTGGGGAACCTGGCATTATGATGTAGTCTGCCTTAGAAGTCAGACCCTTTCTTTGGGAAAGCAGAAACTGTGATTGGATGAAAAAAACTCTTTCATTTGGAACTTTCAGCTGGACAGAGCCATTCTTTCTGTTCCTTGGCTGGAGGTTCCCAGGCCTGATTTATTTTGAGTTTGATCTTCAGCTGTGCAAACCCTCTTAGACTGTGAAAAACATTTTTTCATTGTTGTTAATGTATGAGCAATAGAATGTATGGTTCCAACAGGCATTTTATTTTCCAAGCCAGAAGGAACTGGTCTCCCATCTGCTACATTTCACTTGATCTATCACATAGAGTGTTAGGGAGTGGGATTTTGCCACTTGCTCGACAGAGCAAAACTTACATGGGGTATTCGAAATGAAGATGGATAAAGCAACTCAAAGAGCAACAGTAATAACAGAGACAGTTCTTTCAAGGAGTGGGAACAATCAGAAATAAAGCCTTCTTTGTGACATTTGAAAGATGGAGTCCCAACCTGACCACGGAAGATCAAGTTGCACATAGACCATTAAAACTTGCCATCATGAGAAAGATTATAACCAAATGAAGAACATCATTCTTGGTAGAGACTTGGTAGTTCTAGAACTAAGGATTCCAACCTAGAATTCAGCTCCTTGCCATTGGACAATAACAGTGTTACATAAAAGTTTGGAATGATCCTGCCCACCAGAGCATCAAGTCATATGCCTCTATTAAGAAATATACAGCTGGCAAATTGTTAAGAAATCAACTAGAAAAGGGCATCAGAATGGAAGACCACAAGAGACTAGGAAGGAACCACTCATTTCATGTTATCCCTGCCAACAGTAAACATAAAGAATCATTGAGAAGGAGTAAAAGGGCCCCAAGAAGCATTTCTATACATAAGGACAAGAGCCTAGCAGTTAAAGTTTTGGCTCTATCTTGTTTCTCCTTCCATGGGAAATTGGATCATTTTGCAAGGGGACATCCATATGAATACTGATTATTTTAGTGTTTAAACTGCAGAGGGAATCATGAAACCCAAAGCCCCATAATCTTCGTGGAGCGGATGGAGTGAGAAAATGTTACTCTAGTGCATAGAGGCTTAGTAATTGTGGCAGTCCCAGAACAATGTAGAGAGCTTATGTATCTATGAGATATTAAACTTTACAACATGGCCAAAGTCCAACACACAGGAGTGGCTGCCTTTATAGCAGTGAGATTAGTGTCCATGACTGTGCTGGGCTGAGCACGGGCTTGGTCCAGTAGTTTATTAAAAGCAAGATGAACAGTGGAATCCACTTGCTCCCAGTGCTATGAGTTAGAGGAGATGGCAGACCAAAATTTTGGGGAAGGATTTCTTGATTCTGGTTTACAGTCACCTAAAATTTGAAACCCAAGTGCTGAAAGGAATACTGACCAGCCAAGGAGAATGGTAACAGGGAAGCCACCTCTCCACGTATCCTGGAGCCCCATAAAAGAATAAATAGGGGCATAAATAAGCTTTCAGTGTCAACTAAGAAGCCCTGAGTCTGTGGCCCTAGAAGCAACCACAGAGGGAGTTCCCATGTTTTCCCCCGATGTACAAAGCCAGTTTGGCTATTGTGGTGGAGGTTAATATAAAACAGGTAACCCAGTAAACCCATTTTTCACTACAGAAGGATATTTCGTATCAGGTTAGCAGAGAAGTTTGGATGGCCTAGTAAGGTGACAATTGTTTGTCTGTTGGATACTCCACAGATAATTAGTTCATCTGGCACGTGCCCTACATAAGATAGGACACTGACAGCGAAACCAAGTTGGTTTGTTGTTGCCACCGTTTCTTCAGTGAAGGATACACTAGCAGGCCAAAGCATATTGTGAATCCTGTGCATAGTGCCAACTGGTAACCACTAAAGCGGCCCAGAAATCTCAGTGCCTTTCATATTGCTACCAAACATCAATCAGGACAGTTGCTAGGGGTCCCTTATTAGCAAGGTACCAGTACCTTAACAGCAAGAGAGCAAGGCACAGTACAGCTTAATGATCATGCTCTTCCAGCTCCACCAAGGTCATTTCAGCTAAAAGTAGTCACATTCCAATTAATTCTTCCATATTTATCAAATGTCAATACATTGTTATCCCTTAACCACTTTTTCCTACATTCAGTCTGAAATTAAAGCATAATGAAAAGGAAAAATGAGCCTGAGGAAATAGCCATTGTTTTATATCACTGATTTTATTTGAAATTATCATTCTTTGCGTAGCCTATGGGTTATTCAACTAAGGAAGGACAAAAGAAAATTGAAATGCGGATCTCTGCATTACTAAAACTGTACCACTGAAAGCAAAGGCAGAATTACTAGGTCAAAAATATTTACTATATCCCTAACCAATGACCAGAAGGGAATCTTGGCATTCAGTACTATTCAGTTAGAATAGTACAATAACTTAACAACTAACAATTGTGGCCATGATGTTTTTTAAAATGAGTGTTTAAAGCTAAATTCCTAAAACCATATTTAGACAAATAGCCTGATTTTCAAAAGACCTCCCATGAAGCTCCCATGTCTTCAAATATGACCTAAATATGACCGTAGGAGCTTAACTATAGGCACCCATTTTTAAAAAAACCTTGATCCATATCTATATAGTAATCTCCCCAGTAATGTACAACATCCTTCTAGTCAGTGTTTATCAAGCAAACTATGTCAGGCGCAGTGAGCTGTGGTTGTAGCTACTTCTCCTTTTGTGGTCGTACGTAGGTGTGTGTAAATGTGCGTAGGAGTGCTCCAGTGGGACTTGAACGTATCTGAGGGAGTACCTCGGGTAATGCTCCGACAGTGCAAAGGGGCCATAAAGACAACTTCTTAGGGATTGTTACCCCAGCCTTGGTTAGTGAATAGGTGACATAGGATTGGGGGAATAGCCAGCGTGTCCTTGCACTCCAACAGTTCTCAATTGGCCGAATGCCCCCTTAGGGCCAGTGCAGATAGGTGCAAATAACAGTGGTCCTGAAGCTGTGGTCATGCCAGAACCAGCCCCCAGTCATCCCCAGGATAAAGGCTAGTAGGGACCAGGGCAGTTTCTCCCAGGAAGAGACCCCGCAGACTGCATACCACTACTATATCATGGATGTGTCTGTAGAGAGATGTCAGATAGATTAAAAAAGTAGAACACTGACATTTAAAAATAATAAATTAATTAAAGTCTAAAAATTCATGGTTAAGGTTCAATACCAAATACTTTCAGTCAGGAAACTTCCCTAGCTACACATAGCCTTAATCCTGGCCCTGTACAGTATCCCTTCCCACCATCTACCTCTTTTATGATATAGTATCTGAAACATATCAGGAGATTACAAAGACGCAGGTTGTTCAAATCAATAGGTATTTTGGTGGAAGATATAAATTCGGCTCTTTTATTTATAGTGGAATGGTTGCTATGAGATGGCGCTGGTTCCTGAGTGTATACAGAAGAGTCAAATGTTTCTGTTTCTTGCCGTCAATCGGCAATGTAAATAGTGTTTAAACTGGTGGCCCTTTTATAATGATGGTGGGAGTTATTATATAAATGTAGCATAGTAAATTATTGATATTTCCTAGATGAATTGGAGCCAAAATACTGTAACTCTATTACTGAGGTAATCTTATTAACTCTAGTTCTTTGTCTTTATTTACACTGTGGTGACCAAGGTCTTGCAATCCATATCAGAAACATGGATGTCATGAGAGGAATTGTATTTGGGACAAAGGGATTGTTGGTTGAGAGCTAGATGATGGCCACTGATATAGGGTCAGAATTAAAGTTGCTTGTGGATCTTTAACTATGACTTGCAAATGTTTGCTCTTTAGGTTAAACATGAATTTTCATGTACTCAAACATCCTTATAACAACATTCAAACCATGTTGTTTTAATATAATTGCTTTCTAAGTCTATCCTTAAATTGTACTGGAAACTTTGTGAATAAGAATTTATTTAGTTTTTAATAATGTATTTCAAACATTTATGTTTGAAAACTTAATGGCTTACAATATTCTGCTTCTTTCTGATGTTCATTAAATGGAAGCATTAGAATTAGTCCTTTTTTCACTTCCTCAAGTTAGCAGGTAGGCACTGCATTGACACACAGCTAATTTTATAAAAGATATTTTCCCATTTAAGAAGACAAAACCATAAATATTGTTGTTATCATTCTGACACACATACATACACATCATTTTAAAAAAATATTTATAAAACTGTATGTCATGAAAGTTAATTTCTGACTGAAAACAGGGCAGTAAAATCTCAGCATATAAACAATTATTTATTTTAAAATAAATGGAATACAAACAACAGAAGCTCATTGTATGACCTGGCTATTTTTATTAATGAACATGAAGAAGTACTATGCAGATTTAATAGCCTGGGAACATTGGTGCTGTAAAATTTTCTTTGGCGCTAAGTATCTCAAATATAATCTAAATTTTCTTTTAATGCAAGATAGGAGCCAGAAACAAGAGTATCTAGTACCATGTGACGACCCAGCTCTCTGTAGGCCGCCGTCTGGGGAACTTGTTCCTACAAACTATCAGTTATGCCAGGTCAACATGGTTTTGTGATATGGAGAAAAGTGGGGATTTTTACACAGATTTAAATAAATGCAAGAGCGTACAAATATTTGCAATTATAGAATCAAATAGTTGATAGCTGTTTAGAACAGTTTTATCATCTGTCATTTTTATGGACATTTTTATGAGAGTAACAGATAATAGCCATCATTATCATAACCAGCCTTATTTCAAGTGCATTTTTAATACACACATTTAGACTCAGACTCATAGACTTTAAGGGCAGAAGGGACCATCATGATCTTCTAGTCTGACCTCCGGCACATCGCAGACCAGAGAACCTCACCCACCCATTCCTGTAATAGACCCCTAACCTCTGGCTGAGTTACTGAAATCCTCAATGACTTCAAGTTACAGAGAATCCTCCATTTACTCTAGCTTAAACCTGCAAGTGACCCATGCCCCATGTTGCAGAAGAAGGCAAAAAACTCTTAGGGTTTCTGCCAATCTGAGCTGGAGGAAAATTCCTTCCCAACGCCAAATATGGTGATCAGTTAGATCCTGAGCATGTGGGCAAGACCCACCAGCCAGACACCTGGGAAAGAATTCTCTGTAGTAACTCAGAGCCCTCCCCATCTAGTGTCCCATCTCCAGTCATTGGAGATATTTGCTACTAGCAGTTGCAAACTGGCCGCATGCCATTGTAGGCAGTCTTATCATACCATCCCCTCCATAATCAAGCTCAGTCTTGAGGCCAGTTAGGATTTTTGCCCCCACTGCTCCCCTTGGAAGGCTGTCAGAACTTCACTCCTCTGATGATTAGAAACCTTCATCTAATTTCAAGCCTAAACTTGTTAATGGCCACAGGAGTGATGCCAACTTCTTCCAGGTGTGTGTGGGGGGTGGGGAGGCTGAGGTGGGCCAGACAGAAAATTGGGGGGCTGTGCCCCCTTCAGCATGAGACCCCACCCCCCTCACCAGCCCTGCTCCCACCATGACTCCACCCCATAGCCAGGTCAGAGGCAGGAAACCGGAGCAGGCTGCCTGCAGCCGGTAGGAGCTGCCTGGGCAGGGGGAGCTGGCTCTAGGGCTGAGAGAGCTCTCAGGGAGTAGAGACTGTGGGGGTGGGGCCCAGGAGCCTGGGCTGGAGCAGGTCAGTCTGGGCAGCTGTGGGGAGCCCTGACCCTCCACCTGCCCTGGATAGAATGCCCCGGTAGGTGGGGACATGGACCAAAGCTGCTCTTGCCCCCCCCCCCCCGGGTCCTCCTCCCTGGCTTACTTCTCTGCTGCCACTGGATCTGGGCCCCCAGCCAGCAGCATCCATTCTCTCTGCTCAGCCTTCAGAGCTGGGTGGTTGGAAAGTGGCAGCTGCTACAGGGTGGCTAAGGCAAACTTTTGGGGTGGCTATAGCCCCCGCACGCACACACACACCCAGCGCTGCCCCTGGATGGCCAGTTGTGACATTGTCTAATTAAAATATAACCATGCAAATCATTATTGCTACCACTGCTGTATAATTGCAGCAAATCTTATACAAAATATAACTCATGGCCGGAAAGGGTTAAACAGCTTGCAGGCTAACTAACCCAAAGCTGACCTTTAAAGACATGTTAGAAATGGTAATTAGGGCCATTCAAGCTAAATAGGCTAGAACTTTGAAATGCAAACCTATATTGTTAGAAGTGATAGGAATTGTGTGTATCTTAGATGCTACCCATGTAAACAGATTGTTCCTGTCTGTCACTATAGATACTAATTCAGAGATCAAAAGGGAATATTAACATTTAGATGAATCTTGGGTGAAATAATGTCATTGTCTATATGTCCCTTTGAAGTTTGTGATAGATTGCCTAATGAATAAATTGCCCTATGTTAATTTGTGTAACTAATTACTGGTGGTATTCAGAAAATAGAAGGTTACATCAAAAGCATATTGTTTACCCAGGACTATATGGTCAAGTGGATGCTAGAACACTGTATAAAAAGATCCTTGGGACCTGATCCTGTTTATCTCAGATCTGCTTGATGTTTCAAATGCAGGGGAAGCTTAAGCCACAAGATTGGGATCCCAGTGTTGACTGGTCCACCCTGAATGTGATATTGGACATTGGACTATAACCTAATAATTAAATTCTGAAAGAACTCTTTGCAACTACAAAGCTCACCATCTCTGCTATGTACCTGAACCTCAGGAATTGAACTCATATCTGCATGTATATTGATCTTTTACCCATACTCTCTTTTTTCTTTTTTAATAAATTTTTGTTTAGTTAATAAGAATTGGCTGTATTCCAGGTAAGATCTGGAATATTCAATAACCTTGGAGGTAATGTGTCCAATCCTTTGGGATTGGTAGAACCTTTTCTTTTATATGATGAAATAAGATTTTCAGAAATCTTCATCATATTTGACTTGGGTACCTGGATTGAGGCTGGGTTGGTTTGAGGGAACTGTGTTGTTGGTTTCTGGACAACCAGTGAGGTAATGAAGCTGTTTTATGCTGGCTTGGTAAATCTAAGTATTGAATTATCCACCAGCTTTGGGGTTTGTCTGCCCCATTCTTTGCAGTTCACCCTCAGCTGGCCCGCACTGGGACCCCGGTCACAACAATTTATATCCATTTCAACTTTGTTCTCCTTTAAACATATTTCTTATGTTCTTGGAAATACCAAATCATGATACAGGATATTTCAGTCCATGACTCTATGTTCCATTAAGACTACAGACTATTCTCCTACATCCAGAAAAACATCACAGCATATTAACAAAAAGATGTTTTGTTATATCTTTTTAAAAGGGAGGAAATGGTAAGGGTCCTATCTGATAGTTCTGCATCATGCATGTACTTTGTGTTGTACATTCTGTGCTGTGCATAGGTGCTGGAACTGGGGGGGGGGGGTGCTCCCGCATCCCCTGGTTTGAAGTGGATTCCATTATATACAGGGTTTACAAAGTTTGGTTCAATGGCTCACAGCACCCCTGGTGCTGTGATCAATTTTTCAAACAAGTGCCTAAAATTAGGCACCTAAATCCATATTAGGGCACATAAATAAAAGTGAACTGATTTTCTATGGTGCTGAGCACTCAAAGTCAGTGGGAATTGTTGGTGCTCAGCACCTCTGAAAATCAGGCCATTTCTGAGGGAGTAACTAGGGATTTAGGTGCCTAACTTTAAACACTATGACGGTGACTATGGATCTATAGATCACTTGATGATTACCTGTTCTGTTCATTCCCTCTGAAGCACCTGGCATTGGCCACTGTCAGAAGACAGGATACTGGGCTGGATGGACCATTGGTCTGACCTAGTATGGCCGTTCTTATGTTCTTATGACTATTGACTTGCCAAATACAAGTTAGTTTAACATCTATCCAAAGGATATGCTCTCTATTAGTGCAATTCCTTTCCCTGTAGTGTTAACCCTAGATGAGACTGACCTCTCAAAGATGGGGCAGATACTTCAATTCCATCCATTCAATAGTTGTTGCTCTATATAAATAACAATGTCACCTAATCTATTCAGTGAGCAATTTATAGTTGAGTTTAAAAAAAAATTAAGAAATGTTGAGAAACCAAAGTAACTGATCTAGGACTTTCCAATCACAGCAACCTGCAGCCAATGGGGTGTCTATCTGTATCTAAGGCCTTGCCTACATGGCTTCGCAGGGCAAACTGGAGGGGTGTGAATTGTAGAGCACTCCTATGTTCTGGTCTAACTGCCCCATATAGGTCCTGCTGGCATGAACTAAAAAGTAACTAAAGCACATGAATGTAGTCCTTTTTGAAAAGAGCCTATATCAACACAAACTAGGTACCTGTTAGTTTGTGCCAACAGGGTCTACACAGGGCACTTAGAGCACAGCACATAAGAGTGCTCTAGAAATCACATCTCTCTAGTTTGCACTACAGCACCATGCAGACAAGACCTATGTGAGAAAGAGGGATTATACTGATATTTCTCAAAAGATAATGCATCTTACGTGTTATTTTAGGACACATCACCCTATGGTCCCCAGGTTAGAGCGGTAGCCTAGGACTTGGGAAACAGAGGCTCAATTCCCTGCTGTGCTACAGACTTTCTGTGTAACACTGAGCAAGCCACTTAGCCTCAGTTCCCCATCTGTAAAATGGTAGGGTGACCAGATGTCCCGATTTTATAGGGACAGTTCCGATTTTTGGGTCTTTTTCTTACATAGGCCCCTATTAACCCCCACCCCTGTCCTGATT
Source organism: Terrapene triunguis (assembly GCF_002925995.2). Lineage (NCBI taxonomy): Eukaryota > Metazoa > Chordata > Testudines > Emydidae > Terrapene > Terrapene triunguis. The sequence continues at coordinate 4,722,575 of NW_020664375.1, forward strand.
TTTCACATTTACTGTCTGGTCACCCTAGTAACATGGAGATGATAATACTTCCCTATTGCACAGGGGTGTGTTGTGAAGCTGATGCATTAAAAATTGTGAAGCACATTGAGATCTGCTGATGGAAAGTTTAAGAGCTAAGGATTAACTACTCATGCCTCCCCCTATAGCAGTGGTTTTCAAACTGTGGGTCATGACCCAGTACTGGGTCGGGAATGTAAGGCACTGGGTTGCGGCGGCTCTTGTCAGCACCACCAACTGGGCCTTTAAAAGTCCCTCAGCGGTGCTGCCCAGCTAAGGCAGGCTAGTCCCTACCTGTTCCAATACCGTGCTGTGCCCTGGAAGTGGCCAGCAGCAGGTCTGGCTCCTGGTGGCCCAAGCACTGGCTCTGCACTCTTGTTGGCTGGGAACTGGCCAATGGGAGCTGGGGGAGGGGCAGTGCCTGCGGGTGAGAGTCCCACAGAGCCAGAACTGCTGCTTCTGGGGCGCAGTGCGGTCTGCAGTGCCAGGACAGGCAGGAAGCCTGCCTTAGCACCCCCGCTGCGCCACTAACCGGGAGCTGCCCCGAGGTAAGCCCATGCCCCAATCCCCTGCGCTGAGCCCCCCCCAACCCCGGAGCCCCTTCCTGCACCCCAGACCCATCCCTGGCCCCATCCTAGAGCCTGACCCCCTTCCGCATCCCTGCCCCAGCCCAGAGCCCCCTCCCACACTGAACTCCTCATTCCTTGCCCCACCCTGCCCTCCAACCCCCTGCCCCAGTCCTGAGCCCCTCCCACACTCCAAACCCCTCATCCCCAGCTCCCCTGGGTCACAGGCATCAACAATTTTCTTCAACTGGGTCACCCGAAAAAAAGTTTGAAAACCGCTGCCCTATAGTTCCAGACTCAGCAACAGTGTGACTGTTCGCTCTTGTGTAATCAACAGGTTGCCTTTTAAAAAGGAGAAGACTCACTTGTGTGGTGTAGCTGAAACTTACCAGGGAGCATGTGAGTAGTTTCCATTCATCAACTGTTATTATTCAGCACCTCGGGTGTATCTAAGTCCTGCGCCCAGCAATGTGGGTGCAATGAGTTGAATGGTGCTGGAAGCCTAGGAGAAGCTCCCCAGGACAAAAGTGTGGCGAGTTTATAATGCACGGTGCTGGCCCTACTGGGTTACCAACCCCGTGGAGATGGTAGGGCCCCGCATCTATAGGCGGGGTGTCCTAGCGACTCGTTTCAGGGCATTGACGGGACACCCCTTTGCCCGGGCTGCAGAGCGAAGCGCTCGGGCCTGGGGTCTCGCGGGCGGAGCTGCTCTCCCGGGCGCGGGGTGGCGGAGCGCGCCTGGCCTAGGCTCTGCTCTGCTCGTCAAAGGACGCGATCCCGCTCTCGTCGCCTTGGCCGGGGAGCTGCAGGTGGCAGCAGAGGAAGGGGGCCCGCCCGCGGTCACTCTCCTGTCCCCAGCCGCGTGGGAAGGGAGAAGGGACCAGCCGCGGAAATCCCCGGTTTGGACGACGTAGGGGGGGAGGAGCTGGCTCAGCCCGGGCACGGCTCAGCGGCTGTTTCACTGCTTCTCCGTCCGACACTCGCCGAGGGACCAGTGCCTGCGCCTCCCGCCGAGTCCCCGAGGCTGCCCGCGCAGCGCCCCGCGCCGGGATGGAGCTAAGAAGGTGAGTGCGGGGGGGCACCCAGAGACTCGCCCTTGGTTCACACTCCTGGTCTCCGTCCTGCCCGGACCCCGTCCCCGCGCCCCCTACGTGCCTGCTGGCGCTGGGTAACTGCGGGGGCTCCGGGTCGTAGTACCCAGCCCCCCCGGACTGGGCCATCGCACTGGAGAACTATGTCGCTCTGCTCCGAGCACGCCCAAAAGACAAACACTGAACAGTGCTGTTAGCGCAGCGGCAGCCGGCCAAGGCAGCTCATTTCCTTGGCAATGGACAATCACTGACCCTGCTCCTACCCCCGGGAGCCAAGCGTCAAACGGGGAAGGGGGAAGGGGGAGTCAATCAATGTTATGCTGGGGGGGAGCATGGTCCTGATTTTCTTGCTGCAACAGGAGCATCTACACTTGCTCTCTTTTCAGATGTTAGCAATTGGGGGGTTGTTGGCATCAAAAACTGGGTGGCGCTCTCTGGATCCAGGTGCCAGGTTTGGGTGTTTGAGCTGCAGGAGGGGTTTTGGTGCACTAAACTTGCTCCCAATTTTGTCAGTACAATTGGTGGGTGGGGTGGGGGCTGACTACAAAAATGACCAGGCTCCAAGAAGGTCCAGCTTTTCCTGCCAACTCTTCCCACTGACTGGTGTGTGTGTCTACCTGTAGGTTGATTCATTCCCACCCCCAATCCATTTGGTGTGTTTGTTGTGGCTGTCAGGGTAAGGCTGAGGCTGCTCATAATTTAATCTTCCTTTATCAAGAGAGGGCACTAGGGGCAAACCAGAGGGCCTGCTCCTGCTCCTAATAAGTCAGTAGTTTCTGCTCCTTGTGTTACGGGGAAAGGAATGTGCAACTCAGATAAATCTCCCCTTGACCCTGACTGGAATTCATAGCAGGAAAGGCAGAAAATGCTATTGGGATTGTTATGGCAGGGGAAGGTTACTTTGCTGTTGAATAGTAGTGGTACTTTATTATTGAACTAAAAACACAAGGGGCAAGTTTTACAGCCCCCTCCCCCCCCCACACACACACCCCAGAGTGAATCTGAAAACTGGCCTTTGTGGTTCTAATTAGCTTAATATAAAGGTGCTTTCTTTATTCTCAGGTTAAGAATTAGCGCTTAGATCCTGCACTACCAGAGCCAAATTCTGCCCAAAGTCTGTGCAGAGACTTCAACACCCATTGAATTAGATGTACACATTTTTTTCCCTATAACTCTAGCAGGAGCATAGTGTTTACCTCAAACTCCTAATTTGCGTGAAAACTACAAAGTGCCTTGTCTCACTAGGATTTTACCTTATGATAGTTCTTACTACTGGTGGTCTGAAAAATTCAGACAAAACCTTTTTGGTTGACATTTGCTGATTCATTGAAATCAAAACATTCTGCAGAGACAGTTTGATTTTCACAAAGTTCCTCCAGAAACCAGGCAGGGTTCTAATGGAAACCAGCCTGGTTTCCTGGCTCCTCGGCAGCCCACCTGGCAAGCTTCTGGAGACCTCAGACCCTGAGACAGCACATGAGGTAGACTGCCCAGAGCTGGGGCTCCATCCCTTTGTCTGGAGAATTTTGAAATTTTTGGTTTTTGTTCTGAATCGGAACAAAATCCATTTTGGAAATAGCAAAATCCTCCACAAAACATTTCTCTGCCTAGCTCTCATTACCATGTGATAGAGGTACACACCCCTTTTCCTAGAGAAGACAAGCGCTTGTGTGAATGCTTCATCGAGTACTCGCAGCACAGCATAAAGCTAAAATTTCTTGCTTCATTTACAAGTTGATTAATCCCAAAGGCCAATTGCTTATCATGTTCCTTTCAATGGGGAATATTCCCCGACAATACATTTTTACCATGCACTACAGCAAAGGAGACGGACTACATTTGTTTGTTATGCCTCCAATGAGATGTGGCAACAAAGTGCCAGTGCAGTTTTCAGTCTGTCATATTGAACAAATAGGACTGCTCTTTATCATTCCCACCTGAGTCCCATCCTCTCCCCTTGACTACAGTAGGAGTTGTGGGAACCCAGCACCTCTCAGGATTAGGAATACAAAGACAATTAAAGTCAGTAAAATGACTCGCACTGTGGGTTTTGTGATCAACCCCAACACTCGGCTCTGCATGACTGATTCTGTGCTGAAAAACCACAGCAGTGCACCCAACTGTTTCATGTAGGTGGTTAGTGATGTTTATTTGTGAAGCACTGTAAGAATCTCTTTAAAAAGAGAAGTAGAGCGAATGTCACTGCAGACAGACTTTCTTTTGGTTAAGGTGTGAACAATAGAAAGATCTAAACAAACGCATGTTTTATATTATCTGGAAAACTACAGTTATGGAAAAATGCCATGAAACAGATAAAGATGTAGGGCAATTGACTGATAACTCAGCTAAGAGAAATATAACACTGATGAGGCACAAAGAGCTGTTCTTGATACAGTTTAGGACATAGTCAAGGTTTATAGATTTGATTTAAATGTGAAACAAAACACCCAGTTGTTGCACCATGAACATCATCATATTTTTTGATGTGCTCAGAAAACCAAAAACACACCAAAAATACATTGCAATTTTCAACTGCATCAAATCAGTTCTCATGAGAAGGTAAATTGTACATGTAAATATAATAGGAATTATAATCTCAGTGGGCCAGTGTGAGAATGAGGAAGTGAAACTTTCTCCTGTCTCACCGAAAGTTTAAAAATAGGGGGGGGAAGGATAAATGGAGAAAAACAAACCATTTAAAAAGAAACTAAGGGACTGATCCAGTTTCCATTTAAGTCAGTGGAAATCATTCCCACTCCAGTTGGTGCAGGAATTAATCCCAAATGGGCATGACAGAGGAATTCCTCTGGTTTCAAGGAAAGAAGGAATCCTCTCACCTGCTCAGGTTGGTGCTCAGTAACTGAGCTACTCTGCAAGCACTGTGGACTGCAGCAGCATTAACATCCACTTAGGAGGGAGGATGGTCAGGCCCTGGATTTGTCTTGTCTAAACTCTGGACTGAAATATTAAGATCCTAATCCAATAACAACAGCTTTATATTGACACCAGTTATGCATTTTGGCTACATAGCACAGACAGCCCCACTTACACTTGTTACTTTCTCACTGGCACCAGCAATACCTCTTAAGGGGAATTCCCTGAAAGGTCCAATGAAAGACAATCAAGCGTTGTTTTCTCTTTGGTTCAACAGGAAACTAGACCCAGTGGTGGATTAGCCACTGGGCCAGTGGGTCCCATTTCCAGCTGCCACAGCCAAGTGGGGGGGGGCCAGGAAAAATGGGCACCGCTGCGCCCCGACCCTTGTCCCCAGTTGGAGCACCGGGGGGAGGGGGGGTGGCAGAGTAAGGCATGCCCCAACCCCATTTCCCCGGCAGGAGCGCCAGGCGGGCAGAGTGGGGCAAGCCCCCGCACCCCGAGCCCGCTCCCTGGCTGGAGGCAGGGGGACTCTAGGCAGAAGGGGTAGGGAGGGGCCGCCACTTGCTCTGGCCCAGAGGCCCCACAAACCCTAATCCACCCCTGATTAGACCCATTGTTTAAGAAAGAAAACAAACAAACAAAACCACAGGATTTAAAAATAGTACCAAGGTGATTTTTTAAAGGAAGGTATTCTAGAGCCATATGTTGTATAGAAACACACACATACATATACATGCATACATGGATCATGCACCATCCCCTCACAGCTCCTAGTGCTAACCAGACTGCACATGCACCATCTCCACACAGTGACTGAGCTTGCTGCCTCCAGCCCAGAGCTACAGGAGGGGAGCTGGATTTTCGCTGTAGTGGCAGCTCCCAGCTGCTTTGGGCTGGGATAGGCCCAAGCACTGAAACTGAGTGCCGGGAGCCCGAATCTCCTGTCCTCTCAATGCCCCCCTGCTGGCACCCAGCATGTGTGGAGGAGGAAGCAGTTTGATTTGAATGCAGAGGCGACAAAACTGGACTAGGGAGAAGGAATGGAGTAGGTTGGGAGACAGAATCTGGTGAGACTGGGACTGGTCAGGGAAATTCAGGAGATGACTAGGAGCCAGCTGGTTGGGGGAGAACATTGAGATCAGATGTAGAGTTAGGGTGCAGAGGGAGAACTGGGACTAGCTGGGCAAAGGGACTGGGACAAGGAGCCAAGGTGGAAGGGAGATTGAGGCAAGGAGCTAAAATGTGGGTGGTTTACACTGGGATTGGATGAGAAGCCCAGGAATTGGCACTGGTTAGGTGCGGGCAGGGTGAGTTAGGGACTCAGACAGCAAGTCCAGAGGGGAATCCTAGGACTGGCTGGGCAAAGAGCGGGGGACTAGGATGAAGAACCCAAGGAGTGGAGACTGGGATTAAGTAGGCAAGGAGAGACAAGAGTCAGGGTGGGAAAGAGACAGCACTGGGACAGGAACAAGTTGTAGGCGATGGGGCAGAAAGGTTCAAGCCTGGGGAACAGGTAAAAGACTCCATGCTCATTGCAGCAAATTCCCCTCCAGAGCCTGGAGTAGAACCCAAGATTCCTGAGTCTCACCATTCCTCGGCTGTCACCATACATCTGCCAATGGGTTTCATAATGTGTGTCTCATCCCCACCTAGTGCTGGTCCATGGAGGATAACAACCTACTATTCTTATCAGTTACTCCATTACTCAAGTGGTAGAGGTCTCTGCAATGGATCTGAAAGTTCCAGTCCTGCTGATGACCTAAGCAGTTGTCCACATGATTCCATGTGATGCAATTTCTCTTTTTTCAGTTTGCTTTTTTAAAAGCATAGGGAATTACACACACACACACAAAACTACTTTAAAAGAACATTATTAAGGTTGCAAAGTCAAACACTCCTCTCACTTCACAAGGGGGCTGTGAGAATAAATTACAGTTTGTGAAGCATTCAAATACTATAGCAATGAGCTCCATTAAAAAAGTCCATGAGGAAATTAATAATTCTGTCTTCAGAGCAAAGTGTGCCACAAAGAAGAGATGGGCCACTCATTGAATGAGGAGAAAATATAATATTAAATAGCTACTCATTCAGTGAGCACCATCCAGTCTGTGCACAGAATGAGGCAGCTGTCCAGTGAAAAAAATAGTATGTGATCTGCAATTAAGATTATATCGTAATGCATATACACAAGGGGGGTAAAGTATGGTTGTACAAGCCACCTTAATTCTGACATTCTCTAACTTTTGAATGCTTGACTTTGCTACCTCAATAATGTTCTTTTAACATTGTATAATATACAAGTATGTAGAGGTGATAATTTACACAGTGCACAATTCCCATTGGTTCCTTGAAAAACTTCACAGTAATAAAGAAATGTATTTATTTTAAGCTGCAACATCAGCCCACTGAAACTTATTTAACATTCCAAACCCTGAGCAGCTTCACACAGCCACATTTGTTTTTCTCAAACAGCCAGAATAATGTGACCACCCCCTCCCTTTCCACCCCCCCCCCCCCAAATTAACCCTATCTGAGGCCCAAGATGGGCAAGATTCAATCTCAGCCATAAGAGCTTTGCTAGACATAAAAGTGTTATGGCTTTTAAGTCTGATTTCTTACATCTTTGAAGAGCTAGTAGTGGGGGTTTTATACCAATGGGAAAGAGCAATTAATCCCTGTCCATTGGGACAGGGCACTAGCCCTGGAAAAACTTCAATGTCAGAGTTGTGGCATTGTTATGTATAGAGATTCTATTTTCAGACTGTTTTGGAAAGTGTATGTTATATTTATTGGTTTTCATTTTTATCTTTCTCCCTCCCAAGTTCTGAACAATGAGACTTATGACAGTGAAGGCACCTGGACTTTACAGGTGGAGGGTTACATATAGGGGGGGATATGATAGAGGTATATAAAATCATGAGTGGTGTGGAGAAAGTGAATAAGGAAATGTTATTTACTTGTTCCCATAATATAAGAACTAGGGGCCACCAAATGAAATTAATGGGCAGCAGGTTTAAAACAAATGAAAGGAAGTTCTTCTTCACACAGCGCACAGTCAACCTGTGGAACTCCTTGCCTGGGGAGGTTGTGAAGGCTAGGACTATAACAGGGTTTAAAAGAGAACTAGATAAATTCATGGAGGTTCAGTCCATTAATGGCTATTAGCCAGAATGGGTAAGGAATGGTGTCCCTAGCCTCTGTTTGTCAGAGGATGGAGATGGATGGCAGGAGAGAGATCACTTGATCATAACCTGTTAGGTTCACTCCCCCTGGGACAGCTGGCATTGGCCACTGTTGGTAGACAGGATACTGGGCTGGATGGACCTGTGGTCTGACCCAGTATGGCCGTTCTTATATTCTACAAACATAGCTTTAAAAAAATATTGGGACTTTCTAAAACATTCATAAAATAGTTTTTTCCTGTAACATATGACATATACAAAATACTCATTTGAGATGACTGGAATGATCTGCATAACCCACTTGTGGCTTTGCCACTTGGGAACAATGCAACCATCCCAGAGTCATGCCAGTGAGGCCTTTATACCACTCCACACCATGACGTATTCCCTATATACATTTTTATCTATATATATATTCCCATACACCCAAGAAGGTGATCTGCATAGTCAGCTATTTTTTCAGTAGTCACATCAATATGTTTCATTGACATGCCACAGACTGATCCAGTCAACTGTTAATCAGAAAGGTAGATAGCATTGGTTTCAAGCCCAGTATAGTGTATTATCCTTCAATTTATTGCTTTTTCCCAGAGTGATAATTTTAAAGTGACATTTTGTAGCTATCAAAAATGTGGGTACTTATTCTGAGTCTCTATAATAGATATTGCTACCCATATGTTGTTGCTAAGCTACGCTACTACTATTGTATTTAAAACTGTGAATAGTACGTATGCACTTACGATTGCATTATCATCATTGAGCTTTTATCTTTTGTTTTTTATAGCTCTGGACTTTGGTTACTGTTTCTTTGTGCTCTGGGATGCGGTAAGTTAAGAAAAAGTTATTCTCAATATAATCACTTTTAATACAAGCATTTGTTTGAATATGCAGAGTATGTATGTGCACAACATAAATCAGAAATCTAAACAGTACTTTTGAACAGGAATTATAAAGATTCTTTAATATGAGACTTTCTGTAATTTGCATAAAGAATGTCAAATGTCCTTGTAATTTTATTAAGGACACTGGGACTACCTGGGGACCTTTACTCGGACTGAATAATACCTTACCTCCAGAGTACTCCCACTGAAGTCAATGAGAACACTCATGAAACACAGTGCTATGCAGAATGAGTTATCAGAATCCGGCTCTGAGTGAGTTAACAGGAAAAAGGAGCTAGACAGTGCTGTGTGCAAATGCACTAGCCTTAACCTCTGGAGAGAGAGATTAACATTTGCAGCAGAATTTTGAAAGCCCTTCCTGCACAGAACCCCTCTGCAAGTTCTGGCCTTGAGCTGACCTAGTGATCACGGCATAATCAACACATCTGCCAAGAGGAGGCTTCACAAGTAGAACATTAAGACTTGTACAGATCGAGATTGAGACGCACTGACAAAGCAGATACCAGTAATACAACTAGCACCATACATTACTGGTAAGCCCCAAACATTTCTCTCACTCTTGATTACTAAAAGCTCCCCAATTTACCCCCAAATAAAGTGTGGGTATGGGGATAGAGAGACTATCAAATGAGATTTAAAGTATTTTTGCTGTTTCATAGAAGAATTAAGAGTTGCCCCATTCTTCTTAGACACAGAATCATCTAAGTTTGGCTGAGTCACGTTTAGTGTTCGTTAAAACCGTACATGCCTAGTCACGGCGCACTCTACCTTGGCATGGGGAAGGGTGTTTGTTGAGAATGTGAACCTACCACATCAGCAGTAAATATACTGCAGGATTCCGTGACCTTTCCATTTAGGGCTACAATCTGCCACTCTTATTCATAGCAAGTAATACCTTTGTTCACAGGACTGAGGCCCCTTAGGGTATCTCTACACTGGAATTAAAGCCCCACAGCATGACTGCAGATGGCCCAGATCAAACTGACTTCAGCTCCCGGGCTCAGTCTGCAAGACTGAAAATTGCTGTGTAGACATTTGGGCTTTGGCTAGAGCCTGGGCTCTGGGACCGCCCCCCCTCACGGGGTCCCACAATTTGGGCTCCCGCCCTAACTCAAATGTCTACACAGCAGTTTTGCAGCCCCACAGCCAGAGCCCTGCAACTCCGAGTCAACTGACCCAGGCCAGCCGCGGGTGTTTAATTGATGTGTAGACATACCCTTAGGCTGTGTCTGCACTGCAGCTGGGAGGTGCGATTCCCAGCATGGGTAGACAGACTCGCGCTAGCTCTGCTTGAGCTTGTGTACTAAAAATAGCAGTGTGGCATAGATGTCGCGGCACTGACAGCAGCTCGGGCTAGCTACCCTAGTCCAAGTCTGCCCAACCTTCTGGGTCAGAGCCCGGGTGGCTAGCTCAAGCCATTGCCAGTGCCACAACATCCACACTACTAGTTTTAGCATGCTAGCTCAAGCAGAGCTAGTGCAAGTCTGTCTCCCCAGGCTGGGAATCACACCTTCCAGCTGCAGTGCAGGCATACCCTTACATGTTTAATGTGTTGCCAAAACTTGAGATTTTATCATGATTCTTACAATATTTGGAGTTCTTCCTCCAAACTCCAGGTCCTGATCCAAAGCATATGGAAGTCAATGGAAAGGCTCCCATTGACTTCAGTTGGCTTTGGCTCAGACCCTTTGAGTCCTGTGAGTTTGTGAGAATCTAGCATTTATTTGAAGGGGGGATTAAAGTAGGTTTCTAGCCCCCATGATTGTGGAGAAAAACTCGAAGTAACATAAATGTGTCGAGAAACTAGAAGGCAAAGGAATAGAAGCCAACATTTAAAAAAAAATCTTGTGGTTTTTAAATTAATCCCATGATATTGTGAGGCCTGACTCATGGTTTTTGTATGCTTGGGATTGGCATAACTGCGTTATGCACATTACTAGTTGCATTGGACTTACATGGGATTATTCATGTACATAAAGTTAAACGTGTGTGTAAGTAGTCACAGACACAGAGCCTAAAACACGATTCCTGGGCTTCCCTGTTAACAGTGATGATGCTGGTGCACAAACGAGGACGTAACTAAGAGGGTTTCATGAGGTCCTAATAAACCCTTTTGGAACATGAACGCAGTTTGCCAAAATGAAAAAGACTGAATGGTGAAGTAGAGTAAATAGCAGCCTTTTTAACTTAACCCTTCCACAATTCATTCCCTGGGCTGAGCGCAGCTCCTCTGCCGGCCCTTGGGTAGAGGTGCCATCTCACACTGATGTCTAGCTACCATCTCTAGACAACTGAAAGATTATCCAGCCCCCCCTCCAGAGAGGATGGCTGTCATGGATATGAGATATCCGAGGGCATGGAAGAAGTGAAAATGTAGGGACGGGAAACCTGAAGAACCCCTGGGAGACAGATGGGCACAGTTTAAGAAGCTTTATTTTATATTGACAGATTGGAATCTTTTAAGTTTCACAAAAAGAACAGGAGTATTTGTGGCACCTTAGAGACTAACAAATTTATTTGAGCATAAGCTTCCGTGGGCTACAGCCCACTTCATCGGATGCATAGAATAGAACACCTAAGTTTAAGTTTCAATCCTGCAAGGGACAACGTGCTGAGTGGGCTTGGGTGTGGGCCTGGCAGTCCAAGAGTTACTTTCATTTGCACTCATCATTAGTACAGTAAAAGTCATTATTGATTTTAATGTAGGTTCGATGTCTAGAGTCCTTCACTTAAAACTTAACAGAATTTCAGGAAAAAATTCTCCATATAGTGCTATAATCTGTCACCCTTCCTCACAGTGTATATTACTTTCTCATGGGTGTAGTCGGGGACACATTTAGGGGCAGGTGATCGCCTAGGGTGAAGGGCTTGAGGGGCACTGGGTTTGGGGTGCTGTAAGGTATTCAAAAGTTTAACAAATGGGGGGGGCACCAAAGACGCTCCTCGCGTGGGGCGCCATTTGGTCGAGGACCGGCCCTGGGTCTAGTCCCATTGATTTAAACAGGTCCACCCATGTACATAGGTTCCAGTCAGCATGCCTGAGTGTCTGAATTTTGCCCATGGAAAATATCTTCTCAAAACCAATATTTTATTTCTTTATGTTTTAAGGAGTTGCTATTCTTTACTTTAATTTTGCTATTTGTTGTCCGTTTAACTTGGGGACCATATAATGTTTGTTCAGAGATTCCAAGACCAGAAAGGACAATTGTAATCATCTAGTCTGATCACCTGTATAACACAGGCCATAGACCTTCCCCCAAATAGTTCCTAACGCACATCTTTTAGAAAAAAACATCCAATCTTGATTTAAAGATTGTCAGAGATGGAGAATCCATCACAACCCTTGGTAAATTGTTACAAATGGATACATAATGCTACACATGATCTTTAAGGATCAGTAATACCAGTGCAAGCAAGGAGTACCTCAATTGGAGTCACAGTTACTTTGTTTCTATTGTAGGTACTTGTATGCCTCTCACCCCTTTACTTAAGCACCTCACAATCTTTAATGTATTTGTTCTCACAACACCCTGGTGAGGTGGGGAAGTGCTATTGTCTCCACTTTAATCCCCATTTTACAGATGGAGAATTGAGAAGCAGAGAGATTAAGTGGCTTGCTCAAGGTCACACACAAAGTTGGTGGCGGCGAAGAGAACTTTGAACCTGTGTCCTTATCACTGGATCATACTTTCTCCCTTCTTTGGTGGCAATGAGATCAGAACTTGGCCCTAAGCAATTATTTTTCTTTACAAACAAGTGAATATTGATATTCTTGTTTTGAAAATATAAGTACTCCTTTTCAAACCAGCTGGTAAGTAGGATTGTGACAAGTATATTAAACTGCTTTTCTTCAGACTGATTTTCTCTTTGTTCCCCTTTTTATTTTTGTAGTTACTGCAGAGGAAGATAAGAAAGTTATCAGCACAATAGGCAGCACTGCTGAACTGAGTTGCATTTATACTCCAGAGAAAAAATTCATTTTAAATAAGCTACGGGTCTTTTGGCAAATAGCGGATGGTTCAAAACCATGTTCAGTGGTACACACCTTTAATTCTGGTCATGAGAACCAAAGCGAGCAGTGTGCAGACTTCAGAAACAGGACTCGATTATTTCAGGATAAGCTGGAAAATGGCATTTTTTCTCTGCTGCTGCTAAACGTCAGCCTGAGAGATGAACACACATACCGGTGCATAGTACAGAAGAAGGACGTGGTTTTCAGGGTTATTCACAATGCAGATGTGGCCCTCAAGGTAGCAGGTAAGCCCTTCTATTCCATATAAAACCAATATTAAACAGCAGTTTGCCACCCTAGATCTCTGTGGATGCTGCAGAAGGGGCATTTGTCACACAATAGGCTAAGGGAGGAGGATTTCCCCATGCCCCAAATGATGGTGGTGCCACCACACTAATTTGCCTCCCTTAGACAATCCAAGCTTTTAACTCGGTCAAGGACAGTATCACAATAAACAATTCAAAACCATCTAGTCCTCCAACTTTTGAAGCACAGACTGTTTGGCTTACCCTTCCCTCAGCTGTTCAGGGAGGGACAAGGGGCGAGGGAACACTTATGTTTACTGAGAGGGTAGTTAAACAAGTCAGTTTCAGGCAGGACTGTACCCAAATTCTGACTCAGACAAGTACTTGGCCAAATCCCAGTGACAGTTTTGTTATTTGTCTTCAGATGACTATTTTTTTTAATGACCTTCCAAAGCCCAATGATACCTGTGGCGTGGCTGGCTCTACTGCTTCCCCTGCCCCTCTCCCGAGAGCCAGATGTGATATGAACTCAACACAGGTTGGGGGTAGGGAGTAAAAGTAATTTTTTTTCAGAATCAGGTGCCAAAATGTATTTTAGAAAACAAGCTTTAATTAGGACAAAGGGTGAGAGAAATCCCAATGTGCGCATAATGGAACCACAAGTAATGTTCCATTTGCAGTGCAGTGTTATCAATATATTTTGAAATGGCAATAAGTTAGTAACCAAATGCAATAGAAAGAGCAATATATATTGTGCCATGTTTTGGGAGGCTGATTTACGGTTGGTGTTGATTCTCATTACAAACATTCTGCGGTAATGATCCACTTTAATATATTTATACTTCATTATTCAGTAACTGTATAGCTATTTGGCTTCACCCATATAACAATTCCAGCTAGTCAGATTAGCTCAGCTTCAGCAACACACTTAAACATGTTAAAGTTATGGATGTGCTTAAGTGCCTGGCTGAACCAAGGACTGTTTAGGACAGGGACCATCTTTTGTCCCGTTTGTATAGCACTAGCACAACAGGGTCCAGTTCTGTGACTGGGGATCTTAAACGCTATATAATACAAATAATAAAAGTGACGATTAGATATTTGGTACACTCCTAATTTTTGGCTCTCTTCCAGCAGCTGTTCTGGTCCCCATCCTCCTCCCCATATTTCTTTCTGCTTGGAATGAAGAAGTGATCTATTTTATTTTCACCAGTATAGATTTCATAACCTCTGAGCTCCTCTGCCTTATTGCATTTATTCACACCATCCCCATCCTAATAAAATCCAAGGCAGCGACTCTGAAGCTGCGGATAGCAATTCTAACTCTGCTTAACTGCCTCTTCATTTCTGGCTGTCATAAACAGTTCAGCTTGGAGCAAATGTTACTGTGCAGTTCCCACAGGTCTCAGATGTGAGGAAGCAGAGGGCATAGCCTCACTTTGGCCAGAATCTGAGCTTAAAAAAAAGTTAGTCCCTAATCCTCCCATCTGATGATCACGAGCCAATGCCTCTGGGCAACACCCTATTGAAGGTGTTGGGGTGAATCTGACTGTAGGATCATAGCCTTAGGCAGTAAACTGAAAATAAGAGTAGATCCTCTTTTGGGCTTCCTGCCACTCTCAGAATTAAAGCCCTGTCCCTTGTGAAAAGTATCCATGTCCTCTGGAAGTTTATTTATCCAGATGGAAAATTATTTAATGAAAACAATATTTTGTAAGCAAGCTGGGAATTTATGTTGTAAAGAGTTGTTTGTGGTGTAAAGCAGTACTTCATTTGTTAATCTGATCTGCCTTCATATACCACTCTTTGTTGCTTTGTGATATGTTGGAAGACTGAAAGAGCCAAAGTCAGTTAGCCCCAAATAGCTTTAAAATAGTACTGTGTGCAAAGGAAGGCCTGGATTGTGCCCCTTAGATCCACGCTTGGATCGCATTCCTCCATGTGGAAATAGGGAGATCAGCCAGTTCCTTACAACCATACACCCACTCCTGTCACCTGCAGAAGTCTCTCTGCGTGGTCCAGGGTTCCTTATTTGTGCAATGGAACTGTGTTGCCAGGGAAAGAAGCTGCTAAAGCCAGTGCAGAGGACATAGGATCTCCATGTGGATGCCCTAGCCTCATGCAGTTCTGCCAGGCTTGGAGGCAGGGCTTCCTCTGTGTAACTGTGTGTGTATCCCCATCTACCCTGATGGGCATTATGGGGGATCTCCACAAGGAGAACAGTTGGGAGAGCTCTGCTCTCTGATACGTCTCTTACAACCTCTTCCATGGTGGGGCCTTCTCTGAGTTAGTTCAGAATCTTCTTGCAAAATGCTACTGAAGTGAGTTTAAGACCCTTTTACCCTTTGGTTTGGCCTTCTGACTCCTTCAGTAAATCACTGAAGTAATTGGCCTAATGTCCATGCAGGCTGATATTTATGTCTGAGCTATGAGTTTATAATCCCCAGAACCTGTGCTCTATAATCTGAGTCATTCCTTAATCTTTTGAAAAGATTATAAAATGCTAATGTTTTTTCCTTTTCCAGCCAATAACAGCCTGCCAGTACTAAGTGGACCTATAAGAATCCACCCAAATATTGGAGAAGAGGTGACATTAAGTTGCAACTATAGCCAAGGATACCCAAAGCCAAACATTTACTGGATAAATAGAACAGACAACAGCACCCTCCATCCATCATCATTAAAGATCATCCAAGACAATGATGGCACATACAGTGTTTTCAGCACACTGAAGATTGAAGCAAATTCTGATATAAAAGTAGAATGCATCATAGAAAATGAACTACTACAGCAAAATCTAACTATCCTCTGTAAGTTGCTTAATATTTGGCAAATAACAGGTGTGTGTGTGTCTACATGTACATCTCTGATGAGTAGCAGCCTAATTAACAGCATGATAGTCCAGTGACCTACTGAAATGAGTTTAATTGTTAAAGCCTATATAAATTTAGGCCACAGTGTTTATATTTAAATGTGACTTTTTTCAAATGAAGCTAAACACCCTCTTAGGCCTCCTAGATCTGCACACAGATCACCGTTCCTCTGTGTGGAAGTAAGAAGCACCATCCTGATCACAGAAGTTCTCTCCCACTCCCCTGAAACAGTTTTGGAATCACTATGATTCCCCCTTCAGCTCCTGTGGGAACCACACTAGGCCTAGCTCAGTGCTGAAGGCTTACTTTTAAAGGAAAGACATTTTAATATGTAGTGGATCCATGACTCCTGAAGTCCCACCACATTGGTTGACAACCACTCTCTTAGCTATGCTCCTTCTGTGGGTAGTTTTAAAGTTCTGTTTTCAGTCTCCAAAACTGCTTTGAAGACAAAGAGACATTTGAAACTAGGTTTGTACCAAATGTCTAATTGGATTATTCAACCAAGCACCAAATAACTGGAAATGGTATTAGGCCAAAGCATTCAGAACAATCAATGAGAGACACATGGATGATAGACCATTTATTGCTGGTGGAAGTTATTAGTAATAAAAACCAAGACTTAACCACTCAAATTCACAAAACAGATAACTTTTCCTGTTCTGTACAAATCTATATTTACATGCTGTAGCACCTGTAGCGTGATAGATGCCTTACAGACAAGCATAAAGACAAGATAAAGCCTTGCTCCAGACATTGCAATCTTAGGCCCCGATCCTGCAAGCCGCACTATGTGGGTAGACCCCCGTGCCTTTGCAGAGCCAGCTGCAGGGTCAGAGCTAAAGGGATCTATCTTGCAAACTCAGTGAAGTAATACCAATGAAATCAATGTGATTACTAGCGTGAGCAAAGATCACGCATACCTGAGTACAGATTGCAAGATAAGGGGCATTTGGTAGCTTGCTAGTGCCAACATTCCACCCTGTAGGAAATAGGAATAACCCGTTCACTATTATCTTCCTAAAGACATTTTGTCACATTCATTCTGAAAAGAATTATTTTACCTTTTATAAGGTTGATTAACTTTTCCAGAATACATCGCTCTACTGTTTTTAGAAGCAAGCAAACAAACAAAAAAACGTAACGCCACTGAAGTCAATGGGAATTTTGCCATTGACTCCAATAGGGCCAGGATTTCACCCATTATTCTGAATGCACATGTGCTGATTTTATTGCTTATTTACAATAGATATTAAAAAAAATACAAGTCTATAGGCAACAGCTCAAACCTACTGTCTGCCATGGTTGCTGAATGGAAGGGGAATCTGGAACCAGGAAAAGAGGAGGAGAAGTGGTGAATGTCTCCTGAGACAGGGCAGAAGAAGAATAGGCTCTGGGGTTAAGAGTATGATATGAGCTGGCCCTGAGAAGGTGGGGAGAGGACACAACTTGTGTTGTGGGCAGGGACCAGAAGATATCGGAGCTTTCTCATCACCTCTCTTGTCCCTTACTGGGGCATCGTCCCTACTAGCCAGGAGGAAACGAAGCAGCACAACCAAACCAGCAAGTGCCCTGAGGAAAGGATGGGGCTTCTTATGTAGGGTTGCCAATTGTGATTGGATGTATTCCTGGGGATTTCATCACCTGACATAATCTTTAATTAAAGATTAATCTTTAATTTCTGGAGACTCCAGGCCAATCTTGGAGGGTTAGCAACCCTATTCTTAAGGCACATGTGAACAATTATTCTGCCAGAGATTTTTGCTCACATACAGCGGAATACTTATTAGAAGCCAAATTTTCATAGAAATCTTGTTTCAGTAGGTTTTTGGAGTAGTAAACAAAGTTTTAAAATGGCTGTAGGGGATTTTCTCCCCTAAAGGAACGACGTCACGATGGCAGCTGAGTCTTCATGGCTCCCGCAGGAGCCTACAAAATCCTGTACTTGGTCCAATGAGGCAGCAACAGTTTTGAAGTCATATCATTGTGTATCTGTGGGTTGGTAATATATAAATAAATATACAGGCACAACAATATGTACTCCCTAGTGCTGTCACTTGTGTAGTGTGGTGACCTGCAGGATGAACTGCAGGGTCTCATGGCAATTGCCAAAGCATGGCTGCCATTTTGGGTTGTCTCTTTAGGGAATCCTCATGGTCATTGGTGAGGCTTTGAAAGCTTCGGGACCAGATATCCATGGAGTTACATCTTACCCCAGCTAAGGATCTAGCCCTCATTCTTGTTTGAAAACAAGTCTAATTTTGAGTACAACAAATCACTCAAAAACTAATCTTCGAAAGCTGTTCAGTAGATTCCTTTCTCAGAAGAGCATATCCAAAATGACAGCCAGCTTTGGTGTGGGCAGGACTTTGTCACTTGAACACACATAGTGCTGTCATTTTCAAGAGAAGTTGTGTTACTAAATCCTTCCACAGGAGGAAAATGTATGCCTAAAAAGTGTGTGTAATATTGATTAATAATTAAAAACCATGTAGGTAGAAATTTGGCCTTGTTCAGAAAATATTGGTGGTGGTGGGATGAAAGTTATTTGTATAGGAGGGCTATAGAAGCCTATAGACTTGTGTGAATCTCATGTCTATAAAATGCAGTTGAACACTCATCTGGAATGAAGTTTGAGAGCATCTCTTTCCTTTTCTCTATTCCTCTTCAGACTCGGAAAATGTCACAAACTCTAACTCGACCAGAAGCAATCTGTTAGATCTAAATGAACCAGGAGCTCAGGCTGGAGGTGTCCTTGCCATTGCCATTGTGTTAGCTGGTCTAGCTGTTTTAACCTGCTGGCTGTGGAAAAGGAAATTCTCTCACCGGAGATCATATGCTGGTAATTAAACCATTTACGCTTGTTGGTCAGATATATATATTCTAGTTCTTTTCATTTTTCCAAAATATTTCATATTCTACAATTTGTCATACGTAGTTGTGAATTCTCTACATTATAAGTGAAACTAGAGTGCATGACAAGTGCTGAATTGACAACAGTGGGGGCTATACTCCTAATTAGCCACAAAACTGGTACATCATGAGAAGTAGCACTGTAAACTTTTTCATGGTGTTATACCAACGTACCTCACACCTGAGGAACCATTCCTTTGAATACAATGGTAGTTCGGGCTCCACATCTATTCAGTCTTTGGCTTCTCTGCCGAGACTATCCACAAAAGGAGTGTAATGATAAGGAGGGGTTTGTGCAATATGGACAACTTTCCATTAAGAACTGGACTGAGATCACACACACAGTTCATATAGACCAAACCAAAACCGGATGATAATGACTTGGGATTATCACCTGTCTTGAGAAGATTAGAATCAATGATTTACCAAATCATAGAAGTTTAGGGCTGGCAGGGACCTTGAGAGGTCACCAAGTCTAGCCCCTAGATGAAAGGCTCCAGATCCTTTTACAAATTCCCTACTCTACCAGTTTCCTACAATTTCCCAAGTGACAACCAATCATCTCTTACTAGGATTCCATGTAACAAACAAGCAAACAAATCCTCGTTTACAAATGTGATTGCTTGCATTTCTGCAGCTGCCCACACAGAAATTTCAGCACTTTACAAGATAAAACAAAAGAGAGCTCCAATAGATGTCTCGATAACAAGACTGAAGATATACTAGAGCTGAGGGGATGGGGGTGGAACTGTTGTCCCATATGGTGAAAATTTGAGATTTTGAAAAAAAAAAGTTCCATTCCGCATCAGAATGAAACAGACACCTGATGAATATTTTTGCAAAAAATGAGAGAGAATCACCCCAGAATAACCAATAGCCTGATGGTTAAGGCACTCATCTGGGATGTGGGAGCCCTGGGCAGGGGGTTGAACCTGGGGTCTCCCACATCCTAAATGAGTTCACTGGACTATTGGCTATTCGGTGGTGGCTCTTTCTCTGATCCTTCCTCCCCACCCCTTCAAAAAAATATTCCAACCTGAACCTGAGAAACCCTCCTGACTAATGTTTCGTCCAAAGCAACCATTTCCCATGGGAAGTGTCAGTTTTAACAAAGCAGCATTTTCCAGAAAAAAAAAGTTTCATCAAAAAATTCCCAGCCAGCTCCAATATTTACCCATGTATGTGCGCTCTCATTGTGGGGCAAATTGCAGAGATGCCAGGGAGAGCATGTAAGACTGGGGGAACACAAAGAGCTTTCCCTCTTTGTCCCCATGCAGGGGCTAGCCACATTCAAGGGTTGCTACTGGCTAGCAGCACTAGGCACTCCCAAAGGGGTGGTGAGAAATCAGGGTCCTACCCCCTTCTGCATCAGCTGTGCTCACTTGGGGCTTTGCGCTTCCCTGAGGCACAATACCTCTCGGAACTGCCACAGGGTGGTGCAAAGCCACTCCAACCCATTGCAGGGCTGTGATTTAAAGCCATAGTCTCAGCATCCAAACTCCATTATGTAATATCCAGGTAACTATGCAGTGTAGTTGTAACCATGCCAGACTCAGGATAACATAATTAAGTGTAAGATGAATTGCTAGACAAGAAGATCACTTGGCCCAACAAACCTGAGGCTCGTAACTTTTTCTCATGAAGAGTAATGTTTTGTAGAGCCTAGCTGGAATTATTCATAAAGGCTTGGAAATTTACAAAACCTTAATTTGTATCTTTAGACTGTTCTAATGTTTTCATCCTTATAAGGCTAGAGAGGTAGTGAGCAAAGATATTTGCTCACTGTACAATGATTTGCCTGCTTTCCTGTTGCCTCATCCTCCTCTTCCATTTGTGGGTTCCATCCACCTGTTGCCTCTTATCATAACCTACACTGTAAGTTCTTGGAGGCAGGGACTGTTTGCATAATGCCTAGCACAGGGGTCAGCAACCTTTCAGAAGTGGTGTGCCGAGTCTTCATTTATTCACTCTAATTTAAGGTTTCACGTGCCAGTCATACATTTTAACGTTTTTAGAAGGTCTCTTTCTATAAGTCTATAATATATAACTAAACTATTGTTGTTTGCAAAGTAAATAAGGTTTTTAAAATGTTTAAGAAGCTTCATTTAAAATTCAATTAAAATGCAGAGCCCCCTGGACCGGTTGCCAGGACCTGGGCAGTGTGAGTGCCACTGAAAATCAGCTTGCATGCCGCCTTTGGCACGTGTGCCATAGGTTGCCTACCCCTGGCCTAGCACAATGGAGCTTTGATTCTTTATTGATGCTCCTTGGGGCTACTGCAAAGAAGAGATAATAACCACCTCACATATTTAAAATGCTGCATTTCTTTTAACAGATGTTCAACAAAATGAAGATGGAGCACAGCACAATAGTAAGTAGTGAAAGATCAGACACGCACTTACCATAAGTGTCTTAGGAGCTACATAACTTCAGGGTTCCAGTGCCACAGCTCTCTACAAAATATTTGATTTGTTTTTAAACTGCCCAAGATTAACCATTTCTGACTTCATACAAATTCAGTATATGCCTCAAAAGTGCTGCTCTCTTCCTTTCTGTGTACCACCTCTTAGGGGGACAAATCCTCCCCTTGTTCAAATCCAGATAGTCCCATTTACTTCAGTGGATCTATGCCTGTTTACACCACCTTAGAATCCGGCCCATATCTTTAGAACATGCGTTATGTACTCTCCTTTCCCTAACGAAGAAATATAGTCTAAACCTACAGTCTGTTAACATTTTAATGGCCAAGAGTACAAGATGTAATGTGGCAGGCCAGTTTAGAAGGGCAGAACCCATTTGTAATAAAAGAAAACAAGGCATGATTTAAAAACAAACTCAGATCTAGTGAAAGCGGACAGAGATAGGATTGTCTGGAGGCTACTTGATATTATTTATTGTGTGACAAGTGTTAACCATATCCTGTGCTGCATCTGCAAAATTAGCTAGAGATACAGTGGATCTGTGTGGAATTACTGTATAAAAGTCCAGAAAATACACTGCTTTAAAAGCATATAAACAGCTGCTATAACAAACTGCACTGCACAAATACGACTTAAAATATCTAATGCAAGCAAGCATCCTTCACATCAAAAAATGCTTAGCTTTGCATTTGATATATAAACTGGTTTAATGAACAGTTGTTTTACACACTCCCCAGGCCATTCTGGGCTGATTCAACACAGTTGTTCCCATTTTAAAATCAACAGGCATTAAACCATTTCCTGCTTAATGACCTTTTATAAACAATGGGTTTTCTCCTCCAGACAGCGAAGTCTGTTTACATGGTACAAGCAGTTTATTTAAAGTCTCCTCTTGACTTATATTGAGTGCTTCTTGGCCAGACCCCAGGACCTGGCCCATAAACATGTAGTTAAGTGAAAAACTACTTGTGCCACATTAATATTGGTTGTAGTAAATATCTGTTTTATGGTGGAGCCCCATGGTGCTGGGCACCGTATGGACACATGAAAAAAAGACAACTCCTCCCCTGCAGGTTGGGGTTCTCTCTGCTCAGGATCAGACCCCTAAAGACTAATCTGGTTTGCTTTGGCTAACAACAGAGTGCGGAGCAAGCCAGGCCCGCTCTCCCTTTCCCCCAGGCACAGCCCAGTACCAGCCATGGGAAGGGGAGGTGGTTCAGGACTCACTGCAGGGATGGGTCCCCTATACTAGACTGATTCTCCTGCATCTACTAGTTTTAGAACCATTTTGTGCTAAGGGAGCAGGCAAAGCTTCCCTAATGCACCAGAGGATCTGGCCCTACGTCATTTTAGCTTTTCAGTCTAGTGGTGCAGGGTGCATGTAGCCCCATGTGAAACAACACCCTGGGCAGATTGAAGTGGCCATTCCACTTTTTAGTATTAAAGCAAAAAATTTGTCTGTTTTAGCAATTTAATTTTCACCTTATGGAAGGTCAGATCATTTATTGGGAAATCCTCACTGATATGAAAATAAGAGGGTCAACTGAGGCTTGGCTATATTGCTACAATACAGGAATTTTTAAAGTTAATGCCTCTTTATTCTAGCAGCAGCTGAAACTAAGCAATGTTAAAGTAGGCCTCTGTTTGAGGGAGAGGGGGCATTTCTTGCATTTGCAGGGTGAGATGCACCTGAAGATTAAGGCCTAGACCCTACAACTAGATCTGCACTGATGGACTCCAGGGCCTGACTGGAGTCCTATTAAAATCATGGGGCTCTGTGCATGTGCAGGATCTGGGCTAATGGGCCTTTCCTATCTTTGACTTCATGATCTTTCTCTGTTCATTGATTGTCAGTCAAGCACATTAGTAGTTTTTGTCTATAAAACTAATAATTATTTTGTCTTTACAGCACACGTTTAAATGGGAAATTCTCAGAGAATTTGGGCAGCTGGTGATGTACCAAGAGAATGCTGAAGCTAAGGACGCTATGTTGAAGCCAAGGATGGCAGCATTATCTGCAACACGGATGACATAGTGTTTCCAGAGCGTGGGCCAGGACAAATGGCAAAAACCTTCTCTGACAGAGGAGAGAGCAAAATCCAACTGCTTTGGTCTGCCACTTCTAATCAGCCCTTGTGCTGGTTTCAAAACACTCTTCAAAACACCTGTATGAGTGAAAGGTGCAGTCGTACCCGGATGCCGAAGCATTGCTTCAGGAATGAAAGACTGCCAACTGTTATTTTATCAGTCTAAGAATTCCCTACTAGACTGAGATAAGCAACTGTGTTTCAGCAGTGCTGACAATTCTCTCTGCCTTTCAGACTTTTCATAACGATTACTGAACATGAAAAATGGCAGCTAGGCAAGTGAAAACTGCAAGACTTTGTGTAGAGCAAACTTTGTTGCCTGTTTTACTTCTTCCCCTTCCTCCATGCATCCTTTCACTGTTTCTGGGCAGCCTCAATGGCAACACAAAAATATCCCGAAGCTTCCAACTTAGACATGCAGAGGTACAGGTGCCTGTCGCTGAACAAAACTTTTGAGTATGAACATTAGGAAGCCTCCTTTTATTGCAGTTTAAGTGTGCATTCTACATTTTACAGAGTACTCGATCAAAAAGGGAGAGTCCATCAGTTGACAGAGCACAGAAGTTACTAGATTCCTAGGAAGTGCATAGCACTACCTTAGCACTGTCTGTGCTGAATTCAGATCAGCAGTTGCCTGTGCATACACTTTGGAGACGGGACAAAAAAACATAGTGTTGTTATCCTCATTTTGGCATGTCAAGCGTCAACCGCTCCCTGTTGGGTTCTAGGATACTGGAGATTTGAAATACAATTTTCGTGCACTCCCTCCCCCCACTCTCCCCCATAAAAACAGGTGTGTAGAATATATGGTCACATTTGCCATTGATACAGCAAGAACATCTTTCAGAGTAGCAGCCGTGTTAGTCTGTATCCGCAAAAAGAACAGGAGTACTTGTGGCACCTTAGAGACTAACTAGCAAGAACATCGTTAACAGACAAAGTAAATGTGTGGTGAAATCAGGGCCGTCCTTAGGATTTATGGGGCCTTATGCAGTATTATTAAACTGGTGCCCCTATGTCTGACGGCAACCCAGGCTCACATGTGTATTTTAGATAAGGGTGGTCTTTTGAAGGATTTATTTAAAAAACTATATGTCTGAAGATCCAAGCATTTAAGGCTAAAGATGAATACTCATGTGCATTTAAAAATCTATGCAAGGATTTTTTAGAGATGTGATTTTATAATCTTCAGCAACACACTAATGAAATATTTTTAAAGCAAATTTTAAACTAAGGTCCTGTAGACTAACATGTTCTGAGTAAATATTACAGTTTGCACAACTGCTTTTGTCAGTAAATTCAGAAACTGACAGTATATACCTGGGGGTTGGCAAACGCCTGTTAAATGACTTCATTACCACTTGAATGGCTCTTTAACAGTTTCAATGTTGTGCTAATAGGTCTGGCAGGCTGGAAGGCTTTTTCACTTTTAAGTACTAGATCCCCTCCGGAGGGAGACTCACCAGGCTGCAGCAGCCAGCTGTGGTGGGAGCTGCAGGAAGGGTCAGATAAGAACAGGGATAGGAAGAGGCAGGAGGGTGGACACGAAGACCCAGGGGTGCCCCAAATTTTCAGGTACCCTATGCCTTGTATGCTACATATGCCTAAGGATGGCACATGGTGAAATAAAAAGATGAAAAGACAGCAAATGCCTGACACTGAAAGCTGTAACTTGCTTGTGCCTAGTGCACAAGGGGAAGTTGAAAATACAATCCCTGTAAAGCTGCCATGGCCTGGGGTCCTGCGAGTGAAAGATGTAAAAATCAAAGCAACTAATTTTTCCCAACGCGTAGGGTTTTGAAGGAGGATTAATTTGCTTGCTTCGGGCACTTTACTCCCTCTATATCCGTCACCATTCTGAATTGTACCACCTTTATGCCATCTGAATGAAAGAATCATAACCCTGCTTTTCCAAACTATGCTGGGGATATGGCACCGGGTGGCAACGGTGGGTTAGTGCCCTGGCTTTTCATCTTCAAATCCTAGTTAAATTAAAATAAATTTGGTGGCCACATTCCATCATTGTGCATATTACAAAACCACCCGATGATCTGATCTGGGTAGGAATGTCTGCTGAAGCAATAGTCAAGACTAGGCTAACAATGCAGTAACTTAAGAACAAGTTAGATGAACCCGTCAGGAATCCTGCCTCAACACAGGGGGATGGAACAGATCTCCTCTTGAGGTCCTCCCAGCCCTACACTTCTATTATTCTACCAGCAGGTTACAACACCGACCCAACTTTTTGTAGGAAGATTGCACAGACTCAGTCTGCTCTAGGTCTAGCCCAAGCCCCAGTTAGCACTCACTTTAAGGCAAACTAGATTTGCTCTCAGATTTTAACAGGGTAGGGAATCTTTGGAAAGCACACCGTGCTGTAGGCAATATGGGAAGAACAGAGGCATTTAAATACTTTGATTTTTAAATTGATTTGTCCATGAGCTTTAAAAAGAGAGAGATAGATGTGTGCTCTATGTGAGCAAGAGAGAAGCCTGGTATATTTATGACTACAATAGAACCTCAGAGTTCTGAACACAAGAGTTATGAACTGACCTGTCAACACACACCTCATTTGGAACCAGAAGTACTCAATCAGGGAGCAGTAGAGACCAAAAAAAAAAAAAAAAAGCAAATGCAGCACAGTACTGTGTTAAACATAAACTACTAAAAAAATAAAGGGAAAGCAGCATTTTTCTTCTGTGCATAGTAAAGTTTCAAAGCTATATGAAGTCAATGTTCGGTTGTAAACTTTTGAAAGAACAACCATCATGTTTTATTCAGCATTACGAACAACCTCCATTCCCAAGGTGTTCATAACTCTGAGGTTCCACTGTAGTTTAAAGAATATGAATTTCATGTTGCTACTGTGTTGCCTGCTAGTCTGTGATAACAGTGTAAAAGAAGGCATGTGGAGGC
Source organism: Terrapene triunguis (assembly GCF_002925995.2). Lineage (NCBI taxonomy): Eukaryota > Metazoa > Chordata > Testudines > Emydidae > Terrapene > Terrapene triunguis. Next base: position 4,748,677 of record NW_020664375.1, read on the forward strand.
AACACATGGCACAAGAAACTGGTATATAGGTTGAGATTTTGTTGGTTGGTTGTGGTTATGAAACAGGAGGATTTGATGGACAAAATATGCCATGCTTGGGCTCTAAGGTCTCTGGGAGAAATTCTAAGTTATACTGAACTCTGTTCCTTGAGGGTTTTGATTAGTCTAGCTTCAGCCTGAACACGTTGCACAATGACGTCTTTAACCGGAGCTGTTCTCCCACAGCTGGGGCTACAAGCTTGAGGAGTTTCACAATATTTTGCAGGCAAGATTAGAAGGGTGCCATAAACTACTTCCAATAGCCTTTTTCTTTTTCTTCCTTGACCTAGACACTGGATCTTCTCAGCAGTTCAAAGTCTGTCTGTATTTTGTTTTTACTGACATCTGGAGGTATATTGATAAAAAGCTATAGTGTTGAACTAGATACCCTACAAATGTGAACAAAAGCTGTAAATGTGTCCATTCCTTAATGGTCCAATACAGCATCCTGCAGAAGTTTTGTTATTATCTGTCAGATCAGATATGTTGGCTTTACCAGCCCCTATACCGCTATTATGCCTTACACATATGTACCTTTTCTAAAAGCACCTTTCTTCCTTTAGAAAAGGCCACACCTATTATCTGGAGATGTAAGAAATGAACGTAGCAATTCTTCTTAATAGTCTTGTTAAGTTAATTATATTTTATTTGATTAGATTACTGTACAGTGTGTAGCAAGTACTGAATGGTGACAGCTTGCTTTTGCTAGTTTGATATTTTTGTTTGGGTTATGTCTTCTCTTTTTGGCAGCAAATCCTAGGTTACTATTTCGTTACCATCAGAAGGACCAGGATACAAGACTGAGTTGTTTATTTGTTTTTTTTGTCCTCATTAGTTACCATATTTATGTTTCCAATAAAACAAGCCCTCATTTTGCTTGTCATGTTTAGTCAAATATACCTGTCTCGGGCATGGATCCCTATTACCGAAGGGAAAGTCTCACCTACTTCTAATTTCAAACCCATTCATGAAGCACTGTAATGCTGCTCTAGAAAGGGATCAGACAGAGGGATCAAGGCAATGCAGCCACAGATAAGGCCTCTTCTAAATTGTCTTCAGGGCAAGCTGCTTCTTCCTTCATTAAAAGAAGATTCATTATTTTAATTCCATATTCTGATCTGGCATATGTCTGATGCTGAAATTGTGTGGATGGAAGAGACACACATACAAATCCCCATCAATGTAGCTCTTAAGGCAGATTCTAAGAAACAGATTTATGTTCACAGGAGATGGGGTGCATGGCATGACTAGTAAAACCACAGTTTGAAAGCCCCAAGGCAGAACACATTGTTACTAAGTGATCCAAATCCATCCTTCTCCTAGTCAAATGCTATTAAATGTTTACCTATTAAATATTCTATCTCAAAATACTTTCCCTCATCCCACTCCCATAACTGAGACTCCAAACGCGCTCTCATTTCAATGGCCATTTGCACTGTGTCAAAGGGATTTTATTAGAACTTGTTTTTCCATTATTAATAGTCATCATCCTTTCTTCACGTGGTGGCTGATCCTGTGCCATTTAAGCCAGTAGGAGTGTTAGCACTGATTTAATTGGGTGCACAATCAAACCCTCATACATCATCTTCCATCAGAGGACCTCAGAAGCACTTTACAAGGATTCTAAGAGTTTAACTTTCTCCCAATTTGTGTAATAAATAACCTATATTGGGACCTTTTTATTCACACCTTCACTCTCCACACAGGAGAGTTACAGCATAGCACTTTGGTTTGCACTGCGGGACTGTGTAGACATGCCCCTAGTCTCCTGATTTAGGCCCCAGACCAGCACCTACTTCTGCAGAAGCACACCCTCGTATCTGCACAAAGCCCCATTGAACTTGTAACGATGCTGGCTTTGGTGGGACCCAACTGAGAGTATCAATTCAGGACAAATTGCTTAGAGCAGGGCAGTTACAGCCCAAGACTCGGGTTCCATTGCACACCAAGGCAAACCAAACCAGCCAAACAGAGAAGACTTCGGTTTTACCCCACTGGCTAACCATAAGTCACACAAGCAATTCCCTTGGACACTCCAGTTTCCCAGTATCACCGCCAGTGCCACTCGTTATGGGGGTGGATGCAGGGCCGGTGCAAGGAAGTTTCGCGCCCTAGGCGAAACTTCCACCTTGCGCCCCCGTCCCAGCCCTGCGGCAGCTCCCCGCTCCCCCCCCCGTGGCAGCTCCCCACCCCAGCTCATCTCTGCTCCGCCTCCTCCCCAAGCACGCTGCCCCTGCTCTAATTCTCCTCCCTTCCCAGGCTTGTGGCGCCAAACAGCTGATTGGCGCCACAAGCCTGGGAGGCGGGAAAAGTGGAGCGGTGACCGCGCGCTCGGGCAGGGGGCGTAGGAATGCTGTAAAAAAAATTGGGGGCACCGCTTTTTGGCACCCCCAAATCTTGGTGCCGTAGGCAACCGCCTAGTTTGCCATAATGGTAGCACCGTCCCTGGGTGGATGGTTATGAAAACCAATACCCCAGTAAAAGAAAAAAGGTTCTCCTGATCCCAAAGGACCAAGCCCCAGACACAGGTCAATATACAAATCAGATCTTACCCACAAATCACGCTGTTGCCAATCCTTTAGAATCTAAAATCTAAAGGTTTATTCATAAAAGGAAGAAGATATAGATGAGAGCTAAAATTGGTTAAATGGAATCAATTACACACAGTAATGGCAAAGTTTTTGGTTCAGGCTTGTAGCAGTGATGGAATAAGCTGCAGGTTCAAATCAAGTCTCTGGAGTACATCCACAGCTGGGATGGGTCATTCAATCCTTTGTTCAGAGCTTCAGTTTGTAGCAAAGTCCCTCCAAAAGAAGCAGGATTGAAGACAAAATGGCGGAGTTTTCAGGGCCCTTTATATCCTCTGCCTCTGTGGATCTCTGTGGAAGATCACAGCAGCAAGATGGAGTTTGGAGTCACATGGGCAAGTCACATGTCCATGCATGACTCAGTTCTTTACAGGCCGATGCCATTGTTTACATGCTAGTTTGAACGTTCCCAGGAAAGCTCAGATGTGAATTGGTGTCTCCCAAAGTCCATTGTCAGTTAAGTGTTTCTTGATTGGGCACTTATTGAGAATAGTCCTTTCTCAAGAAGCTGACCAAATGCTTCACTGAGGCTTCTTAAAATCAAAACACATTGAGGTACAAGTACACATCCAATATTCATAACTTTAACTGCAAAAATGATACACACATACAGATAGCATAATCCTAACCAGCAAATCATAACCTTTCCATAGACACCTTACTGGACCTCCTTTGTATAAGATTTGGTGCAACTATAAGACCTTGGTTGCAACAATGATCTATATGGTCACAGTTTATGTCAGTAACATCACACCTCCAACACAAAATAGATGAGGAAGGGATGACACAAACATCGCTGACTGCATCCCAAGAGCTCCTCATCCTTGGTTCTGTCTCACTACAGCTAGTATTGGTGTATAACAGAAATGGTTTATTAAAGTTATGTTCAATAACACGACTGACTCTCTTTATAAACTCAAGGTAAAACTTGGTTAGAACAATATTGGATTGGATCTGCTCTTGCAGCATGGTTCCTGTACGTCTCATGTGATCTTGCCAAGAGCTAAAGAACATAGCTACTTTATCCATACAAGCTCTGGCAAATGTTTGGAATCCAATTCACATTAAGTCAATGTAGATATTAATGTTGTTCATAGTATAGAAATCTTGGCCTTCAGCTGTGAAAGCAATATGGTAGCGTGCCTCAGTTTCCCTTTTCCATACAGCACATCAGGTCTGGAATGTCCTTTCCCCTGTGAAAAGTTCCAATACTGTTTACAGGCATTAACTGTGAAACATCAGCATTAAAAGGCCTTTTAACATAAAGTGTGTTCTCATGTATCAGTTTTAACATATTCAAGGGATTTTCCAAAAGACTAGGCACATTGTACATTTTTACAGTTCTTGGTAATAGCAACACATTAGTTACAAAAATTACCATCAGCAATAATAATAAATTCATTGCAAGTGTACATTTACAATCATTTTTGTTATGCCACACTTTTGGCTCAATACCATTGGGGTTTGGGCCTTTTAGGGTTAACCTGTGGCTTTCCTTTGCAAAATTAAGTTTTCTTTTTCCTCCTTGTCCTGAAGGATCAAACTCTGATTTCTCTTGCTTAACAAAATTCACTGGCTGATTGGGTGTGCTTTCTTTGCTAACAGCTATTAACAAAAAGAACGAGGAGTACTTGTGGCACCTTAGACACTAACAAATTTATTTAAGGATAAGCTTTTGTGGGCTAAAACCCACTTCATCAGATGCATGCAGTGGAAAATACTACCTTGGCAGTTATCCCCCTATTTGTGTGATGAATTAATAAAGAATGCATGAATGTGAAACAACAATGACTTTATTGCCTCTGCAAGTGGTGATCGAAGGGGGAAGGGGAGGGGAGGGTGGTTAGCTTACAGGGAAGTAGAGTGAACCAAGGCGGCATGGGGGGGCGGGGAGTTCATCAAGGAAAAACAAACAGAACTTTCACACTGTAGCCTGGCCAGTCATGAAACTGGTTTTCAAAGCTTCTCTGATGCGCACCGCACCCTCCTGTACTCTGCTAACCACCCTGGTGTCTGGCTGCGCGTAATCAGCGGCCAGGTGATTTGCCTCAACCTCCCACCCCGCCATAAACGTCTCCCCCTTACTCTCACAGATATTGTGGAGCGCACAGCAAGCAGTAATAACGATGGGAATATTGGTTTCGCTGAGGTCTATCCGAGTCAGTAAACTGCGCCAGCAAGCTTTTAAACGTCCAAATGCACATTCTACCACCATTCTGCACTTGCTCAGCCTATAGTTGAAGAGCTCCTGACTACTATCCAGGATGCCTGTGTATGGCTTCATGAGCCATGGCATTAAGGGGTAGGCTGGGTCCCTAAGGATAACTATAGGCATTTCAACATCCCCAACGGTTATTTTCTGGTCAAGGAAGAAAGTCCCTTGCTGCAGCTTTGGAAACAGACCAGAGTTCCTGAAGTTGCGAGCATCCTGTACCTTTCCCGGCCATCCCATGCTGATGTTGGTGAAACGTCCCTTGTGATCCACCAGTGCTTTCAGCACCATTGAAAAGTACCCCTTTTGGTTTATGTACTCGCTGCCTTAGTGCTCCGGTGCCAAGATAGGGATATCTGTTCCGTCTATCGCCCCACCACAGTTAGGGAATCCCATTGCAGAAAAGCCATCCACTATGACCTGCACATTTCCCAGAGTCACTACCCTTGATAGCAGCAGCTCTTTGATTGCGTTGGCTACTTGGATTACAGCAGCCCACTCCAAATTGATGCCTGACTGACCGGTAGCTGTCTGGCATTGCAAGCTTCCACAGGGCTATCGCCACTCGCTTGTGAACTGTGAGGGCTGCTCTCATCTTGGTATTCTTGCGCTTCAGGGCAGGGAAAGCAAGTCACAAAGTTCCATGAAAGTAAACTTACACATGTGAAAGTTTCGCAGCCACTGGGAATCGTCCCAGACATGCAACACTATGCGGTCCCACCAGTCTGTGCTTGTTTCCCCGGCCCAGAATCAGCGTTCCATGGCATGAACCTTCCCCATTAACACCATGATGTCCACATTGCCAGGGCCCGTACTTTGAGAGAAGTCTGTGTCCATGTCCTTATCACTCTCGTCACCACACTGCTGTCGCCTCCTCGCCTGGTTTTGCTTTTGTAGGTTCTGGTTCTGCATATACTGCAGGATAATGCACGTGGTGTTTACAGCGCTCATAATTGCGGCGGCGATCTGAGCGGGCTCCGTGCTTGTCGTGCTATGGCATCTGCACTGAAAAAAGGCACGAAATGATTGTCTGCTGTTGCTCTGACGGAGGGAGGGGCACCCATGTCTGCCCAGGCGCCCCTTACCAACCTCACCAAGGTCGGCTAAAAGAGCACCCAGGAGACGACGACGACGGCTACCAGTCGTAATGCACCATCTGCTGCCAAAAGGCAATGAGCTGCTGCTGTGCAGCAATGCAGTGCCACGTCTGCCAGCACCCAGGAGACGTACAGTGATGGTGAGCTGAGCGGGCTCCATGCTTGCCGTGGTATGGTGTCTGCACGGGTAACCCAGGAAATAAGGCTTGAAACGATTGTCTGCCGTTGCTTTCACGGAGGGAGGGAGGGGGGGCCTGATGACATGTACCCAGAACCACCCATGACAATGTTTTTGACCCATCAGGCATTGGGAGCTCAACCCAGAATTCCAGTGGGCGGCGGAGACCGCGGGAACTGTGGGATAGCTACCACAGTGCATTGCTCCGGAAGTCGACGCTAGCCTCGGTACTGTGGACACACTCCGCCGAGTTAATGGTCTTAATGGTCTTGAGTGGGGACACACACAATCGACTGTATAAAATCGATTTCTAAAAAATCAACTTCTATAAATTCGACCTAATTTCGTAGTGTAGACATACCCTAAGACACTAACTGGTTGCAACCTAGTTACAGTGCCATTCTTCCTAGCAGACACAAACTTCCTAGCAGACACATTCCCTTCCTGGGCTTTAGTTGAATCCAGAACCAACTTTGAGACAACTGCCTTATCCTCAACCATCACAGGCTAAAAGGCACCTTCTGTCTGCTTTACAGACAAAGAAGAGCTGGAGAAACCTTTCCCTTTAACAGACACACAGCTTGGGATATTCTTTCCCTTATCCCAGCACACAGGGCTGTTCACAGATAACTACTTGGAGGCTCGGGTAGCTCCCTCCATAGGCAGGTCATTACCCCAACACACACAGGCACATTTCCTTCACTGTCACAATTCTCCACACAAGTAACAGGTAAGGTATAGGGATACTTATTTTCCACTATCCTGGTCTTCCCAAACTGCTGATTAGACAAAGCCATCAGCTCACAAGGCTGCCTAGGCTCATCCAAACTTTCCTTACCAGGCACATTGCCACTCCCAACAGATAAACTGTTGCTCTTCTCACTATACTGAGCTACTTCCAGCAAATCACAGTTACCCTTTTCAGGTTCACTTTTATAAGCTGTACTAGCCAACAATCCATTACCCATCAAAAATCTACCCTTTCCTTCCTCAGTTAGGGCTTTAACCTGACCATCCACTTTAATCTGCTCCTGAGAAACATTTTCCTGACCAATGAGATCTTTCTGCTCTTGATCTAATTCCAGATTCACTTCTGAGACATTAGACAGACATTCAGAAACTTCATTCACAGACAAACAGCTATTTGCCACCTTTCCCTGGTTAGAGTCGCCCGCTCCCTGGCCATAGCAAAACTGGTTAGACACAGAGAACTGCTCAGCGTAGTACAACATACCAACATTGTTATAAACTGGACTTTCAAGAGGATACAGTTTCTGCTGTTCTTCCGTTGTTTTTTTGACTTGGAGCTGAAGTCTGGCAGTATCTTGTTGCATCTGGCGAACCCTCTCCTCAGCAGCGAGCAGCTCAATACGCTCCCTACAAGCCCTTTCCTCTCTCTCAGCGTCCTCTTTTTCCAATTCAGCCATTCTTTCTTTAGCTTTTCTCTGTCTTTCAGCAGCTTCCTTCTCCAGCTGGGCCAAGGCTTGCTTCTCTCGCATTCAAATTTCTGCCAGTTTTTGTTCATGTTCAAACTGCAGGCTGTCTCTCAGGGCTTGCAGTTTCATTGCTTCTGCTGATGCTTTCTGGCTCATGGTCACTGATCTTTAACCATCAAAACTCTCAATACCAAAATTCAAATTTGGATAGCGTGGGGTTTTGAGCCAAAGCTTAAATGACCTGGTTCTGTGGACGACTACGCCACTGTAACGATGCTGCCTTTGGTGGGACCCAACTGAGAGTATCAATTCAGGACAAACTGCTTAGAGCAGGGCAGTTAAAGCACAAGGCTGGGGTTACTCTGCACACCAAGGCAAACCAAACTAGCCAAACAGAGAGGACTTCGGTCTCACCCCACTGGCTAACCATAAGTCATACAAGCAATTCCCTTGGACACTCCAGTTTCCAAGTATCACCACCAGTGCCACTCGTTATGGGGGCAGATGGTTATGAAAACCTATACCCCAGTAAAAGAAAATAAATTCTCCCAATCCCAAAGGCCAAGCCCCAGACACAGATCAATATACAAATCAGATCTTACCCACAAATCACGCTGTTGCCAATCCTTTAGAATCTAAAATCTAAAGGTTTATTCATAAAAGGAAGAAGATATAGATGAGAGCTAAAATTGGTTAAATGGAATCAATTGCACACAGTAAAATGGCAAAGTTCTTGGTTCAGGCTTGTAGAATCATAGATTATTAGGGTTGGAAGGGACCTCAGGAGATCATCTAGTCCAACCCCCCGCTCAAAGTAGGATCAATCCCCAACTAAATCCCCAAATGGCCCCCTCAAGGATTGAGCTCACAACCCTGGGTTTAGCAGGCCAATGCTCAAACCACTGAGCTATCCCTTGTAGCATTGATGGAATAAGCTGCAGGTTCAAATCAAGTCTCTGGAGTATATCCACAGCTGGGATGGGTCATTCAATCCTTTGTTCAGAGCTTCAGTTTGTAGCAAGGTTCCTCCAGAAGAAGCAGGATTGAAGACAAAATGGCGGAGTTTTCAGGGCCCTTTATATCCTCTGCCTCTGTGGATCTCTGTGGAAGATCACAGCAGCAAGATGGAGTTTGGAGTCACATGGGCAAGTCACATGTCCATGCATGACTCAGTTCTTTACAGGCCGACGCCATTGTTTACATGCTAGTTTGAACGTTCCCAGGAAAGCTCAGATGTGGATTGGTGTCTCCCAAAGTCCATTGTCAGTTAAGTGTTTCTTGATTGGGCACTTATTGAGAATAGTCCTTTCTCAAGAAGCTGACCAAATGCTTCACTGAGGCTTCTTAGAATCAAAACACATTGAGGTACAAGTACATAGCCAATATTCACAACTTTAACTACAAAAATGATACACACATACAGATAGCATAATCACAACCAGCAAATCATAACCTTTCCATAGACACCTTACTGGACCTCCTTTGTATAAGATTTGGTGCAACTATAAGACCTTGGTTGCAACAATGATCTATACGGTCACAGTTTACATCACAGAACTCCATTGGTACTTAATAATATAATAATAATAATAATATATAATATATGGAGATATACCTAATCTCATAGAACTGGAAAGGACCCCGAAAGGTCATCTTAAGCTATGCCTACACTACAGAGCTTACAGCAGCACATGTATTTAATCTGCCTGTTAGGTAGGTAAGTGCTACTACCCCCATTTTACAGCTGGAAAACTGAGGCATACTAAGATATTTAGGCTCCTAACGTCCATTGATTTCAAATTAGGAGCCTAAATACCTTTGTGGATCTGGGCCAGAGAGGCTACATGAGTTGCCCAATGTCACAAAGGAAGTCTGTGGTAGAGCAGAGAGTTAAACCCAGGTCTCCAAAGTCAAAAAGCTAGTGCCCTAACCACTGGCCCATCCTTCCGCTCCATCTAGATCAGCAAGTCTTCTATTTCCAGTGTTTTCTTCACTCACCAGAAACCACAAGTCAACACAGGATTGCCAAGCTAGCCAATATTTTTTTTTAAAAACATGCGTTTTGTTATAGGCTGCCAACAGAACTATGCTTCCATCTTTGCGTTGTACTAAACATTGTTTGGTAAAAGAAGATTCAGACAGTGGTTTAACTGTAGTGCACGTTTGTTCTCAATCTTAAAGTCATATTCAGAGTTTAAGGCCAGCAAGGACCATGAGATCATCCAGGCTGACCTCCTGTATATCAACACTTCATGCCATTATCTAGTTACCTCTGTACTGAGCCCAGTCACTTTGTTTGGCTAAAGCATACCTTCCAGAAAGGCATCTAGTCGACCTGAAGACATCCAAACACGGAGAATCCACCATTTCCCTTGATAAGTTTGTTCCAACTGTTGAACACCGTTACACTTAAGAATTTGCGCTTAATTTCTCATTTTAAATTTTTCTGGCTTCAGCTTCCAGACATCGGTTCTTGTTCTGCCTTTGTCTGCTAGATTAAAGAGTCCGTGAGAACTCAGTATTCTCACCCCATGAAGGCACTTGTACACTGTAATCAAGTTCTTCTTGATCTTTTGGATAAGACAAACAAATTAAGCTCTTTATGTCCCTTACTAAAAGGCTTTGTCTCCAGCCCTCAAATCATTTTTGTGACTGTCCAATTTTTCTGCTATCTTTTTAAAATGTAGACACCAGAACTGTATACAATATTTCAGTATTGGCGTCACCAGCGCCATATACAGAGATAAAATCACTTCCCTCCTCGTACTCACAACTCCTCTGTTTATACACCCAAGGATCATATTTGCTTTTTTGCCACGACACTGGGAGCTCATGTTCAGTTGGTTGTCTGCTATGACCCCAAACCCTTTTCAGTCACTGTTTTCCAGGTTGCAGTCCCCCTATTCTATGGGTATGACCTGAATTCCTTGTTCCCAGATGTATAACTTTGCATTTGGTTGTGTTATACGTCATTTTGTTTGACTGGGCCCAGCTTACCAAACAATCTGGATTGCTCTGTATGACTGTCTGTCAACATCATTTACCACTCCGCCAATCTTTGTCATCTACAAATTTTATCAGAAGTGATTTTACAGTTACTTCCAGATCATTGATGAAAATTCTTCACTGTGTTGGGCCTAGTACCAATCCCCGCATAACCCTCCATTCAGTGATGACTACCCATTGACAACTATTTTTTGGTATCTGTCAATTAGCTAATTCTTAACCCATTTAATGTATGTTTCACTGATATTGTATAATGTCAATTCTTTCACCGGAATGTTGTGCAGTACTAAATCAAATAACCTTACAAAAGTCTAAGCATATTATATCTATGCAGTTATTTTTATCAACCAAACTTGTAATTTCACCAAAGAATGAAATCAGCTTTGCGTGACAAGACCTACTTTCATAAAATCCTGTTGACTGGCATTAGTTATATTCCTAGCCTTTATTAAATTAATTCTTTATCAATTGAATCCTCTATCAGCATTTTCATTATTTTGGAACCCTGGTTCCAAAACATGTCAAAATATGCCACTTTTAAAAATTATAGTGAAAAAAAGGAAGACATCAGGCCAGGAGATCCCAGTGTAAATATCTGTACTGTTCCAAAATCTTTACAATAACTACAAAATGTCAGACCAACCACAAGGCAGCTGGAACCGTCTTATCAGAAATCTCATTGTAAACTGGCTTCTCAGGCTGGTTTGATAAAATGCCAGTGAATTTTAGGTCATTCGGTGGTGAAAGTACACACGACATGTCTTTTAAAATAACTTATTTTGTGTTTTTTATTTTTAATGTCTGCAGTAGACAGGAGTTTCCCTATAACTTGTAATAATCATGGCAAATCACTGAAGATGGCAATATGTGCCAGTGTGCCCCCATAGTTTTTCCCTCACAACTTCAATTTTGGTTATTGCTGCTAAACCACCAAACACAGCTGGGCAGAAAACAGAATTTCTTTCCTGTGAAAAACTGAGGGGTTTTTTTGCGCGGGGGGGGGGGGGGGGGAGGAGAAGTATCCTGATTTGGTATGAAAACTCTAAACCCCTCCCCCCCCCCACCCCTTTTTTTTTTTTTTTTTTTAAAGAAAGTAAATCCAGAGAAATTCCATGTCAGGAGAACCGAAACTTTCCTTCTCCTGCCTGGTGTGCAGGTGGGCTGCCTGGTTCCCTGACCTGGCAGGCAGGCGAAGAACCAGTTAAACAGAGGAGCTGGCCAGCCCAGGGAAATAGCTAGTCGGGGATCCAGAGATACCGGGAACCCTGAGAGCCCACGAGTAATCCATCTGGCAAGTGAGCTGGCCACCAACCAGTTAATGTTGAAAGTGGAATCAATGACATCAATGTGTTCCCACGGAATGTTTTGGTTCTGTTGAATCAGCATTTTCAGATGGAAAAACTTCTGTCAGAACGAACAGGAGTACTTGTGGCACCTTAGAGACTAACAAATTTATTAGAGCATAAGCTTTCGTGGGCTACAACCCACTTCTTCGGATGCATATAGAGTGAAACATATATTGAGGAGATATATATACACACATACAGAGAGCATGAACAGGTGGGAGTTGTCTTACCAACTCTGAGACGCCAATTAAGTAAGAGAAAAAAACTTTTGAAGTGATAATCAAGATAGCTCAGTACAGACAGTTTGATAAGAAGTGTGAGAATACTTACAAGGGGAGATAGATTCAATGTTTGTAATGGCTCAGCCATTCCCAGTCCTTATTCAATCCTGAGTTGATTGTTTCTAGTTTGCATATCAATTCCAGCTCAGCAGTCTCTCGTTGGAGTCTGTTTTTGAAGTTTTTCTGTTGTAAGATAGCCACTGGCAGGTCTGTCATTGAATAGCCAGACTGGTTAAAGTGTTCTCCCACTGGTTTTTGAGTATTATGATTCCTGATGTCAGATTTGTGTCCATTAATTCTTTTGCGTAGAGACTGTCCGGTTTGGCCAATGTACATGGCAGAGGGGCATTGCTGGCACATGATGGCATATATCACATTGGTAGATGTGCAGGTGAACGAGCCCCTGATGGTATGGCTGATGTGATTAGGCCCTATGATGATGTCACTTGAATAGATATGTGGACAGAGTTGGCATCTGTCAGAACATTTTTGACCAGCTTCACACTGCTGGCAAACAAACTTCCCAACTGTATCAACATTTCTTTATTCACCAATCTATAGCTACGTTTGCACTCTTTGTTATTAAGGTCATGAACCAAGTAAGAGCACTGATGCAGATTTAACCCTTATTTTTCTGCCGAGTCATCTTCAATGCTCTTTCAACCAACCGTACCAGCTCAGATTGAGCAAAGAATTACAGCTGGAGGAGTAAAGACACTTAAAGTTGTATGAGCATTTCCATTAGAAACCCCCTATCTATTTTTAATCCTTCTTAACATTCAAAAACTTTCACCTTTCAGGATGAAATTCTGCATGCTTAACTTTTCCCTGAGGACAATATTTGTTTGTAAAGTTTGGGATTAGCAGCCAAGGATAATGGACATGGGGAGAATAAAAACAAACACTTTTCCCCATCGTGAAAAAGAGGGCTTGCAGAGTTTGTTCTGAACAGCTCTAGCACTGTGTCAGTGTAGCACTCTATTGCTGGGAGTTTGAAAGTGAATTTGGCATGAAAAAAAGCCCTTAGGGAAGAAGAGTACTTTTTTATTTCCCAGTGAATGTCTGTCTTGAATTGGCTGGAGTTACCCGTCTTTGAACAGCAAACCTTATTTACGTACAGTAGGACGTGGTGTACACTGCTAGCAGTTTTTACAATTGTTGACAAATTGTACTTAGGCCTCAATGAGACAAGCCCACCCTACAAGTTCCACTTCATGAAAATTGCTCCAAAGCATGTCTGAACTGATTGCTAAATTTTCTCAGAAACTCAAGAAAAGACAAAAGGTATTGTTGTTATTCTCAACAATTCCACAGAATACAAAGTTCACACAATTCAAATCCAGTCTAGGGCATAAGGTCAGAAAGTCCTGGGTTCCAGACTCATCTCTTCCACTGATTGGTCTTCAATCTGGTGTTTTTCTTAGACCTCCAGTTCCTCAAATCCTGGGATCGGGTAGGACTCTCAGTTTTTATTTTAAAACATTTCGAGTCCGTTTCTGCTTGAATGGCAAAACTGCCAGTGACTTCTATGCAAACAATCCTTCTTATTTCATTTACAGACTTTCTATTTTTCTGAGAAAAACATTTTGTTTGGGTCCCTCCCCCACCATAAAGAACTGGACACATCAACAGAATAGTTTGTAGTTTACTCTCAAGAAAATGCATATTTGCCCTTTTCTTCTGAGATGCCAAGTGTATGCATGTGGGTGGAATACCGGAAACATACAACAATGCAGCTGGAGACGGTATTTGGGGTCTGAACTTTTACAGAAGCAAGATTGTGTTTTCTTATGTAAGTAAACTGAAATTGGTCCTTTTGCGTTTTCCAAGCTCAGTTTCTAGTTTCCCAGTGTTGGCCCTGCTTTTCACTTAGGTGAAGTCCACGCACCCCTTACAAATAAAGCATTGTCTTGAATGAGTGCCACCAACTTTTGTAGAATCTAAACTTTCATTTATGGTTGCTAACAAACCCAGATAGAAACTGAGTTTAAACAAGTGCAGTGATGTCCTCCTTGGGCTACACAGACAGAGCTTCAGTGCCTATGCTGATGCTCTGAGCTTTGCCAAGCTATCGCACAGTGAAGGAGTTTGGTCTGCTCTCACTGCTTCAAAGACATGTACCAGAGCTCGTTACTGAAGAGGAAAGGATTAAAAAAATGCAAATAGGGGGGTGGGTGGAGGGGGGAGGATAGAGTAGCAGAGACCTCAATCACAGCAGCCAGGAGGCTGAGGGAGGGATGCAGTACTGAGATCCCCAACACCCATCCTCAGACCAGCCAGGCGTCTTTGGAGTAGGAAGAACACAGTGAGACAATGTGACTTCCCCATCCAGAGTCAGAGAAGGTTCTGAGTGGAGGTGTCACAGAGTCACCAGGCGAGGCTCTGGAACTACTCCATATGAAACCAGTAAGGACTCTGGGGGAACATTCCTCCTCTCTGTGAGCATACTGTCTCCAGGGCAAGAAGCTTACACAGCTTTGATCTTCCAGGGCCTGACCTCGGAGCATTCAGCGTCCCTTTTTCACACTGTGCGCTTCCCACAGCGAGTCTGCAGGTGGGGTTCCTGGGGAAGCCAAAGGCCCCTGCACCCCAACTCCACAGTCAGATGTGACTCTCAGCCAGCCAGTAAAACAAAAGGTTTATTAGATGACAGGAACACGGTCTAAAACAGAGCTTGTAGGTACAGAGAACAGGACCCCTCCGTCAGGTCCATCGTGGGGGGGTTAGGGAGCCCAGGACCCAGTTCTGGGCCTCCCTCCATTTCCTCAGCCAGCTCTAAACTGAAACTACCTCCTGCCTCTCCTCTGGCCTTTGTCTATTTTACAGGCCAGGAGGCCACCTGATCTCTTTGTTCTCCAACACCTTCAGTTGGCACTTTGCAGAGGAGAAGGGGCCCAGGCAGGGCTGGATTACCCAATAGGCAGACTAAGCACATGCTTAGGGCACCAGCAAAGCAGGGGGCACCAAAAAAAATGAGATTTTTTTTTTTAAATTGATATAATTGATACACTTGAAGCTCATATGAAGAGGAGAGGTGAAGTGTATAAAGTATCAAGTAGATTTTCTTTTCTAAATGATATGGACTTACCTGACGAACAATATTCATAACGTTCCCAAAAGCTAGTTGACTCATACCCTGTTGACTTGAACATGAATCTCCGTGGAGAAGTATGGCAGTTCCACTGTTATATGCGCGCAAAGTTTAATGAAACAGGAAAAATGAAATTCAGTCACATTGATCTTCATGACACAATATTGAAAGATGGAATACAATGTGTATTTCCAAATGTAGAGATCGCACTATGTATTTTTCTAACATTGATGATTACTAACTGCTCCGCAGAACGCTCTTTTTCTCAGCTGAAAAGAATAAAAAACCCTCAGAGAACAACAATGTGTCAGGACAGACTTGATTCACTTTCCCTAATGTGTATGGAAGCGGACATGCTTCGTTGAGTCAGCTTCGATGAACTTGTCCATAATTTTGCAATCAGAAAATCTAGAAAGAAGCTATTTTAATTTCAGCATACATGTAAGTTTTGTGTCATTTTGAAAAATAAAATTTTATTTTACGGTATAGTATTGTTTTTATTTTGAATTACATATGGGGGGGGCACCATAATCTTTTCAGTGCTGAGAACCTCTAAAGGTCTTAATCTGACCCTGGGCCCAGGCCATCAGTTGCTAGGAGACAGGGTGTCGGCCATTCTCTGTGCAGAGGGCATCACGCCTGCCCTCCAGGGCTCTGCAACAATCACGCACCCTTATCCCACCACCTAAATACTTAAGAAAGGCATAGGGGAAACTGGGGCACCCACACAGTATTTAGAGAAAACATTAAGAACATTCCCACTTCATCATGGGGGAAAACAGAGGAGCAAATCCTCAGCTGGTGTAAATTGTCATAATTCCATCCGAGTCTATGGAGCTGTGGCTATTTGCTGCTGAGTCTCTGCCTCAGTATCCAGAAACAGCACCCTGTTAAGAGTACCACCTCTGTCCCAAGAGCTAGGGAGGCCAGAGTTCCCTTCCCATTTATGAGAAGGGGCAGGTGAGGGAGTGTAGGGAAGGGGTGTGTGTGTGGATGTATGAGGGGACTCAGACAGGAGGGATCGCAATAGGGATTGCTGAGAGACTTTAGAAAAAAGAAGTACCGTGCTGCGTAATACTGGGGATATAAATGAAAGGAGTGAAAGAAAGCATAGAAGACACACATATAGAGGGAGAGGAAGGCAGAAGGGGTGAAAGAAGAAAGGAAACAGACACTGAAGACACAAACAGAAAGAGATGCACAATGATCTCTATTCAAGAGACAAGAGAAGGAGTAAATGAAAGCAAAGCCAGGAATGGTGAAAAGATCTAACACAAACAAGGGAGAAACAACATGAGTAATACATTTTTTTTTTAAAAAGCATTGGCCATAAAGTTGCTTGCGTACTGCACTAAATTATAAAATATTGACAAATGATATGTAGCTGCTCCATTCCTTTCAATTGCAATAGTGTAGTTCGCAGAGGCCATGGCAGCACAGCCAGGTACAATTTCTTTAAGCCCTGGCCTAGGATTTTTTATCAGTCTGTACTGAAGCCTGTACACCAGCAAGGGGGTACTTGGCTGGGAACCACACACTATGCCTTTATAAAAGCAAGACTTTCCTCTCCGCCCTTCTCTGAGCATCCCTGGCAGCACCGCACTCTGTACAGTAAGGCCCATGTTTTCAAAAGTGGTCTCTGATTTTGCATATCCAATTTAAGACATTTGAGGTCCTCATTTATGGGTTACTGGGCACTCACAGGTCCCATCAACTTCCCAGTCGGGCCTGCTCAGCATCTCTGAACAACAGGCCTCTTGGTGTCGAAAGCTGGGCAGCTGAAAGCTGAAGCATCCCAAATTAGGTCCCTTTTGAAAGTTTGGGCCTTATGGAGCTAGAATGATCCCTGCTTGTTTTGCCAATTTCTTTCCCATGTATTAGCTGAAATACTACTCTGGAGTTTTTGCTGCTATTTTCCCTTACATCTTTAGGTCATTAGGCCTTAGCCATGTGGATGGGGGTTCCCTGCCAATCAACTCCCATTGCCAATTTTTAGCAGTAATTTTCTATTGAGGAAAATGTTGCTGTTGACCATTGCCTCCCTATTGTGTTGTGTGAAGAAGCTTGCCCTGACTGCCTATACCTTGACCTGCATAACAATGGACTTTGTTAGTATACAGGTGTGTGGTGGTTGCCATCTTCTTGTTGTTTTACATGCTCTGAACCTTTCCCCCTCCTTATTCTTCTTCTAGCTCAATGGAAAGTGCAACTTGTGCCATCACGGAAGTGGAAGTGAAAGGGGTGAATTGCACTTGGTCATAGTCCCAATATGCTAGAGCTACCTAAGGTTGCGGTGAAAGCTGGGTTCTGATGCAGACAAGTTGGCAGCTATATTAAGCAGAGAAGCGCTCATAATGGTCAACATGCTGAGATAAATAACCTTTCTATCCTTATCCAGACTGAGGCATAACTAGCTTTACCAAAAGCAAACCATTTCAGAGAAGTTAAGTATGGCAAGCCAAGTGGTAGACCTATAGATTTGGTAAGGCCATTCCTTCACACAGCCTTATGAAGTAGGATTGTTTCTTTCCCCATATAAAGAACCTGATTGTTTTGGTTCACCTATCTGTAAGTCTTAAAAGGGAGGGGGAGAAAGAGGTGCAATCTATAATAATTCCATGTTCTTTTTGGCAATTTTCACCCTACTGAGCAGTCACAAAAGTACAGTCATATTTCTAAATCTTTATTGGTCATAGTGTGTAATCAAAATTCTAATGAGTCCATCTGGAAAGCTCTGCCCACACGTTTGATAGAGTGGTTTCCCAACATATATGAAAAGCAACACACTGATTCTGAGGTCACTCTGGTCTTTGCACTATATCCTTTAAGGACTGGATCTTCTACCATCCTGTCACTCCCACTAACTCCAAAGGAAGTGTGAGGTGGGAAAGGGGTGCAAAATTCACCCCAGTGCAGAAGGTCCTCACAGATCTAAGCACCACTTCAACCCCACTTACATCCTCAGAATTTAATGAGCTTAGGCTTGTGCTGACCCTCTGGCTGGGGAAGAATTTCACCTAGAATGCAGGATCTGGCCTCACACGTGATTCACTTTGATGCAGGATCCTGCTGCAATGTCAAAGGGACCCATTATGTCCAGCACAGAACTGATTTTGATGGATTAGGGAGGAGGAGGAGAATACCAGCTGCAGCTAAAGTGCTCTTAAATTCTGTCTGCCTGATAGAAGAGATGTGTCCTTGGTTAGATAATGTCTCGGCATCATTGCCGGGATTCCATGAATAGGGCACAGAGGGGAGGAGAAAGGGCACAATCTTGACGTGTTCCCCTTTCTAGTTAGAAAGTCAGTCATGTGACTATCGGATATCACTGCTGAAAGTGGGGAATCGTACTGGATTTCTATCCACCCTAAGGGTATGTCTTTACACTGGAGCTGGCAGCTGTAAATTCCAGCTCAAGGAGACCTACCTATGCTAGCTCTGATAGCACTAGTGCGCTAAAAATAGAAGCATAGCCACAGTGCCATGAGGAGCTGCACCAATTTCAACCCCATACCTATGTACTTGGGGAAGCTAGTTCCTCCCGCCACTCATGCTGCTGCAGCGACACTTCTGTTTTTTAGCACACTAGCTCGTGCAGGTATGTCTCCTCGAGCTGGAATTTACACCTTTCAGCTCCAGTGTAGACAAACCCTTTGAAGCAATATTCAGTCACATCCATTTTTTTAAAATACATTGTTGTAATAATAGGGCAACTTGATTATCCAGATCATCTTCCCACCCTCCCCTGGCCAAACAGAGGCTTGTGTTATCTTTAGAAAATAGTAAGCTTCCATTATTTGGAGTAGCTTTGTGTGGGTCTCCAAGAGTTTTTTAATTTCTGGAATCAAGGCATTTAAGAAACAGCTGGAGAGATCCTAATTTATATTCTTCCAACTTCAGTGTAAACTGGGAAAGAGGCCAATATGAACTTGTAAAGCATATTGAAACTGTAGAAGAAGTAATAAGCAGAAGGATTTAAAAGATGTAAACAATTTTGGGGGAACCAAGCCAAGCCTTTGGAGTTCTAACTAAAGAAAGCAGCAAAATTATAGCAGAGCCCCTTTCTGGGCAGCCTTGCGTGACTTCTCCAAGAAAGAGTAACCAGTCTGCATGGCCATTTGCAGGAGGATGTAGGCAACCAGCTGAATGTTAGGACTCAGTTTCCTAAATACCTTCTATAATGATGTAAGTATCATTTCTTTAAAAGTGTGGCAGGAAGCCAAGCAGAAGGGAGATGAGGGAGATTTTGAGGCAGAAGTCTACAGTGAAGCTCAGAGACAGAGAAAATTGTAGGGATAATTCTGTTTTATTTAGTCGAATAAGCTTTCTTGTACAGATTTAGAAAAAAATCTACTCTGATTCTTTACCCTTGTCACGTGCCATTCCCCTCCAAAAGGAGGATCTCCATCCTCACAGGTTACCTTGATATACAGATGAGCTGGCACTGGCCAGGCAATCTGACTACCAAAGAGGATAGAACATTGGTAGGAGACTAAGTGCCTGACGGTGGGAGAAGCATAGTTGCAGACCTATGCTGCAGCTGTGATGGACACTAAATTCTCTTTCCCTGTACTACAAAATCTACACAAATCTAGATGAGTGAAGCTGTTCAGAGTGGTGGGCAACCTGCTGCGTATGGGCTGCTTGCTCAGAAACCAAGGTGACAGTTTCTCACTGAACAGGATGAGCTGCCTCGGGGGTTCTCAGCTTGGGGGTCACAAACAGATGTCAAGGGCAAGAGGTCACAACAGCACTGCCCTTTCCATATTAATAAGTGTGAGGTGGGAGGGGGAGGGGGAAGAGGCAGGGTCTTGGCTAGATCTCATCTAGATGGGAGGGGAGTCCCAGCGGGGACCCAGTGTGGAAAAGGGGCTCGTGATTGAAGCTGGTCAGAAAAAAAGGCATTATTCTCCACATGGAAAATTTCTACCTTTTGTAAAAACATGCGCATGCACACACACTCCCTGACCTACCCTGAAGTGGTCAGCCAAAAGCCAACTTTTTTTTTTTTTTGATTTTTCAACAAAAAGTCAATATTTTTCACTGACCTTCCCCTGCCCTATTTTCCAAGATGCTCTAATTCTGAGCTCTGAAATGGTATTGGTTAGTGTGAGCCTGCATTTGCAATACTCATCTGTCAACCCAAGAATTTACTCACGGATAGGCTGGATACGAAGGAAGTGTTTCTGAGTTTTATGGAGAAGTTGAAATGGATGAAAATGGATTGTCTTTAGTGCTGCTTGTTGTCTACAAGAGCCATGCTTTTTTTAATCGTGTTTTTATTGCATAAATATGCTGAGGCTTACGCTATTTCTAAACAAATAATATACAAATACATAGAATAATAAATAATGGATAAATTCACAGCTATAGTTTGTTGTGCAAGAGAAGGGGGGATCAAAGAGAGCAAGGTTAATTTAGGTGAGCTGGGAACGGGTAGCCAGGAAATGAGAGTCTGGGGAAGATTATGGGTAGGGCTTGGGACACAGCATCAACTAGGGTCATTCCGCATATAGAGTGAGAGAAGGGCAAATGCTGATCTAATAGATTGAGACACTGAGTGTCCCAGTGTCAAGTAGATGTCAAGAATGCCTACTACCACTAATGTAAGTGTGCTGGAGGGTATTGGTGGCTCATAGGAAGCATGCCATTGATCTGTGGGCAATCACAGACCTCACTGAAGCTGATAGGCATGCTAGTCGCTTTTAAATCAGACTAAATGGAAGGAGCAATTAAAGTACTTTTTAGTATAAGATAGCTGGAGACAATGGAAGCCACCACCCAAGGCACTGAGCCACATGGGAAGGCCTAAGAAAGCTCAAACTCAGGGATAATAAAAGGTTTTTCCCTGGGAATGACTGAAAATGTAGGGGCTGGGGCATTGATTGGTAGAGCTGTGTGTGTCAGAAGCAGAAAGGAACCAGAAAGCGAGCAGACAATGAGAGAGAGAGAGTGTGTGAATGTGGCTTTGAGAGGAAGCCAAGAGAGTTTCTTTTGGACAGAGTACTGGCCAGAAAGGCAGGCTTGGAAATTATGATAAGGAAATTGCCTCTTATATGTTTTTAATTAAACAAGACATCGTACGTGCTATGTAAATAAACAGAACTGCCCCAGAGAAATACTTTCAGCATCAATTTCTCCTCCGAACAGATACCACAGACAAGATGCCGTATATTAGCTCAAGTAAAGTAATTCTTTCAGAAATGTTAAAAGTAGTTCATAAATGTTTTCATGCAGTGTTTTCATGGGGAAAAGTGCTTCCTATCAGTCAGATGGTAGATTTAACAAAAAGGAGTCTGATTTTATTGTAAGAGAGCATGGGTACAGTAGAACCTCAGAGTTATGAACACCAGAGTTACGAACTGACTGGTCAACCACACACCTCATTTGGAACCAGAAGTACACAATCGGGCAGCAGCAAAGACCAAAAATAAAAGGCAAACACAGTACAGTACCGTGTTAAACAAACTACTAAAAATATAAAGGGAACGCTTAAAAAAAAAAGATAAAAAGATTTGACCAGGCAAGGAAATTGTTTCTGTGCTTGTTAAATTAAGATGGTTAAAAGCAGCATTTTTCTCTGCATAGTAAAGTTGCAAAGCTGTATTAAGCCAATGTTAAGTTGTAAACCTTTGAAAGAACAGCTGTAATGTTTTGTTCAGAGTTACGAACAACCTACATTCCCGAGGTGTTCGTAACTCTGAGGTTCTACTGTATCCTAATTCTGAAAAGGACTATGATACCTGAACATTACATGGCAATTGACAGCTTATAATAAGAAAGTCATTGAGACACATTATTAAATACCCCCAGTAATAGCGTGTCTCAGTCTTATCCTCATCCATTCGCTTTGTTCCACTTCCTCACTCCAACTCCCATATTTAAAAGATAATATGCTAAAAGATCAAGAAAGGCCAGTGCAATAACTAGCCTTTGCAGTTTATAGCTAACCCATGTTTTAAAAATCCTCTAAATATATTCACAAAAATCACTGTAAGATTTTGGATCAATACATAATGCTCTGTGACATTTACAGCATAATGTTTGGCCAAACAGGGAGGTGATAAAGATGGAAGATCAAATGTTGCTGAGCATTTATTAGATGGTACTTCACCACTAACTTCAGTGAAGCAAGCTGTAGTTAGTGTGATTATTCCTTTCATTCCACCGGTAGTCAAGACCCACTATGCTACTACATATGTGAGTCATTCCCTCAAACATCCTGCCTTGTATCAGCACTTCCTCATTTAATGCAGGGAGTTGGTTCCAGTACTGCATTCGATTTTCAGCCCGCTTAAGCAAAGTATCAAGAAAATCCAGACACGTAAGTTGGTTCTTTTCAATATATGGGGGAGGGGGGGAACTATCAGTGCCGCATCTGAGAAATGAGCTTATATTGATCTTTTTACACCAGCTTCAGGAGTGGTGTGTGTCTAGAAAACAGGGAGTGAGACATGAAAGTTTCTGCTGTACGTGGCAATGTGCTGGGGGAGATTAAAAAGCAACAACATGCCAATCTCCAATTTCTCGTAAATGCCATTTGCTTTAGTTTTGATTTGGGGGCTAGGGGGAGTGTGAAAAGTGACTGCTTAAAAACTAATCGTAGAAGAGAAAAACAAATCAAGCCACTAAAAGCATACCCGTGAGAACAAAGGTAGCTCTCACTTGAAGCTAAATGTTATCTACACAATTTGCTCAATTAAGGAAATGGCATGCACTTTGTACTCACTTTCCTTGTTCATTGTATTGAATGGGATTTTGGCATCAACTTTGCTGCAAATGTGAAGCTTAGATTAGTTTGCAGAAAGTGAATGCTGAACTCAAACATAAATACTGTACTTACACTCAACACTTGATGCTGAAAGTTATTTAGCCAGTCTGGGAAGAGAAACTGTAACAAACCGATCTCTTAGTCACATCACTAAACACACTTTAAAGTTTCAGATGCAGAGTGCTCCTAATGATCTGTTTGTGACCAATTCACAGAGCAAGAGTCAACTGTTGAAATTATCCAGCAAATATTGAAAACCACATAAATTCAAGAAAATCTCAAGCTGCTGACAGACAACTGACTTACTGAATTATTATTTATTATTGCTATTGCAGTAGCATTTAAGGACCCCAATGAGAGGTTAGGGTCCCATTATACTAAGCAAGTAACAAGGATGGCCTGTGCCCAAAATAGCTCAGGTGCAGTTGCATAAACTGTGTAAGTCACAGAGATCAAAGTAGTCACAGGTGTTTGTCATCTTAGCTAGTGGGAGTGATTCGTACACATCCAAAGATAGGCTTTAGGAGGTATGTAAGATGATAAGTTGTTGGCATTGAGAATTTTCATGGGAGTTTGTACAGTAACTCCTCACTTAACGTTGTAGTTATGTTCCTGAAAAATGCAACTTTAAGTGAAACGATGTTAAATGAATCCAATTTTCCCATAAGATTTAATGTAAATGCGGGGGGTTAGGTTCCAAGGAAATTTTTTTGGGCAGACAAAAGGCATTATATACTGTACAGTACTGTACTGTACTGTGGTTGGGAAGTGCCCCTGGCTTACCCCATACAGGCACAGCCCACTGCAGGCAAGGACACTAGGAAGCACCTTCGCAGCAGCAGTGGCAGCTTCCCTGGAGAAGAACAGGCGCCGACTTTGCCCAGGATGCTCCAGGCCCACCTCTTTCCATCTCCGCTCCACCTCCTCTCCGGAGCACACTGCATCCCCTCTCCTTCCTCCCCCTCCCTCCCAAAGTCCTAAGCTTAAGACTTTCTGGGAGGGCGGGGGAGGAGCGGAGACACAACGCTTCTCTGCACTTCCCCCTCCCTCCCAGAAAGTCCTAAGCGCTGCCAAACAGCTGTTTGGCGGTGGGGGGAGCACTGGGCGGGAGGGGGAGGAGGCGGAGAAGAGGAACTTGTGCAATGCTCCCTTGTAAAGTCGCTGCTCTCCCACAGAATCTTACAAGCAGTGGACAGAGCAGGCAGCCAAACGACGTTATAAGGGAGCATTCCACAACTTTAAACGAGCATGTTCCCTAATTGAGCAGCGACGTAACTTTGAAACAACGTTAAGCGGGAGGATGTTAAGTGAGGAGTTACTGTATTCAATACGGTACTTGCTACAAATTGCTCACTTAGTGCTACTCACAGAGGTGGTATATACCAATTATAGGTAATGGAGAAACCTGAAGCACACGTATAAGTGAACTGGCATGACATTAAGAGAGCAGAATGTTTTAAAAATGTAAATATAAATAGTTACTGATCATGTCCAAAACTGTAAATAATGAACTGCCTAATTTTGGCTAAACTGCCCCCACTATTCCTCAGAGGTGAGCTTAAATCATGATCATAATCAGACCAAAGCTAGAGGAAGCTTTTCCACCAAAAAGTTCATTATCCAAAAGCTGGGAGGTTCCTAAGTCCCATTTTCAAATGTGATTGAGGCTCCCAAGTCTCACTGAAAGTCTATAGGACTTAGGCTTCTAAGTCACTTATGAGCTTTTGAAATATTGACTTGAGATAACTTGAGATAACTTAAATTATGGAGGACTTGAGTTCCTCCATCATTTAAAAACAGTTGTCAATTCTGAAAATACAGTGAAACCACATTTAGGTCTGGTCTACACTTGGGGCGGGGGGAATCGATCTAAGTTACGCAACTTCAGCTACATGAATAACGTAGCTGAAGTCGATGTATTTAGATCTACTTACTGCGGTATCTTCACTGCAGTAAGTGGATGGCTGATGCTCCACTGTCGACTCCGCCTGCGCCTCTCACCCTGGTGGAGTACCAGAGTCGATGGGAGAGCACTCGGCAGTCGATTTATTGCATCTAGACTAGATGCGATAAATCAACCCCCGCTGGATCGATCGCTACCTGTCGATCCAGCCGGTAATATAGAAAAGCCCTAACATATATCGCAATCAGTCTGAAACCCAAAGGTCTGCTGCAATTTGCAATCTGCCTCTTAGCCCCAGTCTACACTACAAATTTATGTTGGTATAACTATGTCGCTCTGGGGTGCTGGAAAATCCACACCTCTCAGCTACGGGGTTAGACTGACTGAATTCCCTGGGTAGACAGTGCTATGTTGATGGGAAGGCTTCTCCCACTGACACAGCTACTGCATCTTGGGAAGGTAGAGTACCTACATTGATGGGAGAAGCTCTCCCATTGGCGTAGGTAGTGTCTTCACTATGTGCTACAGATGGTGCACCTGCACCACTGCAGCGCAGTAAGTGTAGACAAGCTTTTACTAATACAGTGTATGCAACACAAAAATGCAGGGACTGTTGCAGCTGATCCTCCTCAGGAAGCCAAAGAATATTTTCAAGAAGTAACAGTTGCCTTTTTCACCTAAATTAGGTCATCGAAACATTTTCAAAATTCCATCAGTCGCTTGCAAAGATTCTCCCATTGGTTAGTGATGTTCTAATAGAACATTTCTCAAGTGGATAGTCCTCATGCAAAGTGCTCCTTCAGTCCTGCGAAAAGTCAAATGCCTACTGCTGAGCTTTCCTCTGATGGCACGAGTGTGCCCATCTTCAAGAGAAGCCAGCTTGAGAAAACTAAGTACAGGCAAGTCTCATCTTACGCGGGGGTTCCATTCCGTGGTTAGTGCGTAAAGTGAAAACGCGTATAGTGAAACACTCATTGAGTTCAACGGCGGGCAGAATCGCCCGCACTACAGATGCAGTTTTTATATTGTTTTTTTTTTCTTTTTTCCCGTTTTTGCCGACCGCGCAAAGCTGAATTCGCGCATGTTAAATGCGCCTAAGATGCGACTTGCCTGTAACATTCTATTCTTTAAGAGTAGGCCAGCTGGCTCCCGCTCTCACTGTGCTATGTTCACTTTGTTTATAGTTGATTTTATAGTTGCTTGTTTTTTTCCTCCTTAAAGATTTGCTTCCCTCTTTTGCTCCATCACCATCTGCCCCCTCCCTATTTGATTCCCAGCCCCACATCTGCTTTAGTCACTAAGGCCTTGGCTACGCTTCCAAGTTAGAGCGCATTAAATCAGCCCTGGGCGCCCTAACTCCTGAGGTGTCCACATTGGCAAGGAACGTAGAGCACCTGGACTCTGCAGCTGGAGCGCTCCTAGTAATTCACTTCCACAAGAAGCATAGAGCTTGCTGCGCCCTGGCTGAAATGCCCAGGTGTCAGTGTGGACAACATGTTGCATTACAGCGCTGTGATTGGCCTCCGGAAACATCCCATAATCCCCTCAAGTCAAGTCACCACTCTTGGCATTGTTTTGAACTCGGCTGCAGGCATGTGGATATCCCCTTTCAAAGCTCTGTTTCTGACAGCCGGCATGCTTATCTGCTCTGGGACGAAGTAACCATTACTGTGGAATGCTGCTGCTGAGAGTGTGTGTGAGAGAGAGAGGTGGGGGGAAGGGAGGCTCTGCTGCTGTCTGAACTTACAAGACAGCATGCTGACACGCTCTTTGCCCCCCAAAACACATTGTCTCTCCCCCCACATACACACAACACACTCCCTGTCACATAGGGTTACCATACGTCCGGTTTTTCCCAGACATGTCCGGCTTTTTGGTCCTCAAATCCCCGTCCTGGAGGAATTTCCAAAAAGCCAAACATGTCCAGGAAAATAGGGAGGCATGGAAAGGGGACTGCCTCCTCCCCGGGCTCCAACTTTCCCGGCTCCCGCCGCTCTCCACTGCATGCCAGGGCCGAAGCAACTTCCCCAGCGCAGCAGCAGCCGGAGCCCGGGGAGGAGGCGGCTGTGCGCTTGGATGCCACCCGCCGCCTCTGTGCCTCCGCAGATCAGGGGAGTTGTTAGTTTTGCTGCAGCCACTCGCACTCGGGCAAAAGACACTCGGGGGACCCCGAGTGCGAGTGGAGTGGCTGCAGCAAAACTAACAACTCTCCCAATCTGCAGGGGCACAGAGGTGGCGGGCGGCATCCGAGCATGCAGCCGCCTCCTCCCCAGGCTCCAACTTTCCCGGCTCCCGCCGCTCTCCACCACGGCGGGGGCCGAAGCCACTTCCCCAGCGCAGCAGCAGCCGGGGGGCGGGAGGGAGGAGGGGGAATGCGGGGTGCTCAGGGGAGGGGGTGGAGTTGGGGCGGGGACTTTGGTGAAGGGGCGGAGTTGGGGCGGGGCCGAGGCCCCGTGGAGTGTCCTCTTTTTGCAGTATTGAAATATGGTAACCCTACTGTCACACTCCACCTCCCCCACCCCCATTTGAAAAGCACGCTGCAGCCACTTGCACACTGGGCTAGCAACCACAATGCACTGCTCTTTGTGGCGTTGCAAGAGCTGCTAATGTGGCCACGCCAGTGCACTTGCAACTGACAGTGTAAACACACGGCAGCACTTTCCCTGCTGCGGTCTCCGAAGGCTGGTTTAACTCCCAGCGCTCTACATCTGCAAGTGTAGCCAAGCCCTAAGAACCAGAATCTAATACCCTTACTCATGCTAAGTATCAACTTATTGCATGAGTAGTCACAGTTAGGTCTATGGGTCTATTTTTGCTTCCCAGGGTGAGTTCAGGTATGAGAATCTGGGCCTCAGGGTTTCATTAGGACTTTAGAAAGAAGCTCTGAAAACATTTTGTTCCTGGTATATAAGATTATTTGGGGGGGGGAAATTAACTGGTTTCTCTCCCCCTCTTTTTTTGCTGAACTTATTTCATGACATTAGCTCCCTGTAAATAGGAAATGCCTTCCCTTCCAGTCCAGTGACAGCAATCCGTGTAGGCAGCTTTCACTGTCATTCATGGGAGGTAAAGAATCATCTTCCTACAAAAGCATGGGAAATGAGATCAGACAGTTTATGACTAACATACAGATGGCAATGGAGCTATTTTGTGTGGTTTGGCAAGTTTTGGAGGACAATAAAATTGCATAAAAGTACTTAGCACTTGATTAGACATTTCATGGACATAGTGCACGTTCAATGGTAAAGGAGCATAGTGAATTCTGATGTGTATTATTGAATTACGTGGGAGCGAAGGTCAGCCAGTTATCAGTACATTACTCCCTCCAGATTATTTCAAGGCAGATCAAAATCCCTAGAAGCCAATTACTGGTCAGGTTTTTACACAGCACCTATTAATAATGATGACAGTGCCCCTGCCTGCTTGTCCTTTACTCAATTCTGTTTATTAGTGTGTGTAATAGTCATATAAATGTATATGTACACACACACACTATGCATTTATAATATAGACACACACAGTCCTGCTAACATTTACATACAATTAATTTTACTCATATAGATAATCCCACTGCTGCAATTAATCACATCTTTGCACGTTCTTCATTTAATTAGGCTAAATTCAAACTACAGGATTCTCATTTCTTTGTGTACATACATGTTTGCAGGATCAGGCCCCAGGAAGAGTAAGGAAAAGGAGCTAATGCGATTTATAGATTACCTACATACAGTGAAACAAATGTAAAGTAATTTAAGTCTGACACTTCCAATTTTGGGTTTGATTTTTTTTAAATCATTGTAACCACTGAACACATGACAGCCTGAGAAACAGAGATGTCGTCTAGCTAGCTATTTCAATAAAGGAAGGGCAGAGGCAACTTCACTGCATATATTCTAAAAGAAACTATTCACTAGACAAAACAGTGGGCCAAATTGTTCTCTGGTACATCCATGCAGGACCATTAACTTCAGTGGCCTGGAGCAGAATTTAGTCCACAGCCAGTATGAAGGGTAAAAATGAAAAAAACACTTTTCTAATTGCAAACTCTTAACACAGAGAGAGAAGTTTTCTAGAGAATCCTAAGTAAAGGTTAAACCAGGAATTGCTCCCACTAGCACATCTTCACTCCCTCAAGCCCTTGATATAGCATCTCTGTTGCACTGAGGCAGTGAACTGGGACACACACACACACACACACACACACCCCTCCCTCCAGCCAAAGCCCATGTTGTCATCGATGTTAATGGCAGGTTTGCACAATGATGAAGAGCAAAATACGGCTTGAACATCACGACTAACGGGTGGGATGTTCAGAAGTGCTCAGCACTGACCCAACCCCGTTTTACCATTTTGTTTGGAGGGTGAATTAGGAACCAAGGCCACACATTTTTGAAAATTCCACCCTAAACTAGTTGTATGCAATTTTCAAAACTGCCTCAGGGCCAGATTTTTACAGGCAGTTAGATACCCAACGATGCAGCTAGGAGCTAAGTGGGATTTTTAGATGCGGTGTCTAACTCCCATTGATTTTATCTTTAGGTGCGTAAATACCTTTAAAAATCTGGCCATGGATGATTTAAGCTCCTATGTCGTTTTGGTGCACTGGAAAATGTTATCCATTATCACCATTTATTATTTGTTCAATTCAGCATCATTTAGTAGAAACATACTTCTCTTTAGGACCACAGCTAATTCTACTCATTGTTTCTCTTGCTTCCCCATCATTTCATTGAGTCTCCCCTCTGTACTTCCTTTTGCATTTCTTTCTCTGCAGCATCTTCAAAATCCCACCACCATATAGATGGCATTCCCCCTCCACCCCCGCAGTAAGATTAATAGGAGGAAGGAAGTTCACACGTCTGAGTCATTCGTTCAGGCTGCCTGCTGATGCAAGATAAAAACACTGCATCAGTTACACTCATTCATATTTGGAACATTATTTTGCGCAACCATGAGGGCTAGAAACTTCCTATTTTTTAATTAAATCTTAGGTACTACAACCTTATAATATGCCTAGCACACTCCAAATATCATCAAGATGCATAGGCCTTTGACACACCCGCTCTATAGATTATTATGCGTGGGAGTGTTTTGACTTCCTCTAGCCCCAAAAGTTTAAAGGCATACTGGCTAGAAGAGGCAGAGTCATCTACAAACAGCTCCAGACATGAATGATCTGCTTCTGGTTTCATGTCTATTTAACTATGCAAATGCTTATAAGGAATGTGAAGATTAGTCATAGATTTTCTAAGAGACTTCTAGCTCAAAATAATTTTAGGTTTCAGAGTAGCAGCCGTGTTAGTCTGTATCCGCAAAAAGAACAGGAGTACTTGTGGCACCTTAGAGACTAACAAATTTATTAGAGCATAAGCTTTCGTGGGCTACAGCCCACTTCTTCGGATGCATATAGAATGGAACATATATTGAGGATATATATATACACACATACAGAGAGCATGAACAGGTGGGAGTTGTCTTACCAACTCTGAGACGCCAATTAAGTAAGAGAAAAAAAACTTTTGAAGTGATAATCAAGCTAGCCCAGTACAGACAGTTTGATAAGAAGTGTGAGAATACTTACAAGGGGAGATAGATTCAATGTTTGTAATGGCTCAGCCATTCCTTATTCAATCCTAAATTGATTGTATCTAGTTTGCATATCAATTCCAGCTCAGCAGTCTCTCGTTGGAGTCTGTTTTTGAAGTTTTTCTGTTGTAAAATAGCCACCCGCAGGTCTGTCATTGAATGACCAGACAGGTTAAAGTGTTCTCCCACTGGTTTTTGAGTATTATGATTCCTGATGTCAGATTTGTGTCCATTAATTCTTTTGCGTAGAGACTGTCCGGTTTGGCCAATGTACATGGCAGAGGGGCATTGCTGGCATATGATGGCATATATCACATTGGTAGATGTGCAGGTGAACCAGCCCCTGATGGTATGGCTGATGTGATTAGGTCCTATGATGATGTCACTTGAATAGATATGTGGACAGAGTTGGCCTTGGGCTTTGTTACAAGGATAGGTTCCTGGGTCAGTGTTTTTGTTCAGTGATGTGTGGTTGCTGGTGAGTATTTGCTTTAGGTTGGGGGGTTGTTTGTAAGCGAGGACAGGGCTGTCTCCCAAGATCTGTGAGACTGACGGATCATCTTTCAGGATAGGTTGTAGATCTTTGATGATGCGCTGGAGAGGTTTTAGTTGAGGGCTGAAGGTGACAGCTAGTGGTGTTCTGTTATTTTCTTTGTTGGGCCTGTCCTGTAGGAGGTGACTTCTGGGTACTCGTCTAGCTCTATCAATCTATTTTTTCACTTCAGCAGGTGGGTATTGTAGTTTTAAGAATGCTTGATAGAGATCTTGTAGGTGCTTGTCTCTGTCTGAGGGATTGGAGCAAATGCGGTTATATCTTAGAGCTTGGCTGTAGACAATGGAACGTGTGGTGTGTCCTGGATGGAAGCTGGAGGCATGTAGGTAAGTGTAGCAGTCAGTAGGTTTCCGGTATAGGGTGGTATTTATGTGACCATCGCTTATTAGCACAGTAGTGTCCAGGAAATGGACCGCTTGTGTGGATTGATCTAGGCTGAGGTTGATGGTGGGATGGAAATTATTGAAATCATGGCGGAATTCCTCAAGGGCTTCTTTTCCATGGGTCCAGATGATGAAGATGTCATCAATGTAGCGCAAGTAGAGTAGGGGCGTTAGGGGACGAGAGCTAAGGAAGCGTTGTTCTAAGTCAGTAGCCCACGAAAGCTTATGCTCTAATAGATTTGTTAGTCTCTAAGGTGCCACAAGTACTCCTGTTCTTTTTGAAAATAATTTTAAACTCCCCCCCCCCACACACAAAAAAAAAAAATCTTTTACAGTACAGCCCCTGTACACATCACAATTTTTAACTGAGTTTGTAACAAATTAGTGGCATAGTTGGTGCTAAACATAATTTGTGTCCTCACAACAAGGCTATAACTTGGTTAGTAACCATAGCAGCTAATAGTGCATCCCTCTTGCCACAGCCGTAGGTTGGCACATAAGGTATGTCTACACTGCACGCTCCTTTTGGCAACATGTAGAGCACATACGCTACACACCTCCCTAGCACGGGTACAAATAGCAATGTAAATGGTGAGGCATGGCTTGGGTGAGTAGTGTACACACTCCAGGACCTGGTATGTACCCTACATGGTTCTCTAGATGCCCAGGCAGTGCCTCCCCCATCAACACTATTATTTTTAGCAGCGTAGTGTCCTGACTCCAGCAGAGGAAGACTCCAGTAGCTCCCCGCTTCCGCTCCTTCGCCCGCTGCCAGAGCTTTTCATTGACAAGTGTAGCTACACACCGCAGTGTGGACACAGCCTGCTTTTCACTGTGGCGTCTAGCTATACACCCTACATTCTGCCACAAGTGGTATGCAGTGTAGACGTAGCCTCTAGAGTGGTCTTACTGTCACTGGTTCAGCATGCTGTTGGTTAAGTATACTGTTGGTAGAGGAGGATTTGCCATGCCTCTAACCAATTTGGCTATGTAGTCCTCTGCTTTCCCAGATCTCTGTGCAGCTGGAAATCCCAGAGTGCTTCACCCCACACGCTGCTGGTGTCATTCTACATCTGTGTCCTCTAGACATGCTGCCCCCTGCTGAAGCGCTATGGGCAAGCTGCCCACGTGTCATATTCATGTACTGTGGGAACTGCATTTTGGCAGCATAGTAGATTTGCACACAAGCTTGTGACAGCAGAAAAGCTGCTATTTGGACACAAACTGAACCATGTTACGTGTAGTTGGTTAAGATGACCATGCCTCCAATGAGTTACAAAAATTGTAGTTGCACTTTCAATGTGGACTTATACTGATCCAAAGCAGACATCCGCACCACTCAAGAATATGAAACTATGTGCCACCGAGCTGTGTGGAACTCAGTGGTTTCACTTTGCAGGGATTCACTTGGGCATTTTATTCAGTTTCAGTCCATGCAATTTCACACACACAGTTTCACTTTGGATTGAAACTCACAAGTCATAAGCGTAACTCAATTGAAGCCACAAACCTATGTCTTTAAACAAGTTCAAAACTAAACTGTAATTTGACCTCCTTTGGTTTGAAACCGTTTGTTTGACTGAAAGGCTCATGAATCTTAGCTAATCTTGTAATAAGTCTCATGTTCTTATTCAGGTTTGTAATGAAACCCGAGACAAGGTAAGTTGCATAAGCATGTATGTACAGGTCTTTATACCAGCATTGTTAAGTTTGGCTTACTGGGGCCGAAGATCCTCTGTATTGTTTTATTTTCTCTTACAATTCCTCATGACCGGCAGCTGGCAAGCTTCTGGATAATGGGCTGGAAGAGGAAGGGGGAGGGGGTCTCAATGCACAAACATAGAAAAAGCAAGAAGTTGTTTATCTATGGAGTCCAGATCCATTTCCCAGCTAAACATTTCTCAAAGAGGGATTATAATCTTTTGACGTACCCTGTGTGTTCAGGCTGTGGATTCTGCAAATTCACAAGGTTTCTGCATTTCCCTCTCACTCCACTGCACCATATGATGGGACTTCTGAACCAACGTACTGCTTCTATAAAAATGAACTTGGTCTCTGGGCACAGTTACTGACTGGATGGAGAAATTCGTTTCTGCTGTTTCTGGGATAGTTTTGAGCTGAGGCTGAGGAGCTCCTTGCTAGCATGTCTGACAACACGGAGTCGTTTGTCTGCTATTTTGTTTTAGGAGTAGCAGCCAGTTCTCCCACTCCACCCTGATCAACTCTTTCTGGAACCTTTCTTTTTTAGGGGTAGATTTTAGAGATTTGTTTTGTTTTACCCCCCTAGGCTAAAGATGCTCATGCATACTCTCAAATTCAGTATAGAGCTGGCAGTTGGACTATTTTTTCATTGTAAGAGTTCCACAGGAAAAAAAGACAACATAACATTGGTATGCTCCCAAACCACAGATGCTAAACTGAAAATTGTTCTGCTTATGTTGTTCCAGTTGTGCTGAACTTCATCACCCCAAACAGTGTTGCTCTTCCCTCCTCCCCAATGTACACCATCTGAGGTGGGCCACATCCATTTGTAGCTAGGAGGGTGGGCACAGTTCAGCCCTCATCAGAGTAAGAATTAGTTTTGTGATTTTTTTTGTTTTCTAAGAATCAAGGCAGCAGAAGGGCCTTCACTGCACTGCTGTGTAAATTCCTCAGCTTGAACAACAGTTGGAACTGCTCTCAGGATGTCATTCTAGAATATTCTTTTGCGAGCAGGTATCTGCCACTTAGTGACTTCCAAAGAGTAAAACTAGGATGCAGCATGGTGTGGTGGAGAGGGAGGCAAACCGGGTGGGTTCTATTCCCCCCTCTGCTGCCACTGAGCTGATATGGGATCTAGGGCAAGTCACATTACCTCTCTGTGCTTCCGTTTTGGTCTTGTTTATTTAAAATGTATGCTCTTTGGGACACAGACTATCTCCACCTAGTTGTTTGGGGCAGTCTTGGGCTGGACCACTGCATAGTCTCAGCTAGGGACTCTACCATACTACAAACACAGAACAAGGAAACATTAATTCTTCAGAAGGGTCTTCATGAGCCATGGAGTCATTCCTAGCAGAAAAGCCCTGAGCAGTATCCAGAGTAGGGGGTGACGATGGAATTGTTGTGCTAGAAGCCATGACACCTACCGCTCCAGGTGAAACACTGCTGTGCTTGGTCTCCAATACGTTCCCACATGCCTGTTGTATAAATTTTGAAAGAATATATGTGCCAAAAGTACTAACATAACCCAGTTGTCAGTGTCTAACATTAAACAGTGTTGAACAACGTTTGGCACACAGGGACCTCAGCCTGCTTAGCACTATGACAAACACACTATTAATTTTTTCAGCCCTTTATTAAAGATACAGAAAAGAAGGAAAGACAGTTAAAGCATTTGAAATGTAAAAAGTGCTAGATAAAGCTTCCATTTTAACAACACCCCTGCCTGATCCCCTTCCCTTTAGCTGGAGAGAGGCTTTAGAAAGAACCCTCCCCCATTTGTTTGTCAGTCTTTTAGATGGTACAAAAGATGGTAATAACTGTCCTCTTTGGGAAAAAGAGAAGAAGTTAGCCCGAGGCCAGTCCATCTAACTATCATTGTTGCTATCCGATTCCATTGTTGTAAAATATGCAGTCTTGGGCAGCTAAGCTAGACTCGTATTAGAGAGATAGGAAAGAGATATGGTGGGAAAGGATCACATGCCAAATGATGTTCAGTATTTAACTGAAGCTAGTAATGTCATTGGGTCCCTCTCTCTAGCCTGGTCTGGTCAGGACAGCTCTCAGGATCAGGGTCGCAGAAGACAGTTGGTGTGGCAGCCATGATAGCGAAGCTCACTCTAGTAGCCTATTTTTCACCCCAAAATCTCTTTAATGACACAAAAAAGGAGCAATAGTGGAAAGTCCATCCCAACATTATTTTGTCCACCGATCAGACCAATTTCTGACACACCATTTTTGGTTCACTGATAGGGCCCTACCAAATTCATGGTCTATTTTGGTCAATTTCATGCTCATAGGATTTTAAAAATCATAAATGTCATGATTTCAGCTATTTAAATGAGAAATTTAATTTGTTGTAATTGTAGGGGTCCTGACCCAAAAAGGAGGTGTGTGTGTGTGTGTGTGTGTGTGTGTCTAGGGGGGAGGGGGTCGCAAGGTTATTGTAGTGGGGTGGTTGTGGTACTACTACCCTTACTTCTGAACTGGTGGCAGCGCTGCCTTCAGAGCTGGAGAACAGCAGCTAGTGGCCAGGAGCCCAACTCTGAAGACAGAGCCACCGCCAGCAGCAGTGCAGAAGTAGGGATGGCACGGCATGGCATGGCATGGCATGGCATAGTATATTGCCACCCTTACTTCTGCGCTGCTGGCTGCAGAGCTGGGTCCTCAGTCAGTAGCCGCCACTCTCCAGCCGTTCAGCTCTGAAGGCAGCACAGAAGTAAGGTTGGCAAGACAGTGAACCCCCCCCCACCCCTAGAATAACCTTGCAACCACTCCTGCAACTCCCTTTTGGGTCAGGACCCCCAGTTTGAGAAACACTGGTCTCCCCTGTGAAATCTGTATAGTATAGGGTAAAAGCACATAAGACCAGATTTCATGGTTCATGATGCATTTTTTATGGCTATGAATTTGGTAGGGCCCTATTCATGGATTTCCACTCCCCTTGTTTACCAGTCATAATTTTAACAGTCCTTGAAGCAGATCAATAGGCCTTTTTGTTTTAGCTAATTCAGTCCATTTCCCTTTTGCAACTTTTCCCATCAACATTTATTATGATAAGATATCACAATCTATGAACTGACACTCACTTTTTACAGTTGAGCTCACAATTAGAGTACTTTTGTAGACCCCGTTATCACAACACGCCTCTGCTCATTTTAAGAAAAAATGAATAGCTCACATGAAGAAGAGGGTTTCTGTGGAAAAGCCATTTACAAAATGCTTTGAGAATTTCTTGTGGCAGGATAAAGCAAGCCCAAAGGTCGGAACCAGCAAACCAACCAAGGCAAGGGATTTTGTCCATACTGTACTTCTGACATGAAACTAAAACATTAGGATTACTAACATATATGATATGATATTTCTACTAATCCTAACAAATAAGAGGTAACATTTACATTCATTACAGAAGAGATTTTTCATCCTCTCAGGAATTATACACTGGAGTCCAAATTCAGCAAAACATTTAAGACCATCTCTATTCATCAAAGCTTTTAAACCCTTGTTTAACTTTAAACACAAGCTTGAGTCACATTAACATCAAGGGGACAACATACACTTAAAGCTAAGTGCAGGCTAAAGCGCTTTGTGAATGGGCAGGGACTGCTGCATCAGGGCTTGAATGAGGCTTCCATATTATAAAACAAAAAAGTAAAAACAAAGGCGTGTTTTAATAAACACATCTATCAGAAAACGACTGCTAGCAAATTGCAGTTGCTTGAAAGATGTGGATTTAGATCCTCTTTAGTTCAGCCACTTGGCTCCCATT
Organism: Terrapene triunguis; assembly: GCF_002925995.2. NCBI lineage: Eukaryota > Metazoa > Chordata > Testudines > Emydidae > Terrapene > Terrapene triunguis. The sequence continues at coordinate 4,785,617 of NW_020664375.1, forward strand.
TGTTTCATGTTACCCTGTGGTTAGTTTAAAGTCTTTGTGGGTCTTGTGGTGATGACGGCTATGTAAGGGAAAGGAGGTGCTGTTATTCTGCATCCTGCTCCTTTAAACAGAGTCTTTCTGACTCATGAAGGGCAGCTGCCCTTTTCTGTGTTTCACTTCAGATGTGGAATGTTACAGAGAGAATCCGTGTTCCCTCACTCGCTCGCATACGCACGGAGGGCCAGACCATCAGCCAATATAAATCAGTGTAGTTCTCTCCATTGGAAGAGGTCAATGAAGCGTAACCAATGGACACCAGATGAGGACCTGACTTGGATACATTAGATTGTTCTCTCTTTGTCTTAATCTGAAACAGAAGTAATCTAGATTTGGGGGGGAGGGGAGGGGAGGGGAGGGAGAACAACAAACAACAACAACATTATTTGTTCCAATTATTCCTGCTTCATGCCTTTTTGGTAACTCACAGCAGGAATAAAGCCAGCTTAACCTGCTACCCAGGAATTCCCCCTGTGGAGGGGCAATCCCTGACTGGTATAAAAACACTGTATCAGCTCCATCCCTCATTTTGTAGCCTGGGATAAAGGAAGCATGTTGGGGAGTGGCTGGCTGAAAAAGGGGGCATGCCTGGAATGTCGTGGAACGCCAACTATTCTTGGCTTTTAGCAGCCAGGTACAGGTTAGAGCAACCTCGGGGCTGCTCTAGTTTATACCAGTGATCAATCCAATCCCTGGCTGGCCCCAGAATCTAGGAGCCCTCAGAGATGATACAGAAACATTTGCACCCCTCCCGGAGACCTCTCCAATCACTAACAAGACTTCACTGAAGAGATCTGCCAACTTCGTGGCCTGGGATGGCATGGTCACATTGATCAATCATCCCTTCTGGTTACAGTGATGCTATTGTCCTGCCAGAAGACCTCTATCCCTAAAAACATAGGGCAAGACAAAAAAAACTGCTTTCCTGGTACATAGCTGCTGTAGGCACGACTGGATATCACATCTTTTAGTGCTGTAAGAAGTTACACACAACATTTCAGCGGAGGATGCAGAAATACTTCCAGATGTTGCAATAAATTAAATACCTGTCAATCCACCTCTCAAAGCATCCACAGGGTCTAACCTGAGAGGCGCTGAACACCATCTGCAAGATTCTTGCCACCTTCTACTCCCAGTGCTCAGCATCTTGCAGAAGGCAATCGGCACTTCACGGGATTTGGCCCTCTGTTCCCAATTGAAAGCAAGAGAAAGAGCAAGAAAGGAAGTTAATCTTTACGCAAAGCAGTACAGTGGATGTAAAAAGTCAGCAGCAGCAGGTACTGAGCCAGGAGGTACTTCAGAGGCAGCCAGTCAAGGAGAGGAAGGAGTTGGGGAGATACAGCCAGAATGGGGATCCCACATAAGGGCTGCTCAGAGTGGGAGGAACGGTGCTGGGGTTGCCACCACAGTCAGTGTCCCATTGACTTCAATGGAACCCTGCTCATTCTTAACGTTACAACACTTACGTAAGCACTTGCACTGGTTATAAAGACCTCAAACCTGCCTCACCTTGCAGCCCTATAAATCCCTGTAAAACTATGGAGGTTTTCCCTTTAGACCAATTCAGCTATTTGAAGTCTTCACTGCAGTTACCATTCAACTAGTCCAGGGGGAGAGAGAGAGAGAAAATCAAACCAGAACCCCAGCATAAGGCCACAAAGCTAGCACCAATTAATGATCTTTTCATACAAGATTAGGACCAGAGAGCTGGGGGAGGGATAGCTCAGTGGTTTGAGCATTGGCCTGCTAAACCCAGGGTTGTGAGCTCAATCCTTGAGGGGGCCACTCAGAGGGATCTGGGGCAAAATCAGTACTTGGTCCTGCTAGTGAAGGCAGGAGCCTGGACTTGGTCCCTTCCAGCTCTATGAGATAGGTATAGCTCACCAAATGCTTCCTATTCAAAGTGATGCTACACATGGTGTCAGTTGCCAATCTTCTCTGGAATTATTGTTTAATTCCGGGATATTTCACTTGCCTAACCCTTAGAGTTTGTGCTGGTTGGAAATACAATACAAAACTAGTGTGAAAAGGAAAATTAAATTAGATTTGTATCTACTTTCAGGGGGGTTTCCTAGAACATACACCTAGGCCAACTTGACATTTCTGTGGTTTCACTTATATTATACTATCAAACAATATCAGGCACTTTTGTGCTTCTCCTATTTCTCTGAGAGAGTCACTGCTCTTCGTCACATTAGATACTGTGGTTTTAAAATTCGATTTAATTTCTTTGTAATGCGATTTTTAATAAAACTGTCATCCTGATGTGGTCCAGGCATTCCCTGAATACGTCTACTAATGCAAGTTGAGCCTAGTATTATAATGGTGTCTGGGCTTCTCTCAAATAGAGGCTACTAACAGTGCTAAATACTGTAATGATTCTTTGAGATTAATCCTCGGTGAAACAAATTTGGTAAAGCCATTCTTGAAGTCCCTAGCCCATACCACCCCTTAGTTTATTGCCTGTTAGTTCACAACGGAGTGAAATCATTAAGTTAGATGCTACTATAGTAGAAGAGTGGCAAAACAAGCAAACAGGGATAATTTTCATTGACTCAATACAACCTGACCATTTGCAACTATCAGTTATCCAGCTTGATTATTTTAGTATGTACACTTACTTTCAGATGACAAATGCTATGTATCCCAAATTGCTTTACAAGATTAAACTAATACACTGTGCAAACTACAGGGTAGTACTGAAATGCAGGTTATGAATGATATACGGGTACTTACTATGAAACCTTCCATATAAAAGGGCAGATAGGGTTTTGCCCAAAGAACTTCATAAAAACTGGTTACAGCAATTGCACCTGGACAGTTGTTTCTATGGGGTTTTATGGGTCTTTTGCCTGGATAGACAGACACTTTCAGAGAAGCGAACTCTGGAGGACATTGGTTATGGTTGAACCTCTTAGACAAGGTGGATTTAAAAAAAAAAGTGATTTTTAACATAAAAATCAGATTTTAAAAATTTAAATCAGATTTTTTTTATTTAAAATTAAACAACCTATGTTAAGGTCTAAATTTATTATAATCTATTAAGATCATTACATTAGAAAAATAATTTAAAACATTACATGTTTGCTGCCAAAGTTTTAAACAAAGTCAAACCATTAAACTGGTGGAAGTCACTTGCTAAGCTCCTGGAACCAGAGTTTGTTAAAGTGCTAAATCAGCTTTTGACAGTAGTGCCCTCTTCTGCAGATATAGAGAGATTATTTCCTTCATTTCAGTTCAATGACTAGTTAATTCAAAGTTTAAAACTAAATTGGGAGTTGAAAAAGCAGGAGAGAGTTTGCTTTTGACTTCCAATCTCTGAATAAAAGGAAAATCAGTTGCATACATACAAAATGGGAAATGACTGCCTAGGAAGGAGTACTGCAGAAAGGGATCTGGGGGTCATAGTGGATCACAAGCTAAATGTGAGTCAACAGTGTAACACTGTTGCAAAAAAAAAAAAAAAAAAAGAGCAGACATCTGTCTGGGATGCATTAGCAGGAGTGTTGTAAGCAAGACATGAGAAGTAATTCTTCCTCTTTATCCTTCACTAATTAGGCCTCAACTGGAATATTGTGTCCAGTTCTGGGCGCCACATTTCAGGAAAGATGTGGACAAATTGGAGACAGTCCAGAGAAGAGCGACACAAATGTTTAAAGGTCTAGAAAACATGACCTATGAGGGAAGATTGAAAAAATTAGGTTTGTTTAATCTGGAAAAGAGAAGACTGAGAGGGCACATGATAACAGTTTTCAAGTACATAAAAGGTTGCTACAAGGAGGAGGGTGAAAAATTGTTCTCTTAACCTCTGAGGATAGGACAAGAAGCAACGGCAGTTTAGATTGGACATTAGGAAAAACTTCCTAATTGTCAGAGTGGTTAAACACTGGAATAAATTGCCTAGGGAGGTTGTGGAATCTCCATCATTGGAGATTCTTAAGAGCAGGTTGGACAAACACCTGTCAGGGATGGTCTAGATCAGTGACTCTCAAAGCTGGTCTGCCGGTTGTTCAGGGAAAGCCCCTGGTGGGCCGGGCCGATTTGTTTACCTGCCGGGCCCACAGGTTCGGCTGATCATGGCTCCCACTGGCTGCGGTTTGCCGCTCCAGGCCAATGGGGGATGCGGGAAGCGGTGCGGGCCGAGGGATGTGCTTCCCACCTGTAGGCAAAGCAATGGGTCAGAAAGGAAGTGGTTTTCTTGCTAGAGGGCTGAATATAGCAGGGTCTTACTAGAGTTTCTCCAAGTTGAATTGCATGTGTACAATTTGGCTATTATTCATTTCCTGTGTCCAGGGTAATAGGACTTTGTGTACATTCTGTAACTAAAATTAGACTAGGAGAAAAGACATGGGGAATTTGTGTGACTAATTGCTCCTCAAAAAAGAAGCTAGCCCACTGCAAAGTCCCCAAATTGGCTACCCACTTGGCAACAGGAGCAACAATAATTGGTCACTGCTTTGTTTTTGCGGAAGGAAGCCCAGGATTGGAACTTGGTTGCAGTTCAAGGGAGTGAAAATCTCCAGAGGAGCATGGCACACTTCCTCCCAGCCATTATCCATTCAGTTTCATACAAAAAAAAAGCTAACAAAATATTCCATGGCCTAGACTTTGGTCAGCTTGAAAGCAGTCTGTCATTAGTTTCATAAATAAAGTTTCCCTTCCACTTCCTGGGAAATTCCCAGAGAATTTCCCTTTGACCATGTTTTTTTTAAAAAAAGAGAGTAAGATATGGATTTCAGAGTACAAGGGTGGGGGTTTTTCCCCCCCTCTTTTTGGGTCTGGACTGGTGACATTTGTTGAGGGGATTTTGTAGTCCAGCAGCTAATTTTAGCATCAAGCCTGACTGAAAACTTACATTTGAATGAATTAAATAAATATTATTTAAATTAACAGAAAATTTAAAGAGCCAGTCTTCAATCACGGCACCTCAAGAAATCTGCAAGCTAATTACAATAATTAGAAGCTGACAATTTGACATTTTTAAAAAGCTGAAGTTGAGTAGAAATGCTCACAATTGGGATTAATTGGTTATACAGGTATTGTGTTTAGAGGCAGCTGTTGCACTTGCTTGGGGGTTGATTCTGCTCTGTCACACTCATGTAACTCTGGAGTAATTCCATTGACTTCAGTGCAGCTACTCCAGACTTACACTGCTGTGATTGTAGATATTTATTCCTAAGTGAATAAAAGGTTTAAAAGGAACACGATATGGGCACAAAATTTAACTCCTCCACTTGATTTCTCTACAAGATTTTGCAGTATCCGTGTAATTAATTCCCTTTGCAGGATGTGGTTACTTCACCAGAACACCCCCACCCCTCCAAATAGTTCGTTTTTCTTCAGTTAATTTCTCTACGCAACACACACTAATATTAGTGTCAATATAGCTCAACTTTACAATAGCAAATCATTGTGCACACGAGATAAAGATACACGAGTGAGGAAAATAGTCTAATTCATAAAGTTTTAAGAAGCTGTCATCAAATGTGAGCAAAAGAGAATTTAAAAAAATCAGCTGTGTGCTTGTCACCTTCAGACGTACAAAGTACAGCTCTTATTATGTACAGCTCTTATTATGTAAGCACTTAAGCAGGTGTGTAACTGGACTCATGCAAGTAGTTCTATTCACTTCAATGGGGATATTCAGGTCAGTAAAGTATAAGGTATGTGCTGAAATGTTTATAGAATCTGGGCCTTCAATAATTTAGTGGTACAGCACTTAACTAAACCCAAGATCAAAACACTCATGAGCTCTGAGATCCAGCGCTAAAACTGACAGCTGGCCTCTTGTTATAGGGAGCTGAGCCAACATATAAGCTTTTTGGAGACCCGACCCTTACTCTCATGCGCCTCCCCCACCTTACATGTGCGACTGAATTAAATTATTGCACACAGGAGCAGCCAACCTGGGTGACAGAAATATCACTAGGACAAACTATAGTTACTGGAAAAAACTGAGTGTCTCAGGAGACATTCAAGATTACAGCTAAGCATGTGACAACAGACAAGGATAGACCTAAGAACCTCCAGTTCAGGCATCCTGATTCAGTTTTCATCTGTGCCAACTTGAAGAGCCAGCTACTGTTAGTCACGTCACTTGTCACACGTTTTAGACAATTAAAAATGGAGCGAAATCTATGAGAGGCGTTTTTGAAATGCCTTTGGACAACCAATCTCTATATGTCTAACACAGAAATGCTAGTGACAGGTACTGGCGAATGAAAAAGATATCAAATGGATTTGAAGCTGAGCTGGTAACTCCCTCCCTACTCCCATTTGGCCTACTGTGGTTACCCCTTCCTTACAGCAGGGAAACTCATGACAGAGAAAAGAAATGCTGCAAGCACATACACACTTTAAAAGGGGAAGGCCACGCTTTTCAAATATGCCTAATTTTAGGCATCCAAAAAGATGCCTGATTTTCAGAGGTGTTCGGCTCTCAGTTCCCATTGGCATTGATCAGAATTGTGACAGCCCAGCACCTCTTAGAAATCAACCCAATTGTTAACTTTAGTCACCCAAATTTGAAAATCTTGGCCTAAGGGTTAAATCTCTAAGGCCTTGATCCCACAAATATATATGTATGTGCTTACATATATAAAATTAAGTATTCCTATTGAACTCCATGGGGCTCCCAACATCCATTAAGTTAAGTACATGGATAAGTCCATATTATGTAACGGATATTTTTAAAAAGAAATTCCATACTGATTTAGACAGTGTCTTCCTAAAACAAAAACAACCTATCCAGAACATGAGCTAGCCCTTAATTCCACACGAATGCCCCCTACACTGGTTAGGAGTTAGCAGCAAGATGTAGTAGAGACCAGCAGCTCATTGCATTGTTTTAGAAAACTTGTTAGAACCCAGTAAATAAATTTGAAGCTGCAGCTGCTTTTGAAACCAGTCAGTCACACCGATACCAGCAATCAGCATTTGTCCCTGCTCAGATTAATACAACTCGCAGTCTAGTCCTTAGAGATTTCCGGTTCAGTTTTTTAAGCCATGAGCTTTTCAGATAAAAAAATCAAAACCCTTTCAACGATCTTCCCTGCTATTCATTTCATTCCTCCAGCACACAAAGGAGTTTGGAAATGACAGAGCAGGAGCCGCAGAAACTTTCAGGGGAAGAAAAGGGAATCAGAAGAAAAAACAAGTTCCTTTCTGGCTGTCAGAGAGAGACCACAATAAGGAACAAAATCTTCTTCTGACTTCCTTTAAAGTTTCACAAAAGGGCAGGAGACCATCACATGTCACTAGCCTCTGGAAATAAGTCTAGTCCTACAGGCACAAAGCAACGCATGGACAAAACATGCTTCTTGGGATTCTGTTTGTAGGATGGATTTTCAGGACTCTCCATGGGATATTAAGGACTCTGGACTTTCAGAAACCCAGAATAATTGACATCAGGAGAAATACACCAATCGTTGTGTTTAATGACACACTAACCTGTCACACAAAGGCGGTCACCAAGTCACAAGCAGTTTCTCCCTGCAGGTCTGAAGAGAAGGTGGCCCCTTCTCGTCTTCTTTCTGCAACAGATTGGAGAAGCAGGGAGTTATTTACTAAAGTGTAACTGCTATCTCTGGTGCAGATGTGCTATGAACAGATCCCATTTTTAAAATATGGGATGTAAACATTCTGTAGAATGGAGGGCTTGTGAGAGGCATAGGATTGATTGTCCTGGAGTCTGAAGTCCAGAAGAGGTTCACCACAGGCAGCCACAGACAGTGCAAGCTTCTTCATGTACTCTCATACCAGCGTGCCTCAAACCTTCCCTAGAGGGACCTTCACAGGAGAAGAAAGTAGTTCAGTCTCCATTCCCATTCATGCATTTGTCTCTGACCTGAGATCAGCCACACTGGTGGCGCTTGAAGTGGATTTCATGGCCCACTGAAAACTGAACTCAGACCAACCATTTCATAAAGACCACTAACCAGCCATAAGATTGTAACAGCTTTTGGTCACTACAAATGAGGGCTGGCTTCAAACCATTTGTGTAGTAGTGAGAAGTAGCATCCTTATTAGTTCCCTACACCACCTAGACCCTCTCCATTTTTCAAACCTGGCCAGAGACAATTAATAGGATGAAACCTTATTCAGAAATCAAAGAGCAAGGCCAGGAGAGTCCCTGTGAATTTGTTTCCTCCTCTCCTTTGTCTGGTGCTCCCAGACTGTGTTACTTTGAGGGCAAACTGCAAGGTTTATCTATTTTACCTAGCTTTTTAGGAGCTGTGTGTGGAGAAGTGGAATACAGGTTGTGGGGAGGGGGAAAATTTGATCTGATTGGGGAGGTTTTTTTTTTTTTTTTTTTTTTTTTTTTTGTGGGGGGCAATTGTGAGTTCTGCACAATCCTATCAAAGTCACTCGTGTGTAGAACAAAGCAGCTAAGGGCTTTGGAACTTCTGCAGAGTTTAACTTATGGCTAGAATTTGTGATTTCACATCATTCCTATATACTTTTAAAGTGATCCCTTTGTCAGTTTCAAACAGCACACTGATGTCTGAAATATTCTTCCTTATAGTGACCTTTCAGAGCCAGATTGCAGTCTGTGCTAAGAGGATTTAAAGCTGCTCTAAATGGGCAACTGGGGATTTCTACAGCATGGAGAAATCTCAGCAAGCATAGAGACAACACCACCAACCCCCTTCCTTCCCAGTATAGGGGCACATTAGGGGTGTGCTGAGGAAAGGAGCAAGCATGCCCAGAGTATGCTATATTCTGGGGATACCCAGCTGGCATGACAACCCTCTACAAGGCTATCACAAACCACAGCAATTCTGAACAGCCCTGAGATTGTTGTAGATTATGTCAGAGGCCAAACAGCCTCCAGGATTGAGGGGAGGGCAGAAAGGTGGCATACATCACCTTTACTCCTCCATCCCACAGAGGGCCCAAGCTCTGCTACAGTGTATCTGAAGACTGAGCGCACAGTCAGTGGCTGGCCTTTCACTTTGGGTGACCTAGTCAAATTTGACAGCATGAGAAATAGCAGTGCTTCACTTTGGAAGCATCAAAGAAAATACAGCAGATAATCCTACAAGGCTCTCATTTGCTGAGAAGCTGAACTATGCAGTAGATAAAATTAATAAGCAACAGCTGCCAAAGCCCTGTCCAAAGCCTGGAAATTCCCAGAAATTTACCTTCAGATTAGAGTTAACTTCATATGCTTCTGTGACTTTAAAAAAAAAAAACAATCCAAAACCAAAAACCAACAAAGTGATTTAAGATCAGAAAGAGTTATACCTTTATGGATTTTGGCCAGTGTCTTTGTCGACTTGAGACACATCTGTGAAAAATCTCATTGAATGAGCCGCAGTGAATGACCTTTCATTCGATTTACAGGTTTCCCATGCTTAAGAGCAGGCTGGAAATATTGCCAAGTTTCAGTATGGACTGCTGAATCATCAGAGCTCTCTCAGAGAAGCCAGATCTGGAGTTCTATTTGCATGTTCACCGGTGAGTGCCCTGAAAGCCAGATACTAAGGTAAGAGGATTGTGTTGGTTAAGACAGGTGTAACCCACCTTCTGGGTGTGGTGTTCTGCCCCATCTAGTGGCACCAAGACCACTTAGAGAGAAACATTAACGAGTCTACGCTGCAGCCTTAACTAACAGTCAGTTGGCTTTAGCTCATGCAGTAGAGGCTCATGCACTAAGCTCCAGAGATTACAGGTTCAATACCGCTCACCTAGGTCTGTCGGCGTTACCCAGGCAAAGGGTGTTTGCCATGAAAAACCATAATTTTTGCAGCTTCTTTTAATGGGATTGTAGAAGTTTGACATGTCTCTCCTAACTTTAGTGTCATGGTTTACAGGAGTAGGTCACTAAGCAAAAGAGTTTTAAGTTTGAGCAACAATGATCAGACAACTCTACTTTCTCTTAAAAGCCAAACAACTCAAGAAAATCCTGAAGGGACTAATTAATAACCCACAAATAATTGCACTAAATGATGCCCGGCAATTCCCTTCTTGGTTCTCTTAGTCCAACTACTAGGGTTTCTGGTTAACCCTTTTGAAAGTGTCAGTGTCTTATAGAGTAGAAGTTTGTTCAGTTTCACCACCACACTGCGTTGAAGAATCTCACTGTAAACCAGCATTGCTCAGCGGCGTGGCAGACTGGGGAAGCTGAGAGGAAGAGTTGGCAAAGATATCAGCCCTCTTAAGGGCAGTGTGTGCCCACTGTACATTATTGGAGTTCAGTTTACTTTAGAGGTTCTATTAGAGCCACAGCTGACTGTAGATCAGGACTTTGTAACCAGGGAGGCACAACACAAAGATGGCTCATGATAGGGCCACCCTTCCCAGGTCCACCCCACCCCAGCACCCTACCAGTATGCAACAAGCCCCACCAACTGAACCCACCCAGTACCCCCAAGCCAACTCTCATTTCTCACCCAGACCCTAACCCCCCACTCCACCCCCAATCATCTGCAGCGAAAGCATTTGGGTGTATTGCTGCAAAAAGCCACAGCTAGATTTTGGGTTCTGGGTGAAAACCCACTGTTTTAGATGATAAGGTATCAAAATGTGACCAAAACTGATACATCACACTAGGAGCACACTATACCAGCTCTCTATGGTCTGCTGACCCACCATCCAATGGCTGCTTATTGATTTCTGGGTCAAACATGGCCTGGAACATATCTACCTAAAGAATTATTTTTCTTCCTGTTACTCTGACAGTTCTAATCAGCAAAAGTTCTCAGGGGAGTTCCCCTGGGTTAACTGAAGGGAAGGTTGCTGACGGACTGTTCTTGTATCTATGTCAGATTAGGAAAATAGATTGTATGTTTTAAAAGAAATTATTTTCCTATTGTCAACATGCGGCATGAAGAGCCCATATAGCTTTGGAATTTACACCTCCCCCTCACACACACACAGTATGAAATAATCTGAATCTATCGATCTCCAGGCCATGATACAAGGCCCACGTGTTTTTTCAGGCATTTGGGAAAGCTGTGGGTAATTGTCAAGCTGTCTGACTCAGTTTTATTGCTGGGTTAGGCTAATTTTAATTAGCTTCTAGAATTGCAATTTTTATATGGTGCAATATTTTAATTGCTGTAAAAGTTGCCTAGGGCTGCTGAAAAGTACTTTTCCATGTTTTAAATTAAAATAAACAGTTTCCCTTCAGAAGTTTAGGGTTAGTAACAAGACCTGACTGGCCTTTACAATTGTTTTGGGAATTACTCTTCACTGAAAACCCCACCACATTTTGGTAGTTTTTCAAATGCAGGTTAAGAAAACAAAACAACACTTTATAAGACTGAAATGAAGGAAGTGTTGCTTCATCTTGCACTGTTAAAAAACATCTATCAAAAAGAAGAGAAGGAGTAAGAGGCTTAATACCATAAGCTAGTTAGTGTCATCTTATGTGGCATTTTAGAACCCTTAGATGTGACAGCGTAACTGGAAATCATTCATTGTAAATCCTGCTTTATTACATATATCCATAGCGCCTAGGAACCCGGGTCATGGAGCAGGGCCGCATTGTGCTAGGCATTGTACAAAGAGAGCAAAAAGACAGTCCCTGCCCCTAGAGGTTTACACTCTAACAAGTTCCCTACCTGAAATGCCCTCTTAGGCCTGATTTAAACAAGAACATCGCACTGGTTTAACGAACGGTATTATTTTAAACCAATTTAGTGAAGCAGTTGCAAACCCCTGTGTGGACATTTATGTTGGTTTAAGAATGTTTACAGTTTTAACTAGATCAGCTTAAAAATCAGTCCTACAGTTAAACCAGTGAAACTTTCTCATGTAGACAAGGCGGTCAAGACCTTGCTTCTCTTTACACAAAGCTTGAGCGTCAGAAGAAAACTAACGGGAGTACAGTGAAATTAGGCTAGATATTCAAGTGATGGATGATTTACACATGCTTAAGATAGAGATGGCTTGCATTACCAGGCTCCTTGTTTTCTAGCTTTTTATAGTCATATCTATGAGAAAGAAGTCCTATGGGGCTTTTAAGTGGAAGCAAATCAACTAGAGCTGCAACAACTCAGAAGAATGAGCAGGCTTGGTTTAAGTAAAAGCCTCCCCATTTATTGGGTTCTTTAGCCTGCGCCTATGTTACTCAAGGAAATGACATTTGAAAGGTCACTAAGGGTCTGTTCCAAAACCCACTGAAGTCAGTGGGGAGGTTTCCATTGACTTCAGCGAGTTTTGGGGAAAATCAGGCCCTAAGCAAGACGTTGCATTGAAAAAAGAGCCAGGCCTCAGAACTGTTGCAAGCAGGTGCGGACTGATTGACTTCAGTAGAGTTACATGCCCTTCCAGCAGTTTGAATTTGCCCCAAAGGGCCTATTCTCCTTGCTGCTACAGCCCCTGTGCACAGAGCTGTAACACCCAGCCAACAGCAAGTCCCTCCTGTGCAAGTGGAATATTTAGGCATGGGGGACGGGACACTGCAGCAGTCCCTGTGACAGCATCCTTCTTCCTCTGGTATGAGTAGAGAAAAAAGGGGCATGGCCACGGTATCTGTACATGGGGCTACAGGCAGTCAGGTCTCACTGGGGCTGAACTGGCCCCTGCATGAGGGAGTAGCAAAGGTGGCATAAAAGGCACCTTCCCTCTTGGGGTCCTGTGCTAAGCACAGCTCAGCCAGACTTGGGTCACAAGAGTTTAACGTTCACAGGTTTTAACCTAGTGCTACCAATGGTCTATATAACCATGTGTCAGACGGAGGGCATCTACTGTAGGGTCTTACAACTAGAGGCAACTCACATAGCTCAGAGGCACACTACTTGTGACCAATAGACGGCAGCACTGCTGGACTGCAGAGAGCAGGCTGGTCAGCTGGAACTGGCTTCCAGTTGCTAAGATTCATTTATTGAGAGGAGGAGAAAAAAAAAAACAGCCAAGTTTTCGTAATATTTCGTCACACAAGGAAGTGCTGTAGCAATCACTAATGGGAGGGGAGGCAGCCACAAAGACAACCTCATTATTAACATGTGGTGCATACTACTAAGAAGTCTGAGTCTGAGACAAGCCCTGTGCCAAGTAGATAGCTAAAACAACAGGACAGGTGCAGGGAAGGAATTAATTCAGAAAACTCTCAGCCACACCCACGATCCACTTATCCTCCCCATAAGGCAACAAAGAGAAAACACACCATCATCATCTGACAGTGGGCAAGATGATTTTTTTTTTTTTTTTTTTTTTAAGTTTGAGCTAACCTTCTTTGAAAAGAAGCGAGACAAAACTGCCCCACCCTGTAGATGTTTTCTGAGATCTCCAGCATGAAGGAAGGGCCCTCAGGTGGGTCTAATCAGGCCATCATCACCCAGCTTTAACCCTTAATACACTGGTTCCTCTTGAGATGTTCTGCAGCAAAGAATGGTCAGTCCCCTGTCATTCAGGATGGTCTGCAGGAGATGCTATGCTAGGAAGCAGGTACAATCTAGGACTAGAATAGAAGCAGCTGAGTCAAGGCTCCGGGATGGAGCAAGTCCAGGCTGAAAATCCTTTCTTCCCCTGCCTCACCCTGCTGCTGACTCCTGCCTTAATCAGCTCACTCTGAGAAACAACAGGAGGCTCAGGCTAGGAGCACAGCAGAATTAGCACAAAGGTCAGGGCACCTCTATGCTTAAACTGCCTGCCAGCTGAAGAAAGGTGAGCAGAGACTAGCAACCCCCTCTTTCAGCCTTTGACATACAGTCCTGGTCCTCAACCAGGGGCACACATACCCCAGGGGTACATCAACTCATCTAGATAAGTGTTTCTCAACCTGGGGGTTGTGACCCCTGGGAGGGTCACAGGACAAGTTTGGGAGTGGGTCACAAGTGCAGGGCTGGCATTAGCGGGTGGCAAGCAGAGCAATTGCCTGGGGCCCCATGCAGCTATGGGTATGTCTACACTACAGGATTAATCCGAATTTAGATAATTCGAATTTGGGAAACAGGTTGTATAAATTCGATTGTGCGCGGCCACACTAAGCACATTGATTCGGTTTTTAACCACATTAATTCGGTGGTGTGCGGCCACACTAACCCTAATTCGAATTAACAAAATCGATTTAGGCGCTACTCCGCTCGTCGAGGTGGAGTACAGAAATCGATTTTAAGTGCCCTTTAATTCGAATTAACTGGCTCTGTAGTGTGGACTGGTGAAGGGTTAATTCGGATTAACACAGCTAAATCCGAATTAAAGTCGTAGTGTAGACCAGGCCTAAGTTACATGCTTCAACCCCGCCAGCTGGGGCTCTGACTTCAGACAAGGCTCACAAGTGAAAAACAGGCACAAATACTGCACTGAAATATAAGTACAATATTTATATTCCAATCGATGTATTTTATAAGGATATGGTAAAAAGAAGAAAGTAAGCAATTTGTCAGTACTAGTGTGCTGTGACACTTCTGTATTTTTATGTCTGATTTTGTAAGCAAGTAGTTTTTAAATGAGGTGAAACGTGGGGGTACAGAAAACAAATCAGCCTCCTGAAAGGGGTACAGTAGTCTGGAAAGGTTGAGAGCCACTGGTATGGAGGACAGGGGAAGCAGGAAGGGTAACTTTAAAGAAATGAACTGTAGGTGTGGGTGGGACAGAGGAGAAGAGAGATAAGTAAAATAAGTCTACTCCTACAACTCAACAGTGAGGTGTAAGTATAAGACCACTAATCCTTCCCCCCCCCCCCCCATGCTAGTTCTTGAGGGGTTTACTTTAAGGCTTTGTCTAAACTGGTGCGGCGGGGGGGGGAGTCAATTCACCAGGTGACAGAGGGTAGATAGTAAAAACTCCTGAGTCCTATCATATCACTGACATGGTAGTAAAAGATTCAGAGCCCTGTCTACACTGCCATATCCACCATTCCTGCCACCAGTGGAGTTGCATTAGTGAAGAACCACGCGTCTCATTTTTGCCACCACAGATATTCATAAGGGCGTAAGGAGGAAGAGAGAGTATTGTTTCCTTTGTTGGGGTTGCGATAATGTTAAGCAAAAGGAACATGTCTAAACTAACCCCTTCCACAAAGGCCCAGTAAAAAAGGCTCCTATTCTGGTTTAAGCCTTATTTGTCTGATTGGAACGAGGTGGTTTCTGTGGCTGTGCAGCTAGCTTAGTGCTTGGGAAGACCTGTGGAGCAGTTTTAGGAGCACATGAAATGTACAGCAGCAGCAAAGACTCACAGGTGTCACCTTGATCTCTGACCCTAGGTGGGCAACTGCAAGTGGTTCCACTCACCACTGTAGCATCTCTTGGCATTAGGTCATGGTATTGCAGGGATCTACATGGCTAGCACCTCGGGGTGATCAGTTCTTAGGCCACACAGTGGCCTCGCTCTCTATCTTCAGGAGCCTAGTCCTGCAGCCAGGTCACATTTAAGTTCAGTCCTCTTCCCACA
This sequence comes from Terrapene triunguis, assembly GCF_002925995.2. NCBI lineage: Eukaryota > Metazoa > Chordata > Testudines > Emydidae > Terrapene > Terrapene triunguis. The sequence goes on from NW_020664375.1 coordinate 4,800,995, forward strand.
TAAGGAGAGGCCGACTAACAAACTTGAACAAACAGCAAAACAAATGACCCTCCTGCCCCTCAGGCCATGCTGAAGTTCCCTTCTCCCAGGCACTGCAGCATTCCACCTTTGCTCTTTTGGCTGAGCCCTGCATCCCAGGGCTTTTCCCCAGGGGCCCTTCTTAGCAGCTTTCTTCATTATCTTCCCTCCGTAGGCACTGACAGCTTCTGCCAAGGATCTCCCGGCTTCACACAGCTTTCACCTCAGGGTCACCCCCAGGAGCCTCACCTGCTCTCTGCAGTTCTCTCCAACCTGACTCCACCAGGCCCTATTTCCTCCCCCTGGAGTGCTCCTATCTGCTGAGTCATCTTCTCCTGAACCAGCTCTCCTCTCTCTGTAGTGCACCCTGACCCTTTCACAGCCTAGGGCACTAATGTTAATTAAGCCACCCACTGCAGGATCAGCTGGGGACTAACTGCTAGCTCACAGGCAAGGCTGAGCGTGACTGCCCTTAAAGGGCCAGCAAGCCGGTGATAGTGTCTATAATACTAGCCTCACTTGGGACACTAAAAGATCCAAATAGGGTTGCCAGGCATCCAGTTTTCGATCGGAATGCCCGGTCGAAAAGGGACCCTGGCGGCTCCAGTCAGCACCGCTGACCGGGTTGTTAAAAGTCCGGTCGACAGCACAGCAGGGCTAAGGCAGGCTCCCTGCCTGCCTGGCTTTGTGCAGCTCCCCAGAAGTGGCCGCCAGGTCTGGCCCCTGGGCGCAGGAATGATCAGGGAAGTTCCACGTGCTGCCCCGAGCACCGGCTCCGCAGCTCCATTGGCCAGGAACCGCGGCCAATGGGAGCTGCAGGGGCGGCGCCTGCAGGAGGGGAGCTGCCTGGCCGCCCCTGCACCTAGGAACCAGGCCGGACGTGCCGGCCACTTCCGGGAGCCACAGGGAGCCTGCCTTAGCCTCCTGCACCGCCACCCGAGGTAAACGCTGCCCGGCCAGAGCCCGCACCCCAACCTCCCTCCTGCACCTGAACCCCCTGCCCCAGGTCGGAACCCCCTCCGGCACTCAAACTCCCTCCCAGAGCCCGCACCCCTTCCTGCACTCCAACCCCCTGTCCCAGCCCTGAGCCTCCTCCAACACCTGGAACCCCTCATCCCCAGCCCCACCCCAGAGCCCGCAACCCCAGCTGGAGCCCTCACCTCTCCTGCACCCAACCCAATGCCCCAGCGCAGTGAAAGTGAGTGAGGGTGGGTGGGGGAGAATGAGTGACGGAGGGAGGGGGGCTGGAGTGAGTGGGGGGCAGGGCCTCAGAAGGGGCAGGGCAGTGGTGGGGCCTCAGAAGGAGCGGGGCAAGGGTGTTCGGTTTTGTGCAATTAGAAAGTTGGCAACCCTAGATCCAAGGCTGGTCCTGAAGGGAGTTGTGGAATTTCATCCACCCCACACCCTGCTGAAAATGAAATCCTTCATTTTATATATGTTTAATATTGTGAAATAATTAACAGATAGAATAGATTGAACCACAGCAATAGTGAGTGGATGGAATAGAAAACTTATTCCCTTCATCCTCCTTTGGATAAATTCCCCTGGACAACAGAAATCATTCCCCATTCCCTCTGTGTCTTTGTTCTCTGTACAGGGAAAACCACCCCAGCTAATGGAGTGCATGGTGGCATTAATGGAGTGAAAGGATTCACAGTGACTGGGACACTGCAAAAATGAACAGGTAAACTTTACTGCAGTGCAGCTCATTGGGTGGTGCTACAGGAGCAGAGAGTAATGTCAACACCAGACTATGTCTATGTACACAATGGCTAACTTCCTTCCATGAACATACCCCAGAAGGGCCTGAATAGGAACACCAGATCCAGAATCCCCTCAAACTGTGGGGAAGTTCAGATCTGAAGCCAAAAGTCACGGCTGACACCCATCACTAAAAGATGATTCCAACTGAGAGTCTAACCTGGGTATCAATTTGAATCTGGATAAAAACATTATGGCCAGGGATGATTTATGGGACATAACAAAAATGTAATGTTTGCTATGCTAACTAAGCAACAATCCTGGAGTATCAGAGCCAAGATTATTCCCATATCAGAATTCTACTTTTCTCTGTTTTTCTTACTATCTAGGGAATATGTCCTCTGGATACTCTCCTACTCACTGCTGTGCTTTTTCCCTGGTGGTAAGTATACTACAGTATGCATCCACTAGTCAGTGAAGAGGCTTGCATGTGTTCATCAAACTGCAGATTAGTGTAACAATCTAATAACCTATAGATGGAGACTCCTAATGTACATTTCATAATATTAAAAATCATGTTTTCTCACTCTTTATAATCACTCAGTCTACACCTGTTTGCTTATTGAAATTGTTCTCCTTCATTGCACATGCCCTGCCATGTTAGTGTAGGGTTGGGTTGGGTTGCTGAGGAGTGCTTGGTATTAAGCTGTTTAGAAAGCCGGCATTACACATGCAAGGGGTATGACACCAAAGAGGTTACCCTAGGAAAACTATGTATTATGATCAAGGTAAAATAATGAGTCCTGGGAGTTTTCTGTTAAAGACCTTGAGTCCCAAATCTTTGCCCACTTGGGGTCAGGCCTTCTAGAAGTTTGCTCCATTATTTTCAAAGGCACTGTAACAGAAGAGCAGGATAAGACTACAGCGTATGGCTAAATCTTTGGCTCCATTGCAAAAAGCACTATTCTCATTATATTTAGTGGAATTTACATATATGACTCTCCATGTAGCAAGAAGAAAATATGATTCCTGCCATCTAAATTGGTACGAGTTCAATGGAAGAATGTGTTGTCAAACTTGTCAACCTTTAAGACACTTCCCTGGTTAATGAAATCTTTGGCTCACCTTTCTTTTTAAAATGGGGAAGTACACATTCAATCCTTCTGAATGAGCCACTGGGACAGCTCTGCCACACATCCTCTTTGGTATTTAAGATTAACACGTGTTTGTAGGGAAGTATGAGGTTATTAAGCCACAGCATCACAGTTTTCAGCTTAATCTTTATAAGTGCCCAGATTGATAAGGGAAGAACTTCATTATTGCACTATTTCTAATAGAGGAGTGGATTTCTGCTTAGTCCTTTGCTGCAGGCATATTTGTTTAACAATACCAAGGGTTAGTTATAGACATATACCACCTCATAACCTATTGAACCAGAAACGGATAGTCATTTGCTTCACTGTTCTGGAACCTTCTCCCAAGGTGCCTACTACAACATCTCTGCCTGTCTCCTACTAGATTTTTTTTCCAAAATGTTGATAAAACCAATATTTTGAGCCTTAATTCCCTGACAGTCTCTCTTTAAAAGCATTGAGATTTGTTTAAGTCTTATTTCTAAAACTTCATTACTTTTTATAAGCTACATTGTAGTATGTTTTCCACTATATTATGAAGTAGTTAAACAAATTAGCAGAAAGTTTGTCAAAATAAATAAAGTACATTTTGGGACAAGTTCTTTGATTATTTTTTAAATGTTTGTTTGCTTACTCACTAATTTACAAAATTTGTTAATACAGCATGGGTCTCCTAGTTGTTAGAGAGTTAGCAAGGTTCTGCTCAAAGAGGAAATGATATGGGAAATATAGTTAGTCACAAATTACTCCAGTTTACAATGCTGAGAGACATTTTGACAAGTTCTATATAAGTCACAAACACAAAATATACCCAGAGATCAACTTTTGCTATGATTTAGGCACTAGTTTGCGACTTGGGATACCTAGGCCCAACTTACTGCTCCGCCACATATTCCCTATCTGACCTTGAGCAAGTGAGTTGGACCCAGATCTACAACAGTATGTAGGCTCCTAAACTTCCATTGATTTAAATGGAAGTTAGGAGCCTAAATGTCTTTGTGGATCTGGGCCTTAGTCTCTCGATGCCTGACTTTCCAGCTAGGAAATGGGTATAACATTTTCCTAACTCACAGGGGTGTTGTGAGGATAAATGCATTAAAGATTGAGGCTCTCAGATACTGTTGGTAATGTGGATCCTATAAGTGTCATAGATTAATAGCTTTACAGGAGATCCACCAATGCTCACGGCTATTAATAGCTGCTGTTTTCAAGATATCAGTAAGGTATAGGTGTTGATACATTTGTCTCTCCATTACAGTTATTGACAAATTTAGAGCCAAATTCTGAGAGGTGCTGACCAATGGGCGTTGCGGGTGCTCAGCACAATTTATCCCTTGACAATATCAATTTATCTTTTCACACTCAGCATTTTTTTATTTTACAGCTATTCCTCACACAACCTTGTGCCACGCAGTCAGCGGAGACACCGTTATTTTGCCCTGTGCCATTAAGACTTCTGAAAAGCTGAACATTTCCAATTATTCTATATACTGGCAGATAAATACATCAGTGGTAGTGCATTTGTTTTACTACGGGGAGGACTTGTTCAAATACCAGTCCGGAAGATACCACAACAGAACCAGGCTCTTTTTGGATCAGCTGGAGCGTGGTAACTTTTCTCTAATGCTCTCTGGAGTTCAGCCTGCTGATGAAGATGTGTATACCTGCATCTCTAGAAACAAAGTGACCAAAACTATGGACACGTATAAAGTTAAACTCAACGTCTCACGTAAGACCTTTAGAAGTTGATTTCAAAGGGAGGGAGTGCAGGTGGGAGATCCTCCACTGAGCTTATTGTACCTGGTGGAGACTCACATTGCCGACACTAGGCATGATAAATTTAAAAAATGGTAAAGTTCCACTGATTTTCACCACTCCACTTCCTCGTTTAAGTATAACAAGGAGATGGGCGAAGGGGAGGAATGAGAATCTTTGGGAAGCTTCAAGACTCGAATATCAGCAGCGGATCCAAGACCCGAGAAGCCAAACCCCTCTGACATTCCCCTCTTTAAATGAAACATATAGGGCGAGTGCCTCACAAGTTTTTAAGCATTTGGTCATTTATGTTTACATATTCTGCTGGGTGCATCCTTTCCCTACACCTACACTAACAGAAGGTGTGGGAGACTCCAGTCCATTACCCCATACATCAATAGCTTAACCCATACGAGTTCATTCCAAAGCCCAAGGAAGTCAAAGGAAAGACTTTCAGTAATTTTAATAGGTTCTGGAGCAGGCTCTATAACCTTTCAGAGCAAAGACACAACATTAACTACCTTTGCACCTGTGACTTGTCCTTGAGTGCTGAGATGCAAAGAGAAAATCTGTTGTACAAAGAGCTGAGTGAGGTCCGACTTACCTTGTAACTCATGGGATGCAGAGACTAGAATATGCAATAAAAGTCTCTTTTTTTCCCTCCTATGTGAAAATAAGTGATACCATAACAAATGACTGAATAATGGTGACTGCTTAGTCTGCACAAGGTCTTTAACTATCCAATAGTACATGGTTTTTTTTCTTTTTAAATATAAATGAATAACTTTTTTATTTTGTTTTTGTTTTTTCCAACTCCAGATAATCCATTAATTGAAAGAAATGTTTCCCCTTTTGGTAAGTGAACAATCCGGAACTTGCCTTGAATTAGGCTAGATCATTAGCAGGGCTAGTTTGTTTTATTCTCTAATTGGTATGACTCGTTATAGCCCTGGAAAATAGAAGAAAGTCCTATAGATTTTTGGCTTTTGCTGTCCCTGCAAACTACAGAAGAAAGGAGTATGTACCTCAGTGTCAGAAAGGACTCCCACTTAAATCCTTGATAGGACTGTTTTAGTGGTAGATTTGTTCTTATCTCACAGTAAAAAGAGCTACAATGCCAGCAGTCTTTGGCCCTTAATAGTGGTCAATGTTTTACCAATATTGGCACCCTGCAAAAAATCATTCAACTTGGAAGCCATAAGTAAGGCTAAGATTTTGTCATGGTTATTTTTAGTAAAAATCAGGGACCGGTCACGGGCAATAAACAAAAATTCATGGAAGCCTGTGACCGGTCCCTGACTTTTACTAAAAATAACTTACAAAATGGGGAGTGGGGGGGTCCAGCACCCACTGTTGTTGCAGCTCCAGAGTCCATCCCCCCAGTGGCTGGGAGCTGCGGGGGTCCCCACCACCTGTGGGGCTGAGAGCTCAGAGCCAGCAGCTGGGAGCTGTGGGAGAGGGCTGCCGCCTGCAGCAGCTGAGAACTGCAAGGTCCCCCATGCCCATGGTGGCTGGGAGCTGCAGGGAGCCCCACCACAGCTCGGAGCGCCAGGGCTGGGAGTGGCAGGGGACCCCACCATCTGTGGCAGCTGAGAGCTTTGGGGCCCTTGCTGGTTGACAGCTCCAGCCCTGCAGCCCCATTGCTGAAGCAGAAAATGTCAAGGAGGTCTCTGGAAGTCACAGATTCCGTGACATAATTGTAGCATTAGCCATAAGGCTCTTACGATTAACAAGAGTTTCTTCTGTAAGTTCTCTTGGTATAGATGAATAGTCAGATCAAAAGATCTGAGAAGGCACTTGGATAACACAGTAATAGGTGACCTAGAAATACATAAGGTAGATGGGTTTGCATAAACCCTTACAAAGAAGATTCAAATGGCTCTTGCCCCAGTACAGTTCTGCAAGTAAAATGCAGCTGTTGAATTCTAAACATATTCACATCATATAATTAACCCCACCGAGGTCACTTGTAGAGACTTCTGGGCTCAGTGAATTATGAGCAATGAATGTGAGCTATGCAGAGAAATTGTTATTACAAGAGGATAACCCTTTGACCCCTGTGTGTGTCTCTCTCTCCAAGGACCACTTCCTAAAACCTCAAAGCTAAGGAAGGGTCTCAGGCTCTGGAGTTAGGGAGAGGTTGTGGGGTAAATAATATAGTATAATAAATTATTTGGATTCAGATGTGTGACTATTACCTAAATGTCATACCAATCTGATTGATTATTTGCCCCTCATTGGTTAATTCTCTATTTCCAGTCCTGATGATTGCCTAAATTAGCTTTCCAGAGCTCTAATTTGCATTATCAAAGCCCTTACACTTTGTGTATGCTGTAAAACATTCTTAATGACTCATTTTACATACTTTAGATCAAAGACACGGTTGATTCCAGAATAATTAACCCTGAACAAATTAACCCCCCCACAACATGACTTTTCTGTAGGGTCTGAAAAAGAGGCAGCACTAAACTCTCTCAAACAACCACACGGAAAGAAAAATATTTTGTGAATTTAAGTTATGGCGTTTGCAGTAGATGTTTTTTCTTTTTAGCAGTAGACATTCTCAGCATTGTACATTAGTTGTAAGAAAGAGCTTTAGAATTACAGGAAATCTTCCCCACCTACTTTTAAAAGTTCCAAATGGCGCAAAATGCAGCAGCCTGCCTCCTCAGCAACTCCAGCCCGACGCACAGGCCTTTCAAAGAACACTGGATTAGTTTCAAAACAGTAGTTTTCATCTTTAAGGTCATTTATGACAATGGACTAAGTCACCCCCAAAAAAGACCTAAGGCAGCCAAGACTTCTCTTGCCAGTTACATTCCAAAGGAATGATCAAATGATCAGGCATCAACCCTGTGAAAACTGGGGGGCAGAGTTTTCATGGCAACAGTAAGGCCTTGTCTACACTACAGACTTTTGTCAACACAAGTTATGCCGACATACAGCCCCACTTTAATTAAAACCGCTGTTGCATGTCCACACTAGATTCTTGGGTCGACAGAGTGCATCCATACTAGCAGCTCTTGCATCAGCAGAGAGCAGTGCACTGTGGGTACCTATCTCACTGTTCAACTGGCCGCAGGGTGCTGTGGGAAGGGTTTGCAATGCCTCATGGGGCAGGTACAGCATCACATGATGCAGGTTTCTCAATCCCACCATTCAGTGTAGACACTGTGTTCTACATGGACGCTTTGTCACTCTAACTTTCCCACAAAAAGCTCTATGACTCTTGTCTAGGTGGTTTTATTTTGTTGGCAAAACAGGAGAGTTTTGCCGCCAAAAGTAGCAATACAGTGGGTACATCTCCACTGGTTTGTCAACAAAAGCTGCTTTTTGCTGACAAAACTGTATAGAGTAAGTAGACAATGCCTACGATTACAGCAAATAGGAGAAGGGAGGGAAGAGTTGGCGTTCACCCTCAGTCACCTACATTTGAAGGAGTAATATATATATTACTCAAATTTTCTGACAACTTTTTAAAATTAAAATGGTTTTTCAACTGAACAAATTTTGATTAAAAAATTCAAATTTTGTAAAAATTGTGTAGGTTTTCATAAAATACTCACCTTTTGGTTGCAACGAACCTGAAATTTCAAAGAAAAAATAGACAAATGAAAAATATTTGCTTTTGTAAAAATTGTTCATGGGGAAACGATTTCCTCAATGGCTCTAATAGTTATATCTCCAGCAACCACCCAAGGAAGAGGGAGGAACAGTCAATTTGTTGGACATTATCTTCTATTGGTTCTCTTTCTGGAATGCACTCAGATAAGAGCTGAGAGATGGAGCACAAGCTCAGTTAAATGTCTACCTTTTGGTTTAGCTATTAAACCATTTCAGCAGCTATTTGCTGTTTCATATATAAACAAATACTTTTTTCACTTTTTCTTTTTTAAAACCTCAGAGACTCTCTTTATCCTGGGGGTGGTTGTACTAGCATATTGGGGCTCAAAGGGAGAACTCTTCTGGGCCAACAGCAGTAAACCTCAAGCTGGTCCCGGGACAGAAAACCCTTATATCTTCTTCTACCTCAAGGATTTATTGAGGACCACCAGAGGTTAAACAGTTGTTTACCTGATAGAACACAATTCTCCTTCTGGGGAGAGGATGAGAGAAAGAACAAACCACATGGTGACATCTGTTAGACATGTTGCTTAATACACTGCTGGAAAGCACCCAGCTATTACAGTGATCAGGGCAGTAGAACCTACACCAAGTACAATAAAATAGAACCTGGTCTTCGCAGAGGAGGACTCTGGCCCAAATAGTGGTTGGGGAAATGTCTCCATAGGCTGAAGTGTTTAATAATTACTGCAGTTTAAGGAGTGTAAATAGAAGATCCTGGCCTGGGACCCTAGGAGGTCTCTGGTGTATATTCTTTTGTTATTGTGGTTTTGCCAAGGGTCTAAACAATATCATCACCACAGCAGTAGAGAGTCTCTCATTATTTGTTGTTTGGTGTCCAGTGTGTCTCTTGTGAAGGGAAATACTTCAGATCTGTTACAATCCCCTACACTATCTCTTTACTGGGGTTAACTCAGAAACCTGAAAGAAATGTTTCAAATAATTCAAAATGAAGAAGAAAAGAGTGTAAGTGATTTAAAAAGAAATCCTATAATACATTGATATCAAACATAGTTGTACAACTCAATGGAAATTTGAAGTTCATTCACTGCCACGGTTCAACAAAGGTGTTATTAACATTTGTTTACATTTTAGGGGAGAAGCTACCCTTCATTTTCAAAAATGTCTTGCTCTGTCTAGAATGACTGAAGCCATAACTAGTAGACTGCCAGAAGCTGGGTAGGAATAGGAAAGTGTAGTTGACTTCAGTTCATTTCTGAGGTGATACAGAAATATGAGATACAGAAAACGGAAGGGAAAAGATAGGAAATACCTGTAATGGGCAACATGGGGAAGGTGATGTAGGTAGGTGATTGCTAATTGTTTACAGATGTTTTCTTCTCTTTCAGGTCAAACTCAGGGTGTAACAAATTGTCCTGGGGATGCAAACACCCTGGATATTCTTATACTCTGTTCTCACTTCCTGATGGTGTTGGTGGTTTGGATCTTGTAACTGTGAAATCAGGGCTTTTGTCTGCAAACTTCTCCTGGCAAGTGACTCTTGCAGCACAACACCCATCTGTAAGGGTTGCACAGCTACTATTCCAGAAGCCACAAACAGCAAGGCATCACCACTTGAAAACTGGCCTTATATTAAGCACCTATAACCATAGTTTGGTGCTCAAACAAGCAACCTTATTTTTCAGAGGCACTGGCCATCTGCAGGTCCAAGTGGCTTCAGTCAGAGGTAATAAGCCTGATTTTTCATCCATCTTCAAGAGGCTAGCTTTAGGCCTCTACATTTGACAATTCTAGACCTACAATTTTTTTGTGTGTTTTTTGACGACAATTTTGAATCCAACTAGGGTGACCAGATGTCCCAATTTTATAGGGACAGTCCCGATTTTGGGGTCTTTTGTTTTTAATATAGGTTCCTATTACCCCCCACCCCGTCCCGATTTTTCACTTTTGCTGTCTGGTCACCCTAAATCCAACTGAGGTTCACAATGTTATTATAATTGTCCTTAATGTGATCTTTCGCATAAGATTGCATGTGCTTTACAAAAAGGGGAAGTAAAAGAAGGAGAAAGCGTAGCTGTATTATACGTCAGAGAAAAACTGGAAGTTGTGGTGGTGGCTGCCTTTGCGAAAATCAAGGGTGGAAACATTGTGACAGGAAACTGGAGGCTGTGAACTATGGCTGTGCCTCTTTTCACTCTGATGCATCCATTACATCATCAGTACAAAGAAATCCATTCAATCAGCCAAAGGAGAAGTTGTTGTCAGAGGATGTTAAAAAAAGCAAACAATTCCAGAGGAAGAGTGCTGCATACTACGAATAAGCCAAAGACTTTGTTAGTTTCAGTCTTACACTCTTCCCCAAAGAAAGTTAGATGCAGCCAACTGAAAGGTACAGAACTGCTGTGCTACTTGGGTTAGGGTATGAGCGATTCTGCAACCTGTGATGCGGAGTCATTAATTTATATAGGTTGTGTTTATCACTCTGCATTCCATTTTTTGTTTAAAATGTCCATGGTTTAAGGAACTAAAACTATCATCTGTGTCTATCGGGATTGCATTGCCTTACTCCTTAAAATGCAAAATGCAGATATAACTGAAGCTATCTTGCCATTGTTAAAGTTGAAAGTAGCTTCCGGCTGATAATATAAAGAAAGTACAGTATTTCTTTGGCAGCCCAGTGCCATTGCAACTGCACTATTGTGTAGCTGTGAACAGGCAAAGGAATCTCTCACCTAGGTTGGAAGGGAGAGTGTGAAAGTGCCATTCAGGATATGTCTACACAGCAATGTAAGCGTTGGCTCCTGGCTCAAGCCTAACCCCCATTGTGTCCACATACTAATGGTGTTAACCCAGTGCTCAAACCTAGGGTCCCAGAAGTCTGCAGGGCTGGAGGGTCTGAGCCCGTGTTAAGCAGGGACCTAAGGTCCGAGCCCTATTGGTTTCCTGTGTGTACGTGACCCCAGCTTGACTTGGGTCCTGGAAGTCCTCTGGATGTATCCCAGAGTTTCTTGGGGCAACTTCCTTAGTCATCTCTATGCCAACAATATGTGGTGCAGTCTATTTCAAACAGATGTCATGCTTCCCTTTGCAAAGGGCAGCAGGTCAGATCAGCGTTAACCTATCATCATCTGAACACTGGTCTTCAAACACACTATCAGAGAACCTGCAACATAGGCACTGACTATGGGAGTGCAGTGGGGCTCAAGCACACACACCCCCCAATACGGGGTACCTAGCACCCGCAGAGATGGATTAATCTTTTGTGGGCCCTGACTCCTGAACCAAGGCTCTGCCCTGAGGCCCCCTCCCCTCAGCCTCTTCCCTTTAAGATCCTGCCCACACTCCACCCCAAAGCCCCAGAGAGGGCAGGCGGGGGGTTCGGGAGCAAAGGCCAGAGAGCGGAGCAGGCACTAAGCAGCTGTCCTGCATGGAGGGCGAGCAGCAGAGCTCCCAGCTCAGCATGGCCCAGGGAGGGATGACCCCTAACACTCTGGCCGCTCCCCCTCCCTGCCGCACAGCCGTTTAGTCCCTGCTCCGCTCTGTGGTTCCCACTGCCCGGACAGCGTGCACTGTCAGGGGGGTGAGTGGAAGCCAGCCCCAAAACCTCCATGCAGAGTCCTGCAGCGGTGGCTTCAGCTCTTCCTCAATGTTGCATAGAGCTTGCCCAGAGCGGGAGCAAAGCTGAGAGGCAGGAGTTGGCACCCAGCTGCCAGGATGTTGGGGGGTCATCCCTCCCCTGGCCGTGTTGAGCCGGGAGCTCTGGTGCTTCCCCACCCTGCAGGGCAGCCCCATGGTCCCAGGCCCCTCCTGCCCTCCTTGGAGCTGTGCACTGAGTGGTGAGTGGGAGCCAGCCTCAAAACCTCCCCACAGGCTCCTGGGAATCTCTTATCCCTGCCACCAAGGGTGCAGCAGGAGCAGGGATAAGGTATCCTCGGGGCCGATGCTAGAGCACACTGCACCGCAAGCCCTGGGGATGCTCGTCATTGCTCAGCTGCCAGGCTGGGGGTGTGAGAGTGTTTTTCGTCTGAAACCTACATTTTATGTCAAAATTCAAATACACTCTCACTGAACATGCCAATTTAAAAAATTAAGAATTGCAAAGTTTCATTTCAATAGTTTGACAGCCCTGAGGACTGATGTCCTGATTATCCTCAGAACCGGTGCACATGGGTATTTCCCTGCTATGTGACTCAGCCTAGAAGTGGAGAGCCCCGTTCTCAGATCAATGTATAAAGCCTCCTCACACTGCAGTCATTCTACTGAGACAGCCACCAGAGGAGCTACTTTTGCAGTTTCTGTACTCCTGTGCTCTTTATGGGCACCTGAGTCCCATCAATAGCACCCCCACAGTAGGAAACAGGATGGGCAGTAGAGTTTTCCACAGTGCAACACATTCATCGGGCTAGAATGTCAACATAGGGCGGGAGAGAGGGGAGGGGTGCTAGACACTCTGGGATAGGATTACTTTCAGGGCCGGCTCCAGGCACCAGTGTAGGAAGCAGGTGCTTGGGGCAGCCAATTCAAAAGGGCGGCACTCCGTCTGGTATTGGGGCAGCACGTCTGGGTCTTCGGCGGCAGGTCCGTCATTCCCTCCCTTCCTCTTTGAGCTGCCACCGAAGAGGAAGAGAGGGAGGACCTGCCGCCGAACTCCCGGCGAAGAAGCGGCGCGATTTAGCTGCCGCCGAAATGCCCCCCCTCGCTGCTTTTTTTTTTGCCACTTGTGGTGGCAGAAAAGCTGGAGCCAGCCCTGATTACTTTGACTCAGATCTGTGCACTGAAGTGTGGATACCAGAGCCTAGGTTTGAGCACTGGTCAGAAAATCCTTAACCTAGGGTTAAAACGGAGTGTAGATGCTCAAGCCCAGCGTTCTCTGATATGGGTCAGATGACTCAAGTCCCACTAACCCTAGGCTTACAGTGCTGTGTAGATATACAGTAACTTTTCAGCATTGCTGAAGTAGGGGGAAGTGGCTTATAAACGGCAGGATGTTTTAAGTACAACTCTACCTCAATATAACGCTGTCCTCGGGAGCCCAAAAATCTTACCGCGTTATATCAAACTTTCTTTGATCCACCGGAGTGCGCAGCCCCGCCCCTCCTGGAGCACTGCTTTACTGCGTTATATCCAAATTCATGTTATATCGGTCGCGTTATATCGAGGTAGCGGTGTATACACAAGTATTTTTTGCTAGAGCTGAAGTCACTCCACTCTCCTTCATAAGTAAGGCACCCAACTTGTTGTATTTGCTGGGAAGGAAATGGAATAAAATAGGAAGCCTGGAGCTCAATCCCGCATCCACTGAAAGGAATGAGACCACTGACTTCAGTGAGTGAAAGGTCAGACCCCTGCTGTAGGGAAAAGCAGATGAAACTCCAGGTATTCTGAGTCACTGCTAAGGTTGGGTTGAGCCCGTATTTATACCCGACTGGTTGAAAAGCAGATAGCTATAGCTGACATATGTATTTAACAACAAAAAGTATTCATTCTATAAGTGTATGTATTTTGATTGTCTGCTTCTATTCCAGTCTTTTGTTACTTGACATCTAAGATTGTAAACTCTTCAAAACAAAGCCTTGCACATTGTAGGAAAGGCTGGAATACAAATAAATCATCACTCAATCACATGCCGTACCCACACTTCTCTGCTGACCCCTGTCACCTTCTGCAGAAGTGAAGCTTTTTGAAGTTTCCGGCTGTGAACAAAAACTTCAAAAAAATGGAACTAACACAGGAATATCTTCACAAGTTTGGTTAGCTACACTAGCCATCGCTCTGAGAGGTGAGCGGCCTCCCTTCATCGCAACGGAATGTTAATTCTTAAATTCCATGACAATTAAAAGGCCAAATTTTTAAAAAAACAGTCCATCTATGCAAAAAATATACATTTTCAAGTGCAAGTAGCGTGATTTTACATATACATGAGTTATTTGGGCAAGCAAAGGAGCAGACCAAAATAGCTGTTTACCTATGAAAACTAGCATGCAATCACAATAGCTTCACAAGCAAAAGCAGGCATAAACTGCAAGAGCATTTTGGATGCTTAAATGGACCCTTTTCTTTATTCAACTTTCCCCTAAATATCAACACTGTTAAATTGCTTATCTAATGGTAATATGCCATTAACAGACAGCTGTTTTGTTGGAGAAGTTTGGGAATATATATAGGTAGAAACTGAGTAGAGCACCATTCCTCCTCATCATCTGGCCCCATGATGAGCTACTTGTACTTTCAGAACACGTGTAATGACAGTGAACAGGCCATTCTGTGCCTCAAGCCTTCCAAACCTTCGACAAGAACTAAAGAGAGAGAGAGAGAGAGCGCTTTTAAAACTCTAAAATGGACTGAAACAATTTATCCATTTAAAAACTCAGTATCTTAATTTTGCTTACTTGAAGTTCACCAGTGGCACGCACCCCCATCTGATACTGGGAGACCAGGCTCGGATAAATTAACCTGTCAGATTAAGTAAATCTCCAGGCAACCACTGTGAATTTCTCTTATAAGTAGTTGCACGGAGGCAGGAGTGCAGTTTTTATGCTTCCTGCTTATTAATTTTAGTTGTAGTAAGATACAAGTAAACAGAGCAGTAGTTTTATTGGAACAAATTGTTCATTTTTTCAGCTTGTGTATTATTAAAATTTAAAGACCTCCCTCTTGTAACTAACTGATTACCATGCTTTCAGAGAGTTCATATAGTCTTATCTTGATATGCGAGGAGTGACACTTGCCACCAGCACCAAAGGGATGCCATTATACAGCAATGTGTGAGAATTTCACCAGTATCAGAGATCCAGAGCATAGACAGTGTTCCCCCTTTTTCAGGCACCAGTCAAACCAAGCAAGTTGACAACTACTAAAAATGGACAAACAAGATTTTTATAAACAAATTCAAGAAGCAGAGCAATGTGCAGCAAGCATATTCTCTAAATCTACCCTCATTCCATTTGCTTTTGTTTGTGGGGTGTCCTAAGGCTATCTCCATTTCTTCCTACTTCACACCTCCTCCACTCACAGAGGTTCTTTTAACAGACCACACCCTTCTAGAAAAAGAGGACTAAATGTAACTTCCTTAGTTCTTCAGAGAATTGACATTGACCTACAAAAGACAAGACCTTCTCCTCAGTTGCTACAAGCCCGGGAAGAGGGAAAGGGAGAGGGGCGAGGAATCAAATGAAAGACCCGTCCAACCTCATTAAAAACAAAACCCTACAACAGTGATACTCAGAGGCTCGAGTGCTGCAAGTGGCTCTTGAATGTGTCTCCGGCTGCCCTTTACAGCACATGGTACTTAAACAATGTGTGATTTAATTATTAACCAAGCTAAGTTATTAACCAATCAGGATGCTTTCAGTATGTTATTAACCAAATAAAATAATACTACTTGGTCAGTCAAAAACTAAATATTTCCCATCATACTGTTTAAATATGAATATATAGTACTATAGTAAATGAAACAATGCATTCGCACTACTGTGGCTCTTTTGGGTAATGTGGATTGCTAATTGGCTCCTCAACCACTGAGGGTCTGTGTATCACTGCCCTACAACTAGGCTGCAAATGCATTTTTTAAGGAGGAATCGGGCTTAAATTTGTTTTTTTTTTAACTAAGTGGAAAGCAATGTTTATTATTTTACCTTATTGTTTCAGTGCCCCAAATGTCAATATAGGGGAAAGCAACAGCTAGACTACAGCAGCTTTTCAGTTGAAGGAAACCTCTGTCCTGTAAGACTGTTCAGAAGGTGCCCCCTGCTGGCAGCTAACATGTTTGAAGATTCTTTTTATACTTCATAAAAACTAGCGGGAAAGCAATGAGACAAAGCCTCCGTCCTTACCCATAATTTCATTCTTCGAAATAAGCACAGGTTCCAGCTGTTGGGAGTGAGAAAGGCCAAAGCTTCAAACTGCAGAGAAATTGGTATCACAAGCTCAGACCAGAGTGGATTTTTTTAACGACAGAACATGATAAGACATGTTCACATGGAACACTTTGCAACCCAGGCCTTGCATGTACCTGCATAACAGTGAATAATGTAGCACATCCTCCCCCAGCCCACTCTCCCAAAAAGTGTAACAGAAGTGTGTGGCAAGAGGATCAGTTAACCATATTCCATATCCACCAAACATATTTAGATATGTGAGCTGCTGGAGAAGCAATGCTAACATTGGACTAAACTGTTCATTTCAGTGATATAAATCAGCTCTCAAAACATTTTGGCTGCAGACTGAAAACAACATTGTCTGTGGACAAATTATTTTGTGTATAAAATGTGTGCCTGCCAGGAGAGGAGGGGGGAAGACTGAACATATGAACACACCTCTGAGTTCTGATGATAGTCACGTGCTCAATTGTACTTACCATGCACCTTTGACCACCTCAGCTGCACTGTGCCCCCCTCTGACAGAAATAAGAAGCTTCTAGGCATCTTCAAACAGCCACCATTTCGCAGAGAGGGGAAAAAACCAATCCTGCCAGAGAGGTGTTTCCTTCTTCCTATTAATCCCCCACCCACAACACATGGACTTTCCCTCCAAACTTACACTTGGGTAAAAGCCAGGTTGGGTAATATTAAAGTCCTGCAATAGCAGCAGGTTTAAAACCTCACCTCACAACAAGAACCAGAAAGGGTTTTGTACTGTACTCATCACTGTGCAATCTGAGTGCCTCACAAGTAAATGAAAGATTCAATCTTTCGTGTTTGGTTCTTTCTCCCTTACCTCTCCTTGGTGCTGAAGGGATGTTTTAAAATGCATTTCTTGCTGAGGGCAAGCACAGTGACAAGTCTTGTCTTTGTGAAGGCAGTGAAGCTCATGTTCCTCCTGATCTCCCCAATGAATGCACTTCCACAACTGTGCGCCAGTCCTGAAAAAAGCTGTGTCCCCAGCACTCATGATTCCCTCTTTTTGTGGGTGGCTTCCTTATTCATAAGGGGCACAGCTGTCTTAAAAGGTCTTGTTGACTGACAGCTGGGTTCCCAAGTAAGAGTCCCAAGCTCATGAAAACTTAGAAAATTAGGACCGTGACCGTGATCCATTATTAAATGGGCTGCAGTACAGAAACCAGAACTCCAGGGTGATGTGTTCTCTTCCACCGCTGCTGCTTACTAGGTGCACTGTTGCATTCTATGCTAGTTGGAGTTTTAAGGGCTTGTATGTTTATTCCCAGGCATAGGACATTGCAGCAATCCAACCTGGAGGTCACAAAGCCATAGATCACCATGGCCAGGATTGCAAATGTCCAAAGAGGGCACAGTTGAAAGAAAGTATTTCTGGAAGTCACTCTTATTTGGGTAGCTACATTCAGTGAATTAAGGACTGAAGAGATGTGCATTGTCTTGATCTGTGGCCTAGTTCTTCAATGACTGGTAGTGATATAGGGCTAGCTATTTCTTCAAAATGTCTCCCTTTCTCAAAAAGATCACCTCTGTCTAGCCCAGAGAAAAGGAAACTTTATTCCAACAGAAAGGGAAGATTCCTGAATCTGCACTACAGCTACCTCCAATGGAAGTGCACTCACTGGGAACTGCAGGTATGAAAAATCTTAACATGCAATAGCCTGTAAGATGAGAAGCTAAAGAGAAACCTTCACCCAGACCCTGGGAGATGTAGTGCCATAGAAGAGGTACACACACAGCCCTGTAGAAGATAGAACAACAGCTATCACAGACTGTAGGAGTTCTCACTAATCCTAGGAGTTCACTACCATCGACAGGCAAAGTACTGTATGTTTTGCAGTGCTGTTTATATACTATTCTTTTTTAATTCCTGCACATGTAAGGCAGGCACACATTTAAGAACGGTGCTTAAAAATTCCTTTTATACAGCCCCTTCTTCTAGAGCTTTCCCACTGACTCAACATTTAAAGATAGTTAGAACATTTCATACCCTCAATAAAGTTCAAACCCTGCCTTCTCCCCACTAAGATAACCCCATATCTGAAAAAATAAGTTGATTAATAAATAAATTTACAAGCGAAACATATGGAAGCAGCCTTTATTTGTAGTCAGCTACATGAAAACAATGTCTTACACTTCTATTCTTGCTCCTTTGATAGCTGACAATTTCTGCACACACAAACCCAGCCTTGTAACAAATCATGAACAACATGAAGTTTACTAACCTCCACCCAAACAAACTTAATATAATTTGTATGTAGCTCTTGTTTTTAGCTTCCTGAGAAGCTCCACAAGAAAGGATACTATTGAAGCTCACAGTTTTGACTATTAAGGTGATCAACGTGAAGTGCAAATGCTTGTGGTGCAATTTCAAAACCTCAGCTCAAGCTGGATATGTACTAGACAAAAATGTTTTGTATTTTTAAAAAAATGCTCTAATAGAGAAAAAATCTCTTCCATAAGAGTACTTTTCTTTTCACATGAGCATTGATTAAACCATGTTTCAAACTGAACCATCTTTTTTACAAAGAAAAAGCATCTTCTTAAATCCCCACTGCTTTCCAGGCAAGGGCATAGATAGTATTTATGATACCTCAATGTGATATCACACAATCAGAGCACATCAGAATCTAAATGAAGCTCATTAGTTTAAAATTTACAAGAACCACCTTTAACTGAAACACCCACTATGATATATATATTCCCTGGAACATATCTCATACATGACATTTTTGTTAACTTTATGGACAGTGCTTTACTGTAGTATTACCACCACACACACAAAATTTCTGTAGCCACATCAAAACTAGTTTAGTTTTCTTAACAGCGACAGCAGGCCTAAAGTCTGGATAATAAAAGCACCAATAAGCAGAACAATGTATATTCATATCATTACATCACAGAGTAAACAAATTAGCAGACTATGTGCTGGCAAAAACACCCTCAAAATCCATGTTGTAACCTTTTAAGATCATCATCATAATAGGAACAAAAGAATTGGGACTCTTGAAAAACAACTTCATGTACATGTCTTAAAATTCCTGTTGATTAAAAAACACAGGGCAAAGGTATTTGGAACATGGTACTTGTATGTGAAAAGCTGGTGCCCACGGGGCACAAAGCTCTGTTATGTCGACATTATTTTTCTGTGAATAGAGAGAAAGACAGACAACTTGGAGCTGAAAGAGAATACAAGGAACAGAATGCTATGCTGGCCTATAAAGAAAAAAAGTTAATGAGGCAGGAAAAGAAATAAAAATAAGCAAATAGACAACATTTAGGAAAGAGATGGAAATGCTGAAGGTTGTTGGACTCTATGAATCACTAAAGGCTCCTTCAAATGCAAATATTCTATGATTAAAAGAGAGATGCAGGGGAAAGGGAAAAGAAAATAACTGGACAACATTTAATTAATTTATACCTCATTCTTCTTACATTTGATTGTATTTCTACGGAAGGAGCGCTGTTAGTCTGGAAAGGGGAAGGTGGTAATAGCACTGGAGTCAGCCTGCTGCCCATTGCTAGGCAAATAACTACGTTCATGTGGAAGATATCTTTAAAATGTACAAGGCACTGTCGCTGATACTTTTTCCTTGTTTCAAGCTCTCTTTTAGATATAAAAGGCTTATTGTGCAGTTAAATTAGGAGAGATTCTTCAAAATGCTAGGGCATTTACAATAGTGTCCTGCTGCTGACACACAGATTTATTCATATTTGGAAAAAGCACACCTTTTAAAACAGAAAAAAAAGCCATGAAAAGAATATGGAAAGGAGGGCCATGCAAAATAATGTTTTAATTAATGTTGAGTTAACCATGGGGCATAGAAATGACTGTTTCCATTGGCTACATCAAAGCTGATCCTGACTTTTACCTCAGGGACATAAGAAATGACTGCATATGCAGCAAACTATTGCAGCCTTGCTTGAAACACAAGTGTGTCCCTATGGTTCAGTCCTCTTAAATTTCTCTGTCCCCAGATCCCAGCAATCTCTCAATGCCAAAGTTCAGACTGACACACCCAGAGAACTAAATACAATAGCGGTTTCAATGGAAGGCAGCTAGACTAGCCAGGGATGCATTTTAACATAGCTTTCCTCAGAAAGAACAGCAGTCAGCAGTAACTTCACTCCCCACCTCTGAATGGCAGTCAATCCTACAGCAGCTGTATCTACTCCTTGCAACAGCAATTTAACTGGTGCATTTCAACCACACTATGCAGCCTCTGAAACAGAACTGTGAAATCTACAAAGCAATCCAGCCCTATGCTCAGTCCACTGCACCAGGCTGCTGCTCCAGATATTCTGATTCCACAGTACTCATGTCATTCCGTTTTCATGTGTGTCCCTAGTATTACTCGAAGGAATGGAGGGGTTTTTTGTTGTTGGAATAGTATGCTG